>NC_136738.1:5987500-6470000 GCF_936440315.1 Barbus barbus
AACGATTAATCATGATTAAAAGTTTTTATTTACATAATATATTTACAATATATATTTTGAAAATATTTAAATGTATTTACATATATATTTATATTCATATATATTATCTCATGTGTAAATTTATTTAATATATATACATAACATATTTTTCTTAAATATATACACGTGTGTGTGTTTATATATACATAATAAATATACACAGTACACACACATTACGTAAAAAAATATATATATATTTTGGATGCGATTAATCATTTGACTGCACTAATATTTTATTATTAATAATATTTTTAGTAGTAGTATTTACTTATATTTTATTGTACAATACAAAAGTGTCATTATTTACAATTTAGTTATTGATCAAATTTGCACATTTGAGTAAAATTACAATAATAATCAGTATTCGTATTATTAATATTTTGTAATAATAATAATTAATATTATCAGTGCTAGTTGTAGTATTAAATACTCATCTTTTATTTTGCAATACAAATGTCATTACTAATCATGTATTTATTGATCAAATGTGTATATTTTAGTAGAATAATAAGAAAAATATGAATATAATTATTATTATTGGTAGTAGTATTAGTAGTAGTATTGTAGTAGAGTTAGAAACAACAAGTGACTGTAATGGCCTGAGGCAACCGAAGTGAAGGGTTATTTTAGAATTATTTTAGACTTGAGTCTTTCTCTGTATCGACTTTTTCCCTAAAATCGACTATATCTATATTTTTTAAAGCTGATATTTACGAACTTTTCTTCCCAGGGCGATATGCCCCCAGACCTCCTCTATGGGTTTTTGCATCTTTGCTACATTTAACCCCCTTGATGAGTTTTCATCCCTGTTCGTAAGACTTTAAATATAGCACATGATTCCTATACTTTTCATGAGACATGTATAGTGCCATTGCATTCCTTTTGAAACTCAATAGCCCCAGTCTCAATTCATACTGATCACTGAAAAGAGTGACCTGCATTTCTGCTTTTGTGTTCCACATAGGGCTGGGCGATATGAGCAAAAATTCATATCTCTATTTTTTTTTTGGCTAATTTGCGGTATATCTCAATATTTTGTATTTGGATTAAACAAATAAACAAAGTGAATGTAACCATAGGCATATATTATGTGCAAAAAAGGGTTAAAATCACATTACATTCTAACATTGTAACATTGCAGTCTAAAAACGAAAATAATGCTTTTAAAGCAGAAGTTAAATTTACTAAACTAAAAATGAAAATAATAAAAAAAAAAGCACAGACTAATTGAGTAAAAAGGTTGTTTTGATTACCCCATTAGTCACTTTAGAGTTAGTGCTATCATACAAATACACTTAGTTGTAGGTTTAAAATTCTACATATGTCACATTTATTGTCCAACTACAAAGATTTCAGCAAAATGTATATTTTAGAATTATTGCGCTCGTTCTAAATGAAGTCTGTGAAGTTTGCAAAAAAGCAAAAGCTCATGCACTCCTGACAGCAAAATGGAAATATTTCCATGGCTTTCTAACATTTACAGATGGAGAGTACATATGAAATGTAAGTTATGCATTTAGGAAAACAGCACATCTCAAACACATTAAACAGCGCGTCTCTGTCAGCGGCACACGCAGCCTTTCTGTCAGAGCCACTTTAAACTGAAACTATAGGCTTCTATATCTACGAGTTTTTTTAAAGCCCTTCATATAAAGCTTGTAACATGTTTAGAACAAAGCGTATAATGAACTTTCTCCGCAGCAGTTCAGTCTGTGTCCTCCTTACACACTCGTATCAAACTCGATATTAACGGTATTGCTTCATACCGTACTGCTTATAAAAATAAATCGATATATCGTACAAACTCGATATAACGCCCATCCCTAGTTCCACAGAAGAAAGAGAATCATGCAGGTTTGAAATGGCATGAGAGCGAGTACGACAATCAGGGTGTCTTATTGTCTGTTGGCCGTTTGCAAGGATCAGCAATCAACTTTTGAGAGGCTGATTTATCATGTCCCACTATTCCAAAGTCTGTAAATGCTTCTTCACATTTCCTTTTTTCATGTAGTTTGAGTCAGATTGGTTATTACTGTTCTGTTGAAATCTGAAACGGGGTTATTATAGTTAACAAAAACTAAAACCATAAAAAAATGGTTACTTGAAATAGATGTTAACTGAAATCAACTAAAATTTTATTTTATAAAAATAAAAATTATATGTTTTGTTTCAGCTTTTTAACATTTTATTTCACCAGTTGCCTAAACAACATTTCTTCATTTAGTTTAAATTGATGTACTAAAATACCTAAAACTGAAATAAGTTGAGTGTGTTTGTCATCTAAATGACAAACACACTCAACAAAATTATGAAAAATGTAACTGAAATGAAAATAAAAAAATAATAAAAACTCATTTAAAATATTGAAAGAACTACAATTGTATCTTATGCTAAAATAACACTGAAGTTCCATATTTTGACATTTTCTCTAGTATATTACGTGACATGAAATGATTGTAATCTTTGCCACATCTCATCATCACCTGATCAGTGAAATGACAAATCTGTGTGGGTCATGGTGCTGCACAAATCAGTGCTGTTGGAAGTATATTTGTGTCCTGCTGGTGGAGCCCCACCTAAACGGGTAGGAAGGATGTTTGTGGTGGCGCGTCTGAGGTTGAAATAAAGTCACTTCCTCTTCCTGTGTTTCCAGCCGACGTCTCAGACTTCACTTGTGGTCTCTTCATATGGTTCCAACACTGCTCTTAATTAGCTCTCTGCTCTCACATACACACTTCTTACTGTACAGACATATTAATGACGCCTCTAAAAGTCACACTTTGCTCGGCTGCATGGGCAGGGCTGCTGTCTCTGAACTCCTGAGGTCAACACTGTGCTAGGAAGCAGAATATAGGTGCTCTCACAGAGTCAACTATTATTAGCATCATGGTCTGTCTCTGTTTGTCTCTCAGTCTTTCTCAGACTTATTGCATGCAATTTATTGTATGTATTGATGTAATGTATTGTAATGTATTGATTACTTGAACAGTTTTAGCATCACAAAACATGATCTCGTGTGTGCAAATTGTTGAAAACAATGCTTCACAACCAGGATTTTACATTTGAATGAAAGTAATGTTATTAAAATCCAATATTTATTTTTGTTTTATTTTATTTTTTTATTTATGCTATACACTTTATAATATTTTTGGCTATACACAACTGTATAGATTTTTCATTTTTGAAGAAATTAACCCTTTATTATGCATGCACAGATGCATTAAATTGATCAAAAGTGACAGTAAACAGAAAAAAATATCACAAATGACACAAATATTAAGCAGTGCAATTGTTTTCAACATTGATGGTAATAATGTTTCTTGAGCAGCAAATCAGCTTATTAGCATGATTTCTGAAGGATCATGTGACACTGAAGACTGGAGTAATGATGCTGAAAATTCAGCTTTGCGTCACAACAATAAACAATATTTTAACAGATATTAAAACACAAAATTCTTGCTCTTCACCCAGTTCTGAAATCTAAGCATCATGGTCAATGCAAACGCAGTGCATCAAAATTCAAACCAATGGCAACTAGAAATATTGATGTCAAACCTTGATGTCAAAGTTGTTGTTGTGTTATTTTTGTTGTTGTTTTTTTGTTTTGTTTTATGTGTAGTTGTTTTGTTTTTAGCGTTTTGTTTTTGTGTTGAATTTTTTGTGGTTTTGTTTTTTTGTGTGTTTTGTTGTTGTTTTCATTTTATTTTGTGTTCTGTTTTTAGTTTTTTGTTGTTGTTGTTGTTTTGTTTTTTGCTTTTTTGTTTGACATTACAGCCCCTGGTTACCGTATCTCATTTTGACCTTGTTTGCATAAATTGTCTTATAGTTTTCTTGTAGTTTTTCAGTGACACATTGAGTGTTGTGGGTAAAGATGATAGCAGTGCACCTGTATATGATTACTGCTAACAAGTGCTGCATGCAGTAATGATGTGTAAATGTTAGAAACTGGAGCTGATGTCTTTGAAACCAGGGACATGGACTTGGAAGATAGGAAGCTGTTGCTAGGCAACAGGAGGCAGTTGATCTGATGAAGATATAAATGGTGTGATAATGAAGAATCGCGATCGCTCTCTCTGTGTCAGTAGGTGTATCTATGCATTTCATGCAGGGGGTTCACTGTTTATAAATAGTCAGAGCTGTCCAGTGGGATTAGGTGGCGATGCAGCTCGAGCACAAGCTATTGTCAGCGATACAATATCAATGTGCCAGAGATCAGCGAGGGCACAGATCTTGACATGAGCATATCCTATTCACTTTGACAGATGAATGGACTGACTTTACCTCCTCTTGTTCTCATATAGTCATCGGTGATCAGGTGCCTTTGGTTATGCCTGCCCCCGAAACATATCATAATCATAACATAACAGTCATAACAAAGAATGACAGTTGCTGTGACTGTAATGTCCGTTTTCAGGTCACCTGCTCCATTGTCTTGATTGTCTGTGTAATAACGTCACATCAGCTATGTTCAGAATGCAATACCATCTTATTACTTACACTGCCTATTATTTGTATTTGAAAAGGAGAGAAAAAGTGGTCACTAAGAAAGCTGATTGAATATAAACTTCAGTCACTTGTGTCTAATGTTCCCTCTATGGATCCCTCAGAAAGATACACTACCATTCAGAAGTTTGGATTTAGTAAAAAGTTGCTAATGTTTTTGAAAGACAAGTCCATTTTACATGTTCAAAATGCTATAAAAATACCCAGTAATATTAGGGCTGAACAATTTGATCTAAATAAAACTGAAATCGCAATGTGGCTGTTTGCATTAATCAAATCAAAGGCTGTGCTTTAATTAAATAAATATATGCCCTGCATGTCTCAGTGTGAAGTGGCACTACGAGTAACCAGTGCTGATCTTCTCCACAGATCCATCTTCCCAATCCACCCGTCATTCCGGATCATCGCTCTAGCGGAGCCGCCTCAGGTCGGGAGCACCACGCAGCAGTGGCTCGGCCCGGAGATCCTCACCATGTTCCTCTTTCACACCGTCAAACCACTGGCCAAGGCTGAGGAAACGGCTGTCATCCAGGGCATGGTCAGTCACATCACCTTCAGACTGATCTATTATGTCAAATTCAGTAATGTGTTTGATTAAATCTGCTTACACCCAACAAGTTTACAAACTGCATTTTATGTTGAATCAAAATATCATATAGCTTTGATGCTTGCTTTTTGGATTTAAGTATCGTATACATTATTTCTGTAACAGATCCCAAATGTTCCCAATGAAGCAGTGGAGCAGCTGCAACACCTGACTCACAGTCTGAGAAAATCCAACGATCCTACGGTGAGCTTTCTGATGTTAGATCCCCAAAACCTTTGAAGAACAAATCGACGCCTTCAAAGCAAGGAGAGACTGTGGCCCCATTCACTGACTCCAGTGGTCCAAGAGCAGGCTGATATAGATAGATTGGAGTTCTTCATATACCTTATCAGCATATTTGTTTAAGGGTTGCTGTTTATACAACACAACATAAGGTTTCTTGTTTAGAAGGTGCTTACTCTGCTGCTTATTGGTGTTTAAGTTAGCTCTGTCCCAGAAACCTTAAATATCCTGTTGTAATATAGTGCATCAGCAATTGTCCTCTTTTACAGCAGCCTTGGTTAATATTTTTCCATTATAGGAATTTCAAAAAATTCTTAAAAGGATAGTCAACCCAAAAGGGAAAATTCTCTCATCATTTACTCCCCCTCAATGCCATCCCGGATGAATATGACTTGAGTTCTTAAGATGAAAACAAACTGAGATTCTTAAAAAATAATTAGTTTTCATGAATCTGTATTATGCAAATGTTCATGATCTCCAAAGACGATGCTTTAAAAACCTCACAAAGTAAACGCAATGGTATTTGACACAACCTCAGTGGATGAATTAGTGTCTTCTAAAGTGAAATGATTGTACATCATGCTTTACAACGTGTTGACTTAAACCCACTTTTCCTTATAAACATCTGTTGTTTTGCTTTAAAGGACATTTTTGTTTTGTTTTGTTTTGAGATGAAAATTAAATGTTTTTTTTGGTTTTTTTTTGTGCTGTGTTCAGGCCCTGTCCCTTGCTTCTTCATTGTCCACCAGGCAGCTGCTGAGAATCTGTCGGCGTCTTTCTCAGTATCCACAGGAGAGTGTTGCTCACGCTGTGAACAAAGCCTGTCTGTCCAGGTACACAAACTCAAACACATTCATTCAAGCCTCAAAGTCACCACTCAACAACTAAATAACATTCAAAATAAAACATACTCTGCACAAGTTTGTGGCAGGTCCGTTACTGACCAATAATGTTTAAAAACAGGGATTTATTTTTCATTGATGCAGCTGGTGACACTATACCTTACATATTTATTTCCTTTTTTTTTTTTTTTGCTTGTGAAAATCAGAAAGACTGGGAAAAGTGTCAATACAGGACAAATAATGTTTTCTTGGATTTGTAGGTTTCTGCCCAGCCTGGCTCGCTCGGCTCTTCAAAAGAGTCTGATGAACTGCTCAATAGAGGATCAGCCTGACCCAGCATCAGAACAGAGCCATCTCTACACCTGTGAGTTACAGTACAACACCATACCAGAGTTCAGACCAATGCTAAGCTAAACTCACAACTCACATTACAGTTCATGAGAATTTTAATTGAATTAACTACAGGATGTGAAATTATAATACTGAGCAATTCAACACGGTCAGGAATTTCAGTAGTCCAAATACTGTTAACACCAGAAAACAAATTTCTGTGAATTTGATTCAAATTGAATACATTTTATTCTGTTTATTTCTTCTACCTTAAATTCAGTTTCCGTTCTGCATCCTGCTGAATTGGGAAAGCCATTCTCAGTTCGTTTCTGAACTGCACACATCCCCAACTTCAGTGGTTCTTCAGTAATTTTAGCCTGCACTGATATTTTTGTCCCATTTTCCCTGCTGTCTGTAAGAGACTTTAGATTTCAGACATACAGTATACTACAGTATGTGGTGTCTGAAAAGTGTAGATGGGATGAAATAGACTGTTTTTGTGAAGAAAAGAGGTTGTGTCTCCAGATGCTGGTCAGTGACATGGCTGATGAGAATCTCAATTTTTCTTTTTTATTTGTGCTCTCCCTGTTAGGCACAGTAAAAGATGGACTTCTGACCATAGGGAACGTCTCAGTTCCTGTGTACAGCCCTGATGAGAAGATGAAGGTCCCGGATGTGCTCTTTTATGAGAACGTTCAGGTGAGCTCCTTATCTGCTCATTACCGGAAAGAAACATTGTCCTCTTCTCTGGATAGTATGGGGCCATAAAGCACATATATTTAGCTTCATGAGCTGCACCGCTAATTTAAAGGAATGGAATTCTGTCATCATTTATCTGTCTTCATTGATTTAAAAACCTCTATTACATTGTTTCTTTATTTTTATATATATATATATATATATATATATATATATGTATGTATATATATGTGTGTGTGTGAGTGTGTGTGTGTGTGTGTGTATATATATATATATATATACATATATATATATATATATCTCTATATATATATATATATCTTATCAACTCTTATATATAATTTTAACTCTTTTATAAATTTATATTTATATACAAACTCTTATATATAATTTATTTATTCTTGTGAGTGTGAATTATCCCTTTAATGCAGCAAGGCAAGAAATATATATATATATATATATATATATATATATATATATATATATATATATATACACACACACACACACACACACACACACACACACACACACACACACACACATATAATTATAAATAAGACTAATGGTACAACCAAATAACAGAAAAACATACAAACCTGATTGGATGAGCCATGTTTGAATAGAATAGCAGATACAAACACACACACTAGTTGAATTCTGTATTTAAACATCAAGATGCAGTGTTGCTTGGCAACCAACAGTTACACCATATTTACACATACATACCACATTACCCACCAGCCCTGCTTTTTATTAACATGGTCAGAAGTAAAGTTTGTGATTATTGCAGTTGCGGTTTCCACAATAATCACACGGGCTGCCAAAAATGGTTTGGTTTGGCATTGAGGAAAGCTCAATCCGTCTCTGTCTGTCTCTGTCTAAGCCTTGTAAATCAACTGGGTGTTTTGCACAAAGGTCAGATCTCAGAGAGGACCCACAAAAGAACACTGGCCAACACACACGTGCATACACAAGTACAACAAGATCTCAACAGCTTCACAGTCAATCAGGATGTAATCATACTTCATTATTAGAGATTTGAAGGTCTTCTCACTACGGCATGTTCAGTATTCAAAGTTAAGCCTCGTACTTCTCAATCAAACCACATTGTTTCTCTTCCACAACTGGAGATCTAATTATATAGACAGTACAAACAGAATAACAAAAATTACTGTTTTCCAAAAAAGTTTCAAATACGGTTTCAAAAACGTAAATAAAAAAAAAAAGTGTTTGAAACATTGGGCACAGTAGTGTAGCACCCATAAAATCTGTTTAGCATAATATCATGCAGTAATAACAAAATATGACATGTTGCCAATGGTAATATTCAGTATTGCTGCCACACTGTATGTGTGGAATTTTGTCTCATGCTCAATTGCTGAGAGATGTGAGAAGAGAACGAGGGATGACCCAGATATTCCTCCCTCACTGCCACCTCTCTCCTCCCTTCAGAGGCCCAGAAAGAGGTGGAGGAAATAAAGTTACTCTTGTCCCACTTTTCCATGACCTGCTTTTTGTCTTTCGAGCACTAGAAGGAGAAGTGCAGTAGTCCACTGAGGCGGAAACGAGGACACACACCCCCCCCAATATGGCAAACTCTTGTGTCCGCTCACATTTCTCGTGTTGTGTAATGTGTGATTGCAGCAAACAGCATCATCCATGTGTCCTTATCATACTGAAAAAGCACTTTGTGTCTTTGCAGCCTCATAAACAGAAAATTCAATTCCTTGTGTCATATCCGAACCAGAATTCATTTTTGCTCCCTTTTATCTATTCAGCTTTTGTGTGTCTGAAAAATGTAGGTGACCCTCTCAGGCATAATTGATGCTTGTGTGTTTTCATGCTTTACTGCAGGATCAGTATGAGGTAGATCAGGTCACATGACATACAGTGGACCACAATAGTCTGAGGCCATTTTGTGAAAACACTTTTTTTTTAACAAAAGGGATGGTTCACCCAAAAATGAAAATTACCCCATGATTTACTCACACTCAAGCCATCCTAGGTGTACACGACTTTCTTCTTTCAGATGAATACAATCAGAGTTATATTACAAAAAGTCCTGGCTCTTCCAAGCTTTATAATAGCAGTGAATGTTTTTAAGATTTTGATGCCCAAAAAAGTACATCCATCTGTCAAAAAGAGTATTTCACACTGATCCGGGGGTGGGGGGGTGGGTTGGGGGGGGGTGTTAATAAAGGCCTCTGAAATGAATTGATGTGTTTTTGTAAGAAAAATATCCATATTTAAAATGTTGCATTGCAGTAGATGACGTAGGATGTAGTTGAACACCGTGATGAACACAGAAGTGCAGAAGAGAGAGCAAAGCAAAACACGGTCACTAATTAGAAGTACAAAATGAGGATTTGTAAAGAAAAATGTCGGATGATTTCGATATAAGCCAAGAGGAGACTGGTTTTCCTTTGCTGATAACGAAACTTGGTTCTCTGGACACTAGCATATTCTCACTAGAGCTTATGCTACACCTATATCCTTGACCCCCGTTCACTGCCATTATAAAACTTGGAAGAGCCAGGACATTTTTTTAATGTAACTCCGATTGCATTCGTCTGATAGCAGCACTTGCCTGACATATAAATGTGCTAATGATCTCCAGCATGGTTTCAGAAAAAAAAAAACATCTATTCAAAGAGTCACATGATCAATGTCATACATTTACACTACCATTCAAAAGATTGGTCAGTTGTTTTGTTTTTTTAAACCATAATATTGAGCAAAAGGGACAAAAAAGCTTTTATAATTATATAACAAATTCAACAAAGAATGCTGAACAAAACAAAGTATCACAGATTCCACAAAAATGTTAATCAGTACAATTTTTCAAAATTGATAAGAAATGTTTCTTGAGCAAATCAGCATTTTGGAATGATTTCTGAAGGATCATGTGACACTGAAGACTGGAGTAAGCTGAAAATTCAGCTTTGACATCAAAGGAATACATTTTAAAATATATTTAAATACAAAAGTCATTTGTAATAATATGTGACCCTGGACCACAAAACCAGTCTTAAGTCGCTGGGGCATAATATAGTAGCAATAGCCAAAAATACATTGTATGGGTCAAAATTATCCATTTTTCTTTTATGCCAAAAATCATTAGGATATTAAGTAAAGAGCATGTTCCATGAAGATATTTAGTGAATTTCCTACCGTAAATATATGAAAACTTTAATTTTTTAATCAGTAATATGCATAGCTAAGAACTTCATTTGGACAACTTTAAAGGCGATTTTCTAAATTTTTTGCACCCTCAGATTCCAGATTTTCAAATAGTTTCATCTCGGCCAAATATTGTCCGATCCTAACAAACCATACATCAATGGAACCCTTATTTATTCAGCTTTCAGATATGTATAAATCTCAATTTTGAAAAATTGACCCTTATGACTGGTTTTGTAGTCCAGGGTCACATATTTCACAATATTACTGTTTTTACTATATATTTGTTTTATTCGTGATCTAGAAATACCTATAATAACCACCTAGAAAAGTAGACTAACTTAAAAAGATGATTTTTTTCAGCCATGCAAGTCAAATTATAATCCTGGTTTTAATTAAATTACATATATAAGTGCTTTAACAAAAATAGGACTTTACATGTTGCCTTTTAAACCCTTTTGAACACTGTCCTGGTTTACTTCCATTGTAAGTGTTACTGTAACTTGGATTTTCTTTAAATAAAGCAGAGTTAAAAGTTGGTAATCCTTCATAACATTATTCCACCAAAAAGTTGTTGTTATTGTACCTTGATTGTCCTTTCAATAAGTTGTCTTTTTAAACTTTGTTTATATCCAGCTTTAACTACTTACTGCTCTCACTATAAAATGTTTTGTCTGTTTGTTCACAGCACATGATGGTGATGCAGGACATGCTGAAGGACTTCCTGTTGGGGGAACACCTGCTTCTTGTGGGCAACCAGGTAAATGAGGATTCCCATCCTCAGGACAGCAGTCTGCAGAGACGTCTGTCCATTCCGATACCGAGAGCAGAGCCAGACGTACAGTAGACTAGCCCAGAGCGGTGGTGTCGTGCCATGAAGCACAGCTGCGTTTATAAAGCATCTGCCCACCAGCTACAGGGTCAACTAGAGCTCAGTGTGCCCTACGGCGCCTAGGCGCTCGCCCACGCTCTGCACTTGAGACTTGAGGCTGTACTGCGTTTGTGTATGGAAAGAGAGTGGGCGTCCTGACTGCTGTCACTTCAGTTTAAATGGATAGATTGATTGACGCACAGAACACATGAATGTGTGCTAGACATACAAAATGCAATAGGGGACCTGTGAATACACTAATTTTCAAAAGTTTTTTTTTTATGCTTTTGAAAGAAGTCTCATGTCCATTGAGGCTACTTTTTTTTTATTGAATATACAGTAGAAACAGGAGTATTGTGAAATATTACTGTAATATTCTCGGTCACACTTTATTTTAAGGTTCAATTCTCACTATTAACAAACCATTAACTACAACTTTTGCCTCTATAAACTCCTAATTTGATGCTTATTAATAGTAGGTAGTTGTTAGGTTTAGGTATTGGGTTGGATTAGGGATGTAGAATATGGTTGCACACAATATGTGCTTTATAAGTACTAATAAACATCCAATATATTAATAACGTGCATGCTTATAAGCAACAAGTTAATAGTGAGAACTGGTACCTATACTAAAGTGTTACTATATTATCCTAATATATTTTAAAATGTAATTTATTCCTGTGATGGCAAAGCTGAATTTTCAGCATCATTAGAAACAAGATGAAAGAAAATAATACAGGGTCAGAATGACATGAGGATGAGTAAATGATATATTTTCATTCGTAGGCGATCTATTTCTAATCTATGTTCTTACTCTGTTCACAGGGCGTTGGGAAAAACAAGATTGTTGATCGATTCTTGCATCTTATGAACAGACCGAGAGAATATCTTCAGCTTCACAGGTAAAATAAAGAAGTCCCTTGAGTTCTCCTCAAATAAAGCCCTCTCAGAAAGGAAGACCTATTATCAGAAACTACTCTCCTGTAGACTCGATTAGAACCTGGTTACAAGGCCACACCGGGAATGGCCCATATCCGCTGACATCACATGCAGCTTTTCATCATTAGTGAATAAGTGAGTAATGTATCCTCTTTGTAAATGAATAGAGGACACATTTATTCATCAGAACGATAAGCATCTGGGCACGGATGCATCATATGAGTGTTTTCTATTAGAAGGTGAAACTTCCTTTTGCAGACTCACCGAGTGCCTGAAATAAAAAGATCTCCTCTCTGAGGCTCGAGTGAGCTATTTTAATCCTGATAAATTAGGACACCTGTCGACAGAGCAGGGGGAACTTTTAAGTTGTACTTTTGCCTTTGAAGAACTGCAATTAAAGGAGTAGTTCTCCTCTTACCTTTAACCTTGTTCCAACCCCATTATTATTTTTCTTTCTTCCGTGAAAAGTAGTACACAAAAGTAGATGCATTCTTTTGATAATCCCTCTCAAATTGCCAAAAAGAGCAGAACATGCTCAAAAAGCTGTAGTTTTTCTTCAGTTCTCAGTCTGGCCCCCAATTAGACAAAATACTGGGGGCTCGTCCGGGATATTTTGGATTATGAGGGTACAGTAAAATATGTACAGTAAATAAAGTCTAAATTTATTGATTAAATTTGACCAACATGACATAAGCTGTTTTGTAACGGTTAAATATTCATCTGTATTTTCTAATGCCAGCATAAAGTATAAAGTGCTTATAACGGGGCTCTCACAGTCACTGAATATGTTAAAATGCACTAGCATTGGAATATTTGGCATCAGTAAGAATTAGTTTTTGTTTGTTTGTTTTAACTTTTATAATGTTGCAAAAGATTTAAATAAAAAAAACGTTCTATTCATCAAGGAATCCTAACAAATGCGGTACAGTTTCTGCACAAATAGGCAGCACTGTTCTCAACATTGATAATAATAAAATAAATGTTTCTTGAGCAGCATAATAATGATGCTGAAAATTCAGCTTTGCATCACAGGAATAAATTACATTTTAAAATATATTAAAATAGAAAACTTACTTTAATTTGTAATAATATTTCACAATGTCAGTGCTTTACTGTATTTTTTATCAAATAAATGCAGCCTTGGTGAGCATAAGAGACTTCTACTGCCCCCAAACCTTTGAACAGTAGTGTATCTGAAATTTTAAAATGGTAATTTCCAGCCCTGAAAAAGACATGTAAAAGAAACTGCATTTTTAGTCATCCTCAGCAACTAATCTGCTAACTTCTTTGTAAGTGCAATCTGATTTGTTATCCATTTATCACAAACAACTGGAAAAGTCAAGGAAACTCATAAGATGTCACTGTGTCTGTCCCATCTATGTGGTGCAGAGGTTGATGTCATCTTGAAAGTTTCTTCTTGAAAGTTAAACCAAAGTCAAACTCGCATGTATTGTGGCCTGGTTAGCGATTATGAAACTCTTAAATTAGACTAAAGTAATCACTTCAGGGATTCTCCTTTCCACTTAGCCCACAGAGATATGTGTCACATTTCAAACCTGCACAAGAACTCAACAGCGCTCTGTCCATCACATTGAATTTAGGTCAGTTTACTTTATACTTCTATAGGACCCGTAAGTATGAATCCGCAAATCATCTCACTCTCTAGCGATATTATCTATGATTTAACTATGAACAGAGTCACCATTTACAGTGCATGCATGATGTTCATGATAAACACAGTCTAAGCTCTGATTTGTATGCTTCAACAGAGACACTACAGTCCAGACTTTAACACTGCAGCCCTCTGTGAGAGATGGCATCATCATCTATGAAGACTCTCCATTGGTCAGTATTCACCTCTGACATTATGGCTCTGATTCAAACCTAGTGAGCCGCCCACACAGACATGGGTTTAGTCTCTACGTCTTTGTTCAAAAACAGCGGTTTTCAAACTTTCTGATGCCAAAGACTCTCAAATATAATGCTCCCTTGTTAGGGGCCCTCTTCCTGAAATATAAAGACAGATTTATACTTTCATGTATAAACACCCATTTACATTGTGTATAATAGTGAAATGTTAGATATGTTGTAATTAGCTTTTATATTGCCATTTGTACTAAAGCACATTGTTAAAGGGATAATTCACCCAAAAATGACAATTCTATCATTAATTACTCACCCTCATGTCATTCCAAACCCGTCAGACCTTCTTTCATGTTCAGAACACAAATTGATATGAATTTGAATAAATGAAAATGAATCTTTTTGATGAAATCTGAGAGCTTTCTAACCCTCCATAGACAGCAACTTTTACTATAATAAAACCATGGTTAATTTTCCTAAGGGAAGATATACACACATGAACCCATTTTACAGACTGTAATCTTGCCTTATACACAGAGGCATTGTCATGTTAGAATAGAAAAGGGTCCCGTCCAAACTGTTGTTATAAATATTAGAAGCACACAACACAATTCCCTAGAATATAATTTTATGCTTAAACATTATGATTTGTTCACCTGGAAATTACTAAAGTAGTCAAACCTGTTCATTAGAAGGGGGTGTCCCAATACTTTTGGCAATAGTGTACTTAAATATTATCTACTCGTCCTGGTCTTTGTCCTCCTTATTGCCTGTGCACATATTTTCTGGTTTCCATGGCACATCACCTTGCAAATGAACGTGGCTTTCCGTATGACAGCATGTTGCATGCTTTCTTTTGTGCAAACAAGTCAGTTCAGGACCATGTCCAAATCTGATATCAGCCACATTTCAAAGCATAATGTGAAGAGCCAAACAAAAATGTAAGATTGACCACCTCAGTGGTTCTGGGTGTCCTGTGATCTCCTGAAAATCAGTCATGTGAAGTGTAAACTTTGCATAGTGATATTTATACATCTATCAGCAGATGGTCCAGACCACTGCTCCAGCGAGGACAAACATGTTGCCAGCTCACACCCGGAGGACGCCCCAGCACAGATGAGGGAAAAAGCGTTAAAAATTAATGAATGACCTCAAGGACAGTGTGTTATAATCCTCCACGCTGCTCGTTTCTGAAGTCGGCCTGTTGTTTTGTTAGCGTGATGGTGCCATTTAGACGTTGTTTGTGAAGCAGGGTTGCGGGTGTTCTCTACAAAAGGCTTTTAACGATGTCTCTGCTCGATACAAGGTGGAGGGAGATGAAAAGCAGGCTGTGACTCGGAGTTTGGCCCCTCAATTAGCACCCAGCGGCAGCTCTCAGGGTATAAATAGTCTATAGGCTTTGAAGCCCCTTCTGACGCCTCATCTGATATCAATGCTTCCAAATGGTCTCGCATTGTGCCAGGCTGATGGATAAAAGCAACAAGAAAACACCCCTCGCTCTCCGCAAACCACCTTTCAGCTCTGGGTTGTAAATAACAGGCGCTAATGTCACCTACATGTCAGAGTTGATGAAAACAAGCTGAACCACGGCTATAATCTTCAGCTCAGATGATCTGGAGATGGAGTGCAATGGTTCAAATATGGGAAAAGAAAAGCGCGGAAGCCAAACTGTTTTGTTTGACATCTGTATATCAGCATCTATTCAATATTGGAATCTTTTGGCGTCCCATGATTCAGATTGATTTCAGTTCAGCAAGTCATGATTTGATTCCATTCAATTCATTTAAAGTGCCCCTATTATGGATTTTTGAAAATTACATTTCATTCAGTGTGTAACACAGCTCTAAGTGAATGAAAACATCCTGCAAAGATTTAAATCTGAAAGTGCACCGTGTATAAAGTTATTGTCTCTCAAAAGAAAGAGTCGACTCTGAATCATTGAAACGAGTCGTTTTTAAAATGAATCCCAAGCCTTTGCATGTTGATGTTAACATGAAACATGAGGATATTGCCCGCCCACTTGTTGGTCTTTTCGCGTTGGTCTGAATGAAAATGCTAATTCATTCTTTGCCACTAGGTGCCGCTTTTGGAGCGGTAAAATAGCGATTTCCCCGGTAACGGCTGTAAACAAAGCAGCACTGCTCTCACAAACACTGCTTTATCAGGCATTACAGGCATGATGAAATTAAAATTTGAAAAGTTAACGTCAATCATTACCAAATTAAATGTAAAGATTTTACATTAAATATTTTAGTTTGGGCTGGTTGTTTTCTTTAAGATGTTTAAACAATTGTACAGTCCTTTTCACATCCAAGAGGATAGCCAATCAAAAGAGAGGTAATTTACATAAAAGTCTTAAAGGTACACAACCATTCAAAAGTTTGGGTACTGCAAGATTTTTTTAATGTTTTTGAAAGAAGTGTCTCTTTCTCATCAAGGCTGCTTTTGTTTGATCAAATATACAGGAAAACAGTAAAATTGTAAAATATTATTGTAGTTTGAAATTGCTATTTTCTATTTGAATATATTTTAAAATGTAATTTATTCCTGTTATGTCAAAGCTGAATTTTCAGCATCATTACTCCAGTCTTCAGTGTCACATGATCCTTCAGAAATCATTCTAATATGCTGATTTGATGCTCAAGTTAACATTTCTTATTATTATTATCAAAGTTGAAAACAGTGAATATTTTTGTAGAAATAATGCAAAACAGTTTTCGGGATTATCTGATGCATAGAAAATTCAAAATAACAGCGTTTATTTCAAATACAAAATCTTTTTTGATTTTTATTTTTATCTTTAGTGTTAGTAAAGACATATATAATGCATACTTGCTGAATAAAAGTATTAATTAAAAAAAAAAACAAATCTTACTGACTCTGAACATTAAACGGTGGTGTATTTCAGGTGAGCAGTTGCTGCTTAATGTTTTTATGGAAACCTATATATGTTTTTTCCAAGTTGATGTTTTAATAGAAAGTTAAAAAAATATATATTTGAAATAAAATATTTTACAACTATAATGTCTTTACTCTCACTTTTGATAAAAAAAAAGTTGTCTTTGTTGCAAGAAGCATAAGTGAGCTTGATGGAAAAATGAAATAATGGAATAAAAAATAATGTGCTCTCATCTGTTGTTCTAAAGGTTAAAGCTGTGAAGATGGGACATATCCTGGTAATAGATGAAGCTGATAAAGCTCCCACAAATGTCACCTGTATCCTGAAGACATTGGTGGAGAGCGGAGAGATGATCCTGGCAGATGGAAGAAGAATAGTGTCAGGTAAAATGGACAGAGAAGATCAAACACATTCCATGTCACAAATCCATCACTGACAGTTTTTAAAACCGGAATCGTTCTTTGTTTTCCACAGATCCACTGGAAGCAGCCGGAAGGCCTAATGTCATTCCCATGCATCCAGACTTCCGTATGATTGTTTTAGCAAACAGACCTGGCTTTCCATTTTTGGGAAATGACTTCTTTGGAGCACTTGGTAAGACCTATATATTATACAGTATAGCGTTAAAAATATTTAACCACAGCATGCCATGATTGACCAATCAGAGTCAAGGATCTTAGAAAACACTGTAACACAGTTACAATGATTATGTAATACTGTTTGAAATACTTTTGATGATTTGATGATTTACTCTTCCAGGGGACATATTTAGCTGCCATGCAGTGGACAACCCCAAACCTCAGGCTGAGTTTGCCATGCTTAAGCAATATGGGCCTGACGTTCCTGATGCAATCCTCCAGAAACTGGTGGCTGCATTTGGAGAGCTCCGGGCCATGGCTGACCAGGGAACAATCACCTACCCCTACTCTACACGAGAAGTGGTCAACATCGTAAAACACTTGCAGGTAATCAGCTGGTAGTCTTAAAGGGATAGTTCACCCAAAAAACGATTAATTACCCTCATGTCGTTCCAAACCTGTAAGTCCTTTGTTCATTTTGGAACTCAAATTAAATCCGAGAGCTTTCTGTCCCTCCATAGACAGAACGCATGTCGAAAACGGACACAGAAGAGAAGAAATCATTTTAGAAAGTCATAATTTAAAATTTAAAAGAAATTACCGTTGAACCACTGATGTCACATGGACTATTTTAAAAATGTCTTTACTACCTTTCTGGGTCTTGAATGTGGTAGCTACAATTAGTGCTGTGTTCGATACATCGATACGGCGATGTATCGTCATAGAGATTTGACGATACAGCTGGCCCTGTATCGATATTTTGGCACGTGTGCAGCAGTGGACCGCACTAAATTTGAATACATGAACACGGTTTAAAATGTTTAACAACAATGTTTAATCTGGCCGCAGAGGAACACTACTGGGTTGCCTGATATAAAGAGACGTAATCCCCGAAAACAGAGCTTCCCACTTGCACAATACGGAAATATCTGCTAAGTGTGATACTTATCTTTGTCAGCCTGGCAACCATATGTATGCACGCTCTCTCCACTGTGGATAAATGCGCTTGCTTTCTGAAAACACCGGCTAGCTTGCAGTTTAGCGATCTCCACTTCAATATTCTATTCTCAGAAAAGTGTAATTCATCAATTGTTCACTTGTGAGAGAGAGAGAGAAAGAGAGTATGTATGAATGTATTATGTATGAATTACCACCGTAACAGTGAAACTGTGGCTTTAATTCCTTTAGAAACAATGATGTTAGCAGCTCCTTGAGAAAGATAATGTAGCTCTTGAGCGATTAAGCTATTTTATAGATAAAATTGCGGGGCAGGGCTAAAAGGTTTGTTGCTGAATGTCTGTGTGTGGCCGCAACGTGACCTGTGTGTGTGTGTGTGTGTGCGTTAGATACAGTGAAGACAGCGCATTAGTTTAGAACTCTTCTAATATTTATTTTTATTTTTTAAATGTAGAGAGTGTGTTAATTTGTGCAATGATAAGCTACTAGCAATGTTAAGATGATGATAAGCTACTAAGCAACTAAGCTACTAAGCAATGTTAAGCTACTAGCAATGTTAAGATGGAACTTTAATTATTTTTTTACATTTATTTTATTCTTATTTTTCTTTACACTATGGACACTCTCCTCTATGTGCACTATGGACACTTTACACTATAGACACTTTACACTATAGACACTCACACTATGTGCACTATGGACACTTACACTTTACACTATGTGCACTATGGACACTTACACTTACACACACTGCTGCGTGTGCACAATCTCACAAAAAACTCAGCAATATATGTATGTTTACATGCTCATGCACTACAAATCATCCTGCACTGTTCCCCAACCAGCTGCTAACTCAAATGTCTCTCTTTGCACATGTACAGTATTTGTGAAGCATTCGTATAGTTTGTATTTTTTATCTTCTATTTTTTAGTTTGTATAGGGTAATATTTATGTGAAGCATTCGTATAGTTGTATTTTTTATCCTTTTAGTTTGTATAGGGTAAATACTTATATATAGTATACTTATAGTTAAATCTGTTAGTAGTGTATAGGTTTATAGTGTTTTTTTTACTTCATTGTTGTAATGTCTGTATTTATGTAGCACCGTGGTCCTGCGAGGCACGACATTTCGTTCCACTGCATGTCCCCACATGTAGCGGAATGACAATAAAGCTCAACTTGAACTTGAACTTGAACTTGATTTTTTTAATATATTAATATGAGTACATTACAATATAAATTTATTAGAACGAGTACATTATTATTTATGGGCAAGATGCAAGCAAACAGAATATTTTACCTGGTGGGGAGTGCCCAATGTAAACATTAAACATATGCCAATACCTATATTGTACTGTTGTACAGTTATGGAGGCCCTTCATAATGCAGAGGTCAATTGCCTGCTCTGCCTATAGTTAACAATGGCCCTATAGTATGCAGTGTTTAATAAACAGCTGTTTTACTAAATTCTTCTGAGGTGAAATTCAGTGCAGTCCCGTATCGTGATACATATCATATCGTGGCCTCTGTATCGTGATACGTATCGTATCGTGGCCTCTGTATCGTGATGCGTATCGTATCGTGGCCTCTGTATCGTGATACGTATCGTATCGTGGCCTCTGTATCGTGATACGTATCGTATCACGATACAGAGGCCAATTGTCTATGTCAGAAAGCTCTCAGATTTCATCAAAAATATCTTAATTTGTGTTCTGAAGATGAACTTATGCATTTGAACAGGAGGGTGAGTAATTAATGACAGAATTTTCATTTTTGGGTGAACTATCCCTTTAACCTCAGATGGCGCGCATATAGTCCATTCACAGACCGTCTGATGCATATAGCATTAAAATTGAGGCAAATAATGCTGAGACTGGCACACTATTATTTGAAGTTGCTTTTCCAGTCTTTTTTATTATTGTAATATCAGTTACACTACTGTTCAAAAGTTTGGGGTAGGTAAGATTTTTTTATATTTTTAAATGAACTTGTCAACAATGCAGTAAAAACAGTAATACTGTGAAATTTTATTGCAATTTAAAATAACTTTTCTATTTTAATACATTTTAAAATGTAGCAGCCATTACTCCTATATTCAGTCCCACATGATCTTCAGAAATCATTCTAATATGCTGATTTGCATCTCAAGAAAAAAAAAAAAGAAATTTTATATATATATATATATATATATATATATATATATATATATATATATATATATATATATATATATATATATTTGTAGAAATCATAATGCAAGCATTTTTTCAGGATTATTTGATGCATAGAAAATTTAAAATAACAGCTTTTTTTTTTAAATACAAATCTTTTATAACATTAAATAGATCAAAAGTGACAGTAAAAACATATATAATGCACACTTGCTGCTGAATAAAAGTATTAATTTAAAAAAAAAGAAAATCTTACTGACACCAAAATGTAATGTTAGTTTATTTCAGATGAACGTCAGTTATAAAAAACAAACTGTGATTGGTCAGTTTTCATCATTCAGTCTCTTCCTGTATAAAGGGGCAGACCATGTCCAGAATAAACTGCAAAGTGGACCAGACTTTATGCCACAATACAAAACTCTTTTCAGGTCCCCACAATACATTAAACCTCTTGGTTTTAGGATGTTCCCTCTTTTAAGAATTCAGACTTTGTGTCGGTGTTCTTTAATAGATGAGGGTGAGTGACCCTGTGTCTGAGATGAAAGGTGCTGCACGAGAGAGAGAGTGCGGATAGGCCCTGTCTCTTCACTCGGCCCACTCACAGACTGATCTGACACATAGAGGCCACACTGCCATTCTGGGCCACCTGTCTCTGGGCTTTAACTCTTCTCTCACACACACACACACACAACAGCCTCCTCCTCTCGTCTCAGCTCTCTGGAGCAACAGAGATGCAGATAGATGTATGGAATTCGTCTGTCACATTGGATGAGGAGTCAGTTGTCAGATTAGTCTGCCGCAAGCAGCCATCAGAGGTCTACACTCGCTGTCAAAGGTTTGGACACGTGTGACTGAATTTGTTCCTTGTGATCTTATAAACCTTTTTCTCAAAGGCCGCTATGCTTTAATTTAATTTAGAAATAGTCTGCTTATGTACAAACCCGATTCCAAAAAAGTTGGGACACTGTACAAATTACGAATAAAAAAGGAATGCAATAATTTACAAATCTCATAAACTTATATTTTATTCACAATAGAATATAGATAACATATCAAATGTGGAAAGTGAGACATTTTGAAATGTCATGCCAAATATTGGCTAATTTTGGATTTCATGAGAGCTACACATTCCAAAAAAGTTGGGACAGGTAGCAATAAGAGGCCGGAAAAGTTAAATGTACATATAAGGAACAGCTGGAGGACCAATTTGCAACTTATTAGGTCAATTGGCAACATGATTGGGTATAAAAAGAGCCTCTCAGAGGGGCAGTGTCTCCCAGAAGTCAAGATGGCAAAAGGATCACCAAAAATAAAAATAATATTCGAAAAATAGTTCAGCAATATCAGAAAGGAGTTTCTCAGAGAAAAATTGCAAAGAGTTTGAAGTTATCAACATCTACAGTGCATAATATCATCCAAAGATTCAGAGAATCTAGAACAATCTCTGTGCGTAAGGGTCAAGGCCGGAAAACCATACTGGATGCCCGTGATCTTCGGGCCCTTAGACGGCACTGCATCACGTACAGGAATGCTACTGTAATGGAAATCACAACATGGGCTCAGGAATACTTCCAGAAGACATTGTCGGTGAACACAATCCACCGTGTCATTCGCCGTTGCCAGCTAAAACTCTATAGGTCAAAAAAGAAGCCATATCTAAACATGATCCAGAAGCGCAGGCGTTTTCTCTGGGCCAAGGCTTATTTAAAATGGACTGTGGCAAAGTGGAAAACTGTTCTGTGGTCAGACGAATCAAAATTTGAAGTTCTTTTTGGAAAATTGGGAAGCCATGTCATCCGGACTAAAGAGGACACGGACAACCCAAGTTGTTATCAGCGCTCAGTTCAGAAGCCTGCATCTCTGATGGTATGGGGTTGCATGAGTGTGTGTGGCATGGGCAGCTTACACATCTGGAAAGGCACCATCAATGCTGAAAGGTATATCCAAGTTCTAGAACAACATATGCTCCCATCCAGACATTGTCTCTTTCAGGGAAGACCTTGCATTTTCCAACATGACAATGCCAGACCACATACTGCATCAATTACAATATCATGGCTGCGTAGAAGGAGGATCCGGGTACTGAAATGGCCAGCCTGCAGTCCAGATCTTTCACCCATAGAAAACATTTGGCGCATCAAAGAGGAAGATGCGACAAAGAAGACCTAAGACAGTTGAGCAACTAGAAGCCTGTATTAGACAAGAATGGGACAACATTCCTATTCCTAAACTTGAGCAACTTGTCTCCTCAGTCCCCAGACGTTTGCAGACTGTTATAAAAAGAAGAGGGGATGCCACACAGTGGTAAACATGTCCTTGTCCCAACTTTTTTGAGATGTGTTGATGACATTTAAAATAAACTTATATTTCCCTTAAAGTGATACATTTTCTCAGTTTAAACATTTGATATGTCATCTATGTTGTATTCTGAATAAAATATAGAAATTTGAAACTTCCACATCATTGCATTCTGTTTTTATTCACAATTTGTACAGTGTCCCAACTTTTTTGGAATCGGGTTTGTATATCTAAACTACAATTTTTATTTAAAAATCTCAATGTCCAGAGTGAGCAGAGCTATAGTCAAAATGAAGAAACTAAAATATAATTGATTTTTTAATAATTTGAGGGAAAGTAATGGTGGGTGGGAATGGTACATGGATTCAAAGCTGCGCCTCCTACATGAGCACCAACTGCACATCTCTAACAGCCGTAGCCGTAGCTCGTATTTTTTTACGCAGACACCTGTGATCATTAACAGCAAATGTGGAAAGAGTCATCACTATGGCAATATTGTGAATATCATAACTCTTCAGTCATTGTGATTTACTGGATAAGGATTTAGGAGGAGGATTTAATAAAAGAAAAAAAAAATACTTACATTATTCTTCCCAATGCATATTTTAGATCTTGACATAACTAGAAAATATATATTCATTATAAGAATGCCTGTGGCATTTTAAGATTGTATTATTTTTACATGAATTTTCTAGGTGTGGAAGTCACATTTTTAAAATCAGACTATCTTATCTACCATGGGAACCCTGCTTGAAAGCCACTGGTTTAAACAGTGATGCATTTTAATTAACACATGTAACTGCCCCTCGCTCACTGGATATCACAGTCAGTGAGCTGCATTGCACTGGTCAGCCTGGAGATAATGAAACCCTATGGATTTTCTGCTCACTGGTGGCTGCACGTTCACATTTTGTTGAGTCAGTAACAGGTAGCCTATTTAATCTGAGCTGATCGAATCCAATTTCGACTAGTCTTTCAGGAAAGCTGTCTGTTTCACAACAAGCTTGTATTACCACCTTTTAATCATGTTTTTGGTTTAATGATGAGTCTTTCTGGAAGGTTTGTTTTCTTTGTTGAAGCTTCTTTTTGTGGGTAGGATGTTTTATGTGATCTGCAGTTTTGTAAGACTTAGGATGTGATAGGCAGGTTGTGTGCCGTTCTAAATTAAATTAAAATGTTTTAAAAATCCCAATTCAGAAGTGAGGCTGCAAAAAAGATACGTTTTTTTTTGTTTTGTTTATTGTAGTAAAGTATATTTTAATGACTCTCTGTCAATGACTTCTGTTTTGACCAGTAAAAAACAAAATCATGTTCTTTTTTTTTTTCCCTCGCTAAACTTAATTCCTTTGAATTTCTTCTGAATTGCAGTATAATATCCTGCAAGTTGTGGCCGATTCAGTTTAAATTCACACTTCTCAAATTAAATGGAAAATTCATACATATTTTATCTATTTCTATTTTATGATGTTTTAACGATAGTGATTGATGGCAAGATCAGAGTGCTCTTAATATTGTATCATTATGACTAAACGCGTTTGTCTTATTGCTTACCTCTTTAATTTTTTTCCAGAGATTTCCAGACGAGGGCCTAGCCAACGTGGTGAGGAATGTGTTTGACTTTGACTCCTATAACAAGGACATGCGTGAGGTGCTGATCACAGCGCTGCACAAACACGGCATTCCCATCGGAGCCAAACCCACCAGCGTGCACCTGGCCAAGGAGTAAGAGCTCAGCTCCTATTGCCCTTTACTGTCCGTTAATGCAGTATCATGAACAAATATCATGCAAGTTCTCTAATAGACACACTGTCCTGGACTAATATAACTAGCTGTAGAAGGGATCTGCTCTGCATGGTCCTCAAACCATACACTTGAACAAATGTGTTTGTTTAAAGGTGAAGTGTGCAATTTTTGCAGCAAAAGAGAAACTGAAATGAATTGCAAAAATAATGACTGGTAGTCCAGCCCCAAACTCACGCCATTGGTTGAGCCAGTGCTGTTATGTTTGCCCCCATCAGACTGCTCAGATGAACAGCAATTTGGTTTCTAGTATTACATAAATTACAAACTTCACCTTTAACAGATGCTTTTATCTCATAAGCTCTTTTCACTGAAGGTGCAATAGACAAACCCCTAAACATGCTTGAATTTAGTAAACAGCAAAACTTACTTGACCTCTTACTGGAATAACTTAAACTGAAAACTTGATTGCCAGTGTCTGGTTAATGCATTTAAACGATATGAAAGGTTTTGGGCAAATTCTAATCGGAAGTGAGCATCTCTGTTCCCTGTCCAATCATAAAGAGCAGAGCACTTGAGGGGGGAAATCTGGAGACAGCAGGACAACTGTGTGGTTGTTTGTAACAGACATGGTGAAGGGAGCAGTTAAAAACAAAACCATTTCCTCTGGAACAGCCCTTTGTGTGGCGTCCATGTCCCATCTGTCCACGTGACGTCATCTCTGTTTGGAATGTGCGCTTTATCTGATTATCAAGAGTTAAGGCCATTGCACGAGTCCAAAATTTGCGTTTTTCCGGGGGGTTTTTTTCGTATTCGTCATCCTTTCCTATCAAAATGCTTGTTACGGATGCGAAAATGCAGAAAATCGAACCTGATCCGAATTTTTTTTGACATGCGAAAATTTCAGACTCAGTGTGCAATGGCCTTTAGTCATCAGCATTATATAACAAAAAATATATTTCTCATTCAGTAACAGTCATTTAATTTGCTCTGTGTTGTATATTATACTTTCAATAAAGGAAATGATTTGTTTCTTCCGTCTCATTTTTGTCTTATTTGACCTGCTTTTGAGTATTTGGCCTTCTGGTATACACAATTTGTTATTTTATAAAATATACTGGAAAATATTAAAAAGGGAAGAAACAAATATTTCCTTTCGAATGATGTTTCTATATATAATCGCCTTAGTATTTGAAAGTTTAAATGTTTGTTTACCAAGGCTGCAATTATTTGATTAAAAATGCAAAGCTGAATTTTCAGCATCATTACTCCAGTCTTCAGCGTCACATGATCCTTCAGAAATCATTATATTATGCTGATTTCCTGCTCAAGAAACATTAATACAATTTTATTATCAATGTTGAAACAGTTGTGCTCTTTAATAGTTTTGAGGAATCTAATAAATTGTTTCAGGATTCTTTAATGAACAGAACTTTCAAAAGAACATTTATGTTAATTAAATGTATTTTGTAACATTATAAATGTCTTTACTGTTACTTTAAATCAATTCCATGCATCCTTGAATAAATGATAATATTTTTCTAAAGAGAAAAAAGTCCTTTTGACCCCAAAGTTTTCATTGATATGTTACATTAAAAATGTTTTAATGCTGTATTGCATTAATATTTTATCTTCAGGGGAATGATATGTCATCCCATCTGCTTCAATAGCAGAGTAGTGTGGTAATGCTTTCTCTGGGAATAGGAACTGAGCAATAACCAGATGTGAAACTACAACCTTCCTGAATATCAATTAACTCCAGCAATGAAGCAATGACCACCATTTACATGCACATCATTTTCCAATTGAAGTCCAAGTTTTCATGAAGGTGTTGTGCAGGTTAACCGAGATTTTGAAATGGCAAAAAATCTAGGTGTGCCAGTCAACTTTTTTGCCTAACTCAATAAAACAACACAGTTTAAGGTGTTTTCATGATCAACATGTTGTCATAATCATTGTAAGATTTAAATGTCATGTCTTAAAAGACAATCACCAGATTCCCTTTTCCCAGGTTGCAATTGCCAGACTGTAAGATGGCGGGTTACTGGACCATCAATCAGGGTGGAAGTACTCGACGAAAGCTGCTGTGTCCAACAGAGTCCCATCGGATAGATATCAAGGTATCATAACCCATTCTATTTCCATTATTTCAAAATTGTTATTAGCATATTACACTAATTTGATGTCTGTGGTTCTCCTCAGGGCCCTGTTTTTCTGCGGGTTCAGAGTTATCCTTCTGAGAGGCACGAGTCCAGATCTATGAGCTTCACCGAGGAACAGGCTCACTGGCAAATCCCCATGAACGAGGTCAACATCGTCTGCGACGTCACCACTGCTAACGGTATCTGCTATCACAGTCTCATGTAGCCAGATCTAAGACCTAACGAATGTGGAATTATAAAGTCTTGTGGCTTTTATTTTGAAAGTGAGTCATTGTTTTCCTTCATAGATTCCATTTATGTGGCCACATGTAACCCTGTATCGCTGTATGCTATGAAAGAGAAAGGAGACTCCGTCCAGTGCATTGAGCTCTATGACATCTTCCCCCGGACCATCAGTGGAGTCTGGCAGCCTTTTGTCTCTGTGGCGGCACTGGGCAACCCGCTGCAGGACCAGGTGGTGCTCCATGAAGAACAGGTGTGTGTGTGTGTGTGTGCATGTTTATGTGGTTTATGAGGACACAAATTTGTATTATGACATGGGTATGACAGCGGTATTACAATATGAAGGTGGTTTATGAGGACACTTCCTATGTCCCCGTAATTCAAAAGGCTTAAAAAACATACTAAATGGTGTTTTTTTGAAAATCTTGAAAATGCACAAAGTCTCCTGTGAGGGCTAAGTTTAGGTGTAGGGTTGGTGTAGGGCAATAGCACACACAGTTTGTTCAGTATAAAAACCATTACACCTATGGAGAGTCCCCATAAACCACAAAAACCAACGTGTGTGTGTGTGTGAGAGAACCCGCTCTTCTTCACGGGCACTTCACATGAAAGCCTTGCCGTCCACTTGCTGCCATTATGATCCATTTACAGGTTTCATTCCTGCCCGGAGGTTCATCTGAGACATCCTGTTATTATCTGAGCATGGAAACAGAAGATCATCAATAGATGCATCTTTTCCACCAAACCCGTACCGGGAAAACAATGTCTAATAATAACGGATGGAAATAGTGAATGGTCACAGATCAAAACAAGTTTGACAAGTTTGAGCTAATAGATTCAACATAGTAGATGAGATGTGATGTTTGTGCAATAATTCCATTTGGTTGTTTTTTGTTTTTTTTATAACATTAATCATTAGTAAATATTGGACAGAACACATGCTGGGTTATTTTGACCCAGCTGGTTGGGTTAATATTTTTACCCAACATGCAGGGTTGTTTCATTTAAATCAACTATTGTTTAAAAATTATTATTTTGCTGCCTTAAAATGGGCTGGAAATTAAAAATCACTCATAGAATTACTAGAGGCAACAGCAATAATCAAAAAATACAAGACAAATTGAATTTATTTGGGTGAATACAGAATAGTTTACAATATTACATATATTTAAACTCGTTTAACTAGCATTTTAGAAATAAATGTAACATTTAAAAGTAGCATTTTAATTTGAGTATATTCAACCGTTCTCTGTAATCGCTTTTTACCGAAATAGCGCTAATTCGCGTGCTGGTGTGTCGACTAAATCTGAGCCGGTGAAGGGCTACTCTTCGCCCGGGGCAACTGCAAACTTCAGACCACGGCCTCGCATTTCACTCGTAGTTGAGAGATGCCGTGACTGACTTTATTTCACTGATGAAGTGCACCAAATCAGCTGCGCTGAGAACTGCTCTGTCCTGTAGAAGACTGAAAAAGCCCGTGCTCTGATTGTAACTCAGCAGCTGGGTTGTTTTGTCGGAGACAAGCTTAACCCAGCAGTTGGGTGGAAAAAAATAATAACCCAGCATTAAAAATGACACAGCAACTCAGGTACAGAAAAACTGGGTAAAGAATATTAAAACTGACCCAATAAAATGACCCAACAGGCTGAACCCAGCATTTGGGTAAAAAAAAAAAAAATAACCCAGCATTTTTTTAGACTGTAGACTTTGTTTACCCTTAGTTAAAATTTGAATGGCAACTTTTGTAAGATTTAAAAGTGGATTTTAAGTACACATAATATCTAAATCATAGTTTACCAAAAACACGCTTAAATGGACAGTTCACCCAAGACCTTTGTTCATCCTAACACAAATTATATTTTTAATGGAATCGGACACATTTATGTCCCACCTTAGAAAGTCCACACAACCAATACTTTGACAAAAAGTTCATAAAGACAATGTAAAAGTAATTCGCACACATACATAGAGCTCATCAAATATGATAAATGGAAGCTCAAATGTTCTTGCTTGATGTGCGAGAACCTGTGAGGTTTGTTCTTATGTCACACAAGCATATATGAGCTTCATATTTGATGTGCTCTGTGTTTGCATCTTGATCAGTATGTATATGTAAATAAAAGACTAAATTTAATGTGTCATATAAAGCGATTGTGTCTCTTCAGAAGACTTGGTTCAAATACATATGGATTACTTTTACAATGTTTTTGTGTAGTGTCAAAATTAGTTGCACAAACTTTCAATGGAGGGACTGAAATCATTCAAGTTTCATTAAAATATTTCCCTTAAATTGAGGTTGACACTTTTATTGCCATTTTTGTCTCCGACTATGAGAATTTGAATAGCTGTTTTATGGTCTCTTTATAGGGATAATTCCTCCAAAAATGAAAATTCCTTTATCATTTACTCACCCCAAAGTTGTTCCAGATCTGTGTGAATTTCTTTCTTCTGCTGAATGCAGAAATAAATATTAACCCAAACAGTCGCCGGTAGTCATAGTAAGAAAAAGATACTATGAAAGTGGAAACCATCAACTGTTTGGTGACCAACATTCTTCAAAATATCTTCTTTTGTGCTCAACAGAAGAAAGAAACTCATACAGGTTTGTATCAACATGTAAAAGTAAAAGATGACAGAATTTTTATTTTTGGGTGAGCTATCCCTTTCACTTACATAAAGATGTACCAACCCAAAAACCAGAAAGAAATCTAATAGGAATTTACAGTCATACAATACAACTGGTGTGTATTTAGTGTCGAGTCTGGAAGAAACCTTAAAACACCTGTTAGCAGTGGAAAAAGGGGTGTGGAGAACATGATTACTTATAAAAAATAAAAAAATCTAAAAATACAGGGGGCCATCCAGGGGTCATTGCTCTCCCAGTGGAGAAAAAACAAAGGCTGACCAGTGTGGCCCATGATCATAACGGCCCGTCTCAGCCAAACCCACCATCTGTCCAAAAGTGATGCAAGGCTTCTATTAATAACACAGCCAGTATGCGGTATGTGCAAGCCAGGGCGTAAGGAAGCCATTATCCTGAAGATTTAATGCTGAGGGGGGATTTAAGACCTGCACCTCTTCACCAACCTTTCCTGTGAAGGGTAACGGGAGGCTGGCATAATACTTGCATGAAGTATTCATTTCATATATGTAAAAAGAACATCTAGATATCGTAAAGGCACAGCTGTAAAAAAGGCCAGGGTCAGATAGAGGGTGGAAAATGGGTGTGTAAAACTAAATTATGACTGTTCTTGGCATCTAAAACCTAGACATTAACCTAACATTAGAAGTGTACCTCAGGGAATTGAATGAAATGGTATGACCTTTTTTTCAGAACTGAACAGCATGAATATTCCTGTCTCGTTTTTGTAGGGCAACACAGTGCTGCATTTGGACCTGGTGACCGGTGCTGTGAGGAGACTGGTCCTGTCTCAGGAAAAACAGGAGGAACCACCACGCAAGACCTCAAACTGGTGGAGCAACAAAGAGAGTCAGGTGAAAATCTAGATCCGTTGTTCTTAACCAAGGGTCCACAGCAAACTAATATAATTTTATTTGAATTCACACCCTTATCAACTGTGTTGTGCCCTCAAATATGATTGTGGACAGACAAAAAGAATGTAGTCCCGTAGCTCGTCGTGTATCATTATTGTGGCTGGTTAGGACAAAAACTCTGACTAACATGGAAATGATGCCATTTATTGTGTCTTTGCGTCTGGTTAGGACACTGTGTGAAATTGTACAATCACACCTAATCGTCTTCAACTTAATATTTTTGTTGTCATTAGCCAGCGCACAAAATGTGCAAGGAGTTTGCCCACAAGAACTGGCTTCTCTTCTACAAAGAAAACGGGTAGGTTACTCTCCCTCAGTTTTATGCGTGATGTGCCACTCTTACACACTGTTCTGAAACCTAGTGAGCTGCCTGTATTGGTAGCGTTTTTCATTTGCAAAGCATCTCTTGTCCAAATTTTAAGACAACATGCATATTTCTCATCAATTCCAGAAAGCACTTCAACAAAAAACCTGCATAAGATGTCTGTGTAAAAATAAAAAGCACTGAGAAAAATTCAAGATAGTTGTTTAATCTAATTAATAATACACAATTTTGCCCAATATTTGTATTCTATGAATGTTGAGTTCTTAGAAACATGCTAACAAGTCCACCATATGCTCCATCCATGTGATAAATCAAAATTGCATGAGTTGGATCTTGTTTCACAGACATACTTTGCAATTTTCTTCAAATCACTGTAAAAAATTCCAGAGCAAACTGCCTTCTAGAAATCTCATGATGTCCGAATGCGAAAGTCTGTGATTTCAATGTTCTCAAAATCCAACAATGATTAAAACTTTTAAGTTATTGTCACAGTTATTATCCTTGGTGTGAACAGGCCATTAGTCCCATCTGAATGCAACATTAGGTTAACATGATGCAACATGAAGCTATTCCTTTAAGTTAGAATGTTGTCTTAGAAAGCAGATGTCTTTGTAGGCTGTAGACTGCCAACAGCTCATTAGGTTTCGGATCAGAGCTCTGTTGTCCTGTTCAGGCATGGCCTACTGATTTGTACTCTGCTCTACTTGGACAGGAGTCAGCTGGATGTTGTTGATGTGCTAGAAGGTCAGGTTCACACCATCTCCCTCCCCATCAATCTCAAAGCTGTGTTCCTGGTGGCTGAAGACCGTTGGCTTCTTGTTGAGAGCAAGACTGACAGGTGCCAATGAAATCAGACGAATTCCTTCATGTTTTAGTTGATTGCACACATTGTTCAGACTTGGAAAAGGGTGTTTTCCTTTTTAGAGGTTATATAAGCGTATTTGCTTCAACTGATGGTACATCTTTAACAAAATGTGCTACCATCATGTGCAGGAAGTTCCTGTTGACAAAGCCCATGCACATGGGCGCAGAGGACACGGGAGTGTGCCAGCTGCACGCCATCAGTGAAGACGCTGTTAACACTGGCTTTGGCACCAGCTCAGGTGAGCAACTCTTATCACTTATTGGCCAGAGCAACCAATCAGAAGTGACTCTGCAATGTTGCTGTCCAATCAGAGCAACTGAGAGCCCTTCACACTTGTCAGTCACCATCTGTCTTCCTTTGGCAAATGTGTCTGTTTCACATCTGCTTTGACTGACATGAAGCCTGGGGGATTTTAAAATCTGACTTGTGTCAGATTCAGGACTTTTGCACGTGAATAAACCTGGTGTCATCTTTGATGGCTTTCATAGTAAAAATGGTCTCAGATGCTGCCTGGTGTTCAAAAAAATGTCTTGTGCTTGCGAAATTAATGTGTTCACTCATGTTTTCAATCATTGCACTCTACATTCTCACTCCTAGTGGGTATGCTTGTTTTCCCTTATAATTTAGTCAAATCAAGCCAAATTTATTGTTACATCTCTTTATACAATAGAGATTGTTTCGAACCAGCTTCATAGTAATAAACAGCAAATAACTTCTTTGAATATGAGACAAATTCAAAATCTGCTGCATAGCAGGCTCTAAAAGACAATAGTGTCTTTATTTACCAAGTCAGTTTAATGTTGATTCAGTTTACTTCAATCCATTATCAAACTATTCACAGAATGCATTTTTGCTTTGCAGTGGAATGGAAAAAACGCAAGGCCTCGATACGCTTCTTTTAAAAGTTGAACTTATTTTAATTTGAACACCACGTATTTAGAACGCAATGGTCAAACATGTCCGTCTAGTGTGAAAAGTAGTAGTATGGAAAAATGCATTCCTTGTGAATGGCCCTTGGATATAAAATTCAGTTTAGTTTCCATATTATTTTTGTTCTTATCCGATACTGTCAGTGCAGTCAAATCAACAATATGGAATATTAAGTGTCTTTTAAACCCCCGTCCCCAACTAAGCAAGCCAGTGGTGACACAAGCAAGAAACCCAAACTCTATCAGGTGGCAGAAATGGAGAAAAAATCTTTGAAATAATCAGTCGAGAGGCCAGTTCTCCTCTGGGCTAAATGAACAAAGGCTGAGGGTTTTCTCTAAACGTTATTTAGGATACGTCAGAGTGAAGTATGAGTACGTCATCCTCTCTCTCAGAGCATGACTGTCCACGGAAGTTACAATTACACTACGTCTGTCTGCTGACAGACATGTCACGGTTATAAGCCACTGCCACCTGTCGTCATGTCATTCTCAGCATGTCTCTTCTCTTCTGTCTGCTGCTGCCAGGAGGAAAGTGTGGTGAGATTCCTCACTCTGGTGCCATCACAGAACCAGGGTTATGCAACTATAGCTTCCTCTCTCTTACTACTACACCGAAGCATCGACTGCAGGCCTCTGACAGGTTGACAGTGCTTAACAAAGACAGGGACTGCTGGGATGAGAGGAAGATGCGTTGACAGTCTCCATTATGGCAGCCCAACTATGGGGCTCCTGGGCTTCTCTTAAGGCTGTGAGAAAACCAAAGATGATTCATTACATTACATTCAAATGGTTAGGGTCAATATGTTTTTTTTCAAGTATACATTAAATTGATCTAAATTGAAATTAAAGACATTTATAATACTAAAGATTATTTTTACTTTATCAAAAAATCCTGAAAGAACGGTTTCCATAAAAATATTAATCAGCACAACGTTTTTCAATATTGATAATAATCATGTTACTTGAGCAGCAAATCAGCATATGAGAATGATTTCTGAAGGATCATGTGACACTGAAGACTGGAGTAATGATGCTGAAATTTCAGCTTTGCATCCCAGAAATAAATGTAATTTTAAAATATATTCAGATAGAAAATAGTCCTTTTAAATTGTAATAATATTTCACAATATTACTGTTTTACTGTATTCTTGATCAAATAAATGCAGCCTTGGTTAGCATAAGAGATGAGGAGATGTTTTTCAAACAGTACATATATAATGTTATATACAGTTTTGGGAAAAGTAACTTTTAAAAGTAACACATTACAATATTGTGTTACTCCCTAAAAAAGTAACTAATTACGTTGCTTAGTTACTTTTTATGGAAAGTAATGAGTTGCGTTACTTTTTAAATCTGGGCAGGGCTTGCTTGTTTGTTTTTGATTTAAGTTATATTTTTGGCAAAAGTCCTTTCACACCAAAAGCCTCAGGCTGAGGGAAAAGTAAATTCACATCTGTACAGTAGAAGGCAGAAGACGTTTAACACTCTTCAGCAATTAAAACAAAAAAAATTGATAATCGAAGCTCAGCAGCAAAGACATGGGTTAATAAAATTTGATTAAATACATAAAGGATATTTGTAATATTTAATTATTGCATGTTTGTGTCACATTCTGAGTTGCATTTCACAGTTTTATTCGTTTTGAGGAATACTGAATCAGTTTTTTTTGTGAGTGAGATGAGTTAATGCAGGTTCACATTTATTCTAGAACTAAAGTAACATCTTGCTCCGGATTTCTCTCAACATGGAGAGCTTTCAATCAATAAATGGGTTTCAGTCAGATACTTATTTGAAAAAGTAACTTAGATATTTTCTTGTAAATTGAAAAGTAAAGCATTACTTTACTAGTTACTGGAAAAAGTAATCTCTTTAATCTTACCTCCAACACTGGTTATATATAGTGGTGTGTGTGTGTGTGTATGTATATATATATGTATATATATATATATATATATATATATATATATATATATATATATATGAATGTGTTCTTATTTTTGTTTTGTTTTTCGTATGATGTGAGCTAGAAGCACAATTTTTTAAAAATCTAGTTAATCATTATTAGTGTTTCTTAGCTAATATGAAAACAGTGTTAATACCTCATTTAGAGGAGAGCTGAAGCTCTCAGGGCCTGATGGATGATGCCAGTGAGTCCTGCACGCCTCATTTGATAGAAAGTAATGCCAGTTTGTTTTTGAAGGCCTAAAATAGCAGGTGAAATTAATTGCTGCCTCTTTGCTGCCAAAGCCCATGAAATGCTGTTTATGGAAGATAAACATCTTCACAGCACTATCTTCTGATGAAGTGCCCCTTGTCATTTCTCCTTCAGCACTTGTTCCTGGAGCATGAAGAGCAGAAAGATGCTTAATAACTCATAATATCAGTTATTGAGATTAATGTCACTGTCATAGAGATGGACTAATGCCTGTACTTAGTGGGCACCATACATCTAAAGTGTCAGACACGCTTCAGCGTTTGCTCTGAAAAATGAGCATGTTTTTAATGACATCAAAAGTTCCCATCTGCAGGATTGGGGTCTTTATCAAACCGAGTGTGACAGAATGTCACCAGAAGGTCTGAATAATGACCAATTAAACTGGAGTATAAAGATGTCACAGATTTGGAGTCATGGCAGAAATGTTCTGGAACTCTTTTATGGCTTTAGTCGTGAGGGACACATTATTGTCTCTACAGGGGGTCATTTGAGAGTGAAGTGATGGTCTGACTGTCTTTGTTCTTCAGGGATGGAAGCCACAGCTCCTCAGGAGGTATCGAATGAGCAGCTGCCCAATGAGAACCTGAGCACTGCCCTGGGCCAGAAGATTGTCTCTCCCAACCGCATCCTCTGTGACACTAACACCTATGCTAATGTTATCGTGGGCTTCCCAGATCTCATGGTGGGTATGACATACACTGTGGTAAAATACAGTGTAATTCTATAGATCAATTATATGATGCATTTTTTTGGTCAATAAAATAGTGCATATTTCACTTTGAATTTTGAATTTTCTGAAGTGCATATTCATTTTGAAATATTAATTTAGATTTTCTTTAAATCAAGGCCTTAAAATGTCTTAGTCTTCAATGTTTTATATGATCATTTAAATGTAATGTTATTAACCATTTACATTATGTTGTAAGTAGCCTAATGTGATGAATATTTTTGCATAAATTATTTCATAGAATATTAAGTCACTTTTAATAATTTAAAAGGAAACCTTGCTAAGGTTGGTTTAAGTTGTAAAATTAATACACATACACACACACACACACACACACATACATGTATTGGTGTAAGGAAAATTATTATTTTATTTTTTTTGGTGGTAACACCAAATTACATTTTTAGAGTCATTATAATAAAACTTTTATTAAAAATGTTCAAATTTTTCTAAAAATATATCACGTGTTTTAAACTGTGGATTTTTTTTTAATTATCATGGATAGTTGTTTTTTTTTCTTCATCCAAAAATCTCTTCCTTTTTTTTTAATAAAAATAAAAAATCATGGATAGAGTTGACCCCTATAACATGTTTTGTATTGCATTTCCACAGTCCCCTAACGAAGTGTACAGCTTTACGAGATCTTCGCCCATAACAGAGGGTCGGGGTCCTGATATGTTTTTTGGGTCAAGTAAGCGAACCGGGCCAGCAAAGAGGGTCAACTGTGTCTGTCTGTTAAGTGCTAATCAAGTGGTCCGAGCTCTGCCCCCTTCACAAGTCCCACTGACTGAGATCTACCCCAAAGGTAAAACACTGACACATTCTTATGTACACATCATATACAAATGTATTAGCAAACATAATGGTGCTTTACTTATGATGATGGAATTGATTTACCAACAGATGTCACACCTCCCATGACTGCTGCTTACCTGGAAGTGACAGACCTGAATTCTAAAAAGCTCAAATACATTCCAGTGCCGAGGTACAGAGTCAGACTCTTTCATTAAACTATAGCTCCCTCTTCTGTTCAGATCAATGTTAGTCAAAGCCTTTCGCTAGAAATCTTAAATGTAAAATGATGTAATGATATTAATATAATTTGCATTATTATATTATGTTGTAAGTAGCCTAATGTGATTTAATATTTTTGCGTAAATTATATTATGACAGTGATGTTTATAGAATACTCAGGAATATTCTTTTCATATAATAGAATGTGTTCTTTTATCAGTAAATAAACAAAAATGAGCCAGAACTAGTTTGCAAGATGGGGAATTGTGTAATGCAAATTGCATTCTGTTTAAAGGAATAGTTCACCCAAAAATGAAAATCTGATAAAACGTACTCACCATCAGGCCATCCAAGATATAGATGAGTTTGTTTCTTCATCAGAACAGATTTGAAGAAATTAAGCATTACATCACTTGCTCACCAGTGGATCCTCTGCAAACAGCTGATAAAAACATCACAGTAATCCAAACCACTAGTCTGAATCAGGAGAGAAATATGCACAGATCAAGCATTCAAGTGAAAACATTCCAAAACAAATATGTTGATAGGTTTTAATATGAGAGGACAACAGGAGATACGGAGGAAGCATTTTTATGAATTATGGACTCATATTTTGGTGGAAAGCAACTGTTTAAATCTTTTAATGATGGATTTGGTTCTTACAAACATGCAGCTTTTTGCTTCAGAAGACTTGATGTTCTGGAGTGGTGTGGAGTACTTGTAGATTGTGTTGTTTTTATCAGCTGTTTGGACTCTCATTTTGACGGCACCCATTCACTCCAGAAGCTCCATTGGTGAGCAAGTGATGTAATGCTAAATTTCCATTTTGTTCTGATAAAAAAACATACTCATCTACATCTTAGATGGCCTGATGGTGAGTACATTTCAGCAAATTTTCATTTTAGGTTGAACTATGCCTTTAAATTTTTACCCGATTAAACTTTGTGATCTGGCTTCTGACACTTCTGTATTTTTGTACTTTAGCTTCTGACACTTTAACACCTTCTAGCCCTAATATGTTAATCTGACCCTGATGACCCAGGCAGTGCTGAGGTTCTCATTGGGCAGCTGCTCATTCGATACCCCCTGAGGAGCTGTGGGTTCCATCCCTGACCCTTTTGTTTAATTTTATTTTTGTTGTTTTAAAAATATGTCTTTAAAAGGGCTTACATTTAGCTTACATTTAGCTTAATGTAAGTCAGCTGAATGTCTTCCAGTGCTTCTAATCAGTGTCTGTCATGCTGATGTGTTCAGGAGCAGCTCAATGTCTCCATACTCCGTGTGGATCTCAAAGGTCTCAGACACAGATGTAGTGATGGCTCCTCTGGGCTCTGGTGGAGTGGTGACTGTGGACATAGGAGGCTACGTCAGATTATGGGAAACAGGCCTTGATAACCTGCAACGCTCTCTGCTGGAGTGGAGGAACATGATCGGAGCAGAGGATGGCAGGCCAGTCCAGGTAGGACTTTCAGGCTGAATTTCATAAAACAAATTAAGAGCATGTCTGAGTCATATTTCATATTTCAAGAATAAAAAAAAATTTATAATTTGCATAAACATAAAGTGTTTTAGGACCATTAAGACCTTTGTTGCATTGTGACTTCATTTTTATGACAAATAATATCAAGAAAAAGTTTTGATTTCTGTGATATGTCCAGATTTGTTTTATTTGAGAAACCTTTTTGAGGTAAGTTCAACCTGTTTAGTTTTGTTTGTTTGTTTATTTCTTTTTTTTTGTTTGTTTGTTTGTTTTTTGGTGGGTGGGGGGAGTTGCTATGTTTTTTTTTTTGTTTTTTGTTTTTTTTTTTCTGTTGGTTTTGCTGTTTTGTTTTGTTTTTTCGTTTTGTTTTGCTGTAGGGTTTTTATTTTTTATTTTCTTTGTTTTCACATTTCTTTTGGTTCCTTCTTTGCAGGAATTCCACATTTTTGGTAGCACAACTCTCATTTTGAAACACAACTCTCATAGGCAGTTCAAAACATACAGTTCCTTTTCTTACCACATGGTGGCAGACTTGTATAAAAAATGTGTTATTTTATTTATTCATATTGATAAGGTTGTAAAATTGCTAAATAAGAAAGTTTATAGTGTAGATAAATAATATTAAAAAGATATTCATTTTGTATCCAAAAAGTATCCATTTTATGTTTTTTCACGTGACTACATCTTTATGCATTCAGCGTTTTTGTTTGGTGAGCTATTTCTTGGCAGGTTCAGCTTCCGTATTGAGTATTATACGACTTTAGAATCAGTTTGTCTGCAGTATTACTGACAATTATCATACACACACTTGAGATAGAAATGCATAAGACAAAGATTTCTGTTTATTTTTTACTGAAGTCTGTTCTCTCTACACTTGTTGTTAGGTTATTTTGCCATTCAGAAGCTTGTTTGGACATACACTATATTGCCAAAAGTATTGGGTCTATTACAGTATACAACTTAAATTAAATTACAGATAATAATAATAATTCAGCAATGAACTTTTTGGGAACAGATCATTTTCATTTTACTACTGGAAAGTAATATTGCGGTAGATGAGTTTTTGGCTCAAGGTCTGCATTTAAAGTCACACCAGAGGAGTTCAGCTGGGATCAGGACTTGGGTTTCTGCAGACCAGTCAAGTTCTTCCACACTGACTGAATCAATCATGTCTTTTTGAACCGTGCTTTATACACAGATACACTGTCATGTTAGACTAGAGAAGGGTCCTGTTCAAACTGTTGCTATAAAATTAGAAGCACACAATTCCCTAGAATATCATTATAGGCTTAAACATTACTAAAGTAGTCAAACATGTTCATTAGAAGGGGGTGACCCAATACTTTTGGCAATATAGTGTAAATGCTGCTAATACTGAGTATTTTCAGTGGGAGGCTCCTTCATGGCAGCGCTCCAGTTCTGCACTGTGTGAATCACAGATAATCTTTATAGTGGAGTAAATACACCAAACATCCAGTCAGAGGATATAATGGAGAGAACTGACCTAATGTATAGTGGACTGACCTAATGTATAGTGGATTTCAATGGGTGGACAAATCATGTATATGAGGCAGAATATGTTAATATTACGAATGAATGAAACATAAGTATTGGTTTGTGACTGGTTGACATTAATACATCTGTGGTTGCTAGTGTTTCTTCCATCAAAAATAACACCAAACAGGTTCATCTATTGGCGTCCATACTTGTTGTTCACAGCCATGAGACTCTAATGTTGCTTCAAAAGTGCCTCCTGTATTGTATATTCACAGAAAAGCCAATTAAAAAAGTCGTGAAGTATTGTCAAGTATGGTGACCCATACTCGAAATTGTTGCTCTGCGTTTAACCCATCCAAGTGCACACACACAGCAGTGAGTAGTGAACAAATGCACACACACACACACACACACCGTGAACACACACCCGGAGCAGTGGGCAGCCATGCTGCAGCGCCCGGGGAGCAGTTGGGGGTTCGGTGCCTTGCTCAAGGGCACCTCAGTCGTGGTATTGAGGGTGGAGAGAGCGCTGGACATTCACTCCCCCCACCTACAATCCCTGCCGGCCAGGGACTCGAACCCGCAACCTTTCGATTACGAGTCCGACTCTCTAACCATTAGGCCACGACTTCCCCAGAATTTAAATGCAGTTGTATCGCTCTCAACGCTTTGTGGGATGTATATGTGGCCAAAATATCTAAATCATAATATTGACTGGTTTGGTATGTGTTTGAAGTGTGTGTTTGTCACACACTTCCTGTTCTTTCATACAGATACACAAAGAGCCTGTTAACCGTCAGGTCACTCTGCACCTCACTGGCTCTCTTTAAGCACACTTACACCAGCCTCCTTATTTTTACATCAAATATTTGCCCAAATGGTTGCATTCTTGACCTTTCAGTGCAGGTCTTTGAATAGCATATGTAAGTTTGTTCAGTTGAGTATCGCTCATGTGAGAGTGTTCACTGGTTTGCCACACTGAAAGAGGGTGAAGTATAGTTGACAAACAACAAGGAAAGAAAAAGAGGGGTTATTACTAATATTTATTACTAATATTATAAGATGAAGGTTTATCATGACGCTCAAGACTGTGTTATCATGCTGATGGTCTGGGGTTTTCCTTAACTGCCACAGTGTCTTGGATCCGCCCTTCAGCCCACCCCAGTCTCCACATCACACACAAACAAACACAATTTCTCCATCACTCTGCTTCTACAGATGCAGTCAACACAGGAGATCCCACACACTTGTAGTGGGCAAAAAAGTCTGGTTATTATAGTTCGCCATTCATTTCTGTGGGGAAAATTAAGTGGAATGTCTGGTAAATTTAGCCACTTTAATAATGAACCTTTAAATAAAGATAAAAAAAAGTTTTTTGTTTTTTTTTAGCTTTACTCTTATTTGGGTAAAGGAGCTCAAAACTGTGACTAAATATGAGTATGTATGCATGATTTTTTTTTGTACAGTTGAATTAAATGTGCAAGTAAAAATAAGTTAGATGTCATCAATAAGTGAGATAAATGTCATTGGCTTTGTTTAACTACAGTACAGCAGAACTGCAGTCTGGTAGTTCTCTAGTGCTATTGTTAGAACATAACATTTGTTTTAACATAAATTCACCATATTTTAGCTGGAAGAGTTTATTGATGATTGATGAAGTATATATTGATAAAGCTATCAAACTCTATTTACTAAGCGTTGTCATCTATTTTATTGAAAAAAAGCTGTCTAAAAATCTATTAGACCAAAGTTGCTTAATAATTACCTGAAATAAAGTCTGATAAATTAAATCTGCCACTGATATACACATAAAATTAGAATATATGTTAGCATATTTAATATAATTATGCTTATATATATATATATATATATATATATATATATATATATATATGTGTGTATGTATGTATATACAGTGCCTTGCGAAAGTATTCAAACCCCTTAAAGTTTTATGTTGCAGCCTTATGTTACACTGCTTTAAATTACTTTTTTCCACATCAATCTACACTCGATACACCATACATGTTGCATAAGTATTCATACCCTTATCTGGGACAATTTGAATTTAGCTCTGGAGCATTCATTTTGCTTGTAAATGTTACCACACTTCGAGTGAAGTTAACCTGTGGCAAATTGAATTGAATGGGTATGATTTGGAAAGACACGTCTTAATAAAAGGTCTAACAGCTGATAATGCATATTAGAGCAAAAACCAAGCCTTGAGGTAAAATAAAAATAAAATGCCTGTAGAGCTCAGAGACAGGATTGCATCAAACCACACATCAGGGGAACAGTTCAGAAGAAAAAAAAATCTGCTGCTGAAGGTTCACACAAGCATGTATCCTCAATTATCCATAGTGGAAGACGTTTGGAACAACCAGGACTCTTCCTAGAGCTGGCCTCCTGGCCAAACTGAGCAATTGATTGAGAAGGGCTTTGGTTAGAGTGGTGACCAAGAACCTGATGGTCACTCTAGTTGAACTCCATGATCATATGTGGAGAAATCTGCAGAAGGACAAACATCACTGAAACACTCCACCGATATGGGCTCTATAAAACTCATGAAACATGAATGACACATGAAAACTTGGAATTTGCACCAATGCACCAAAATATAAAGAGAGCCTTAATAAAAACCCAGTCCAGAGCATTCAGATCCTCAGACTGGGCAAAAGGTTCACCTTCCAACAGGACAATGAGAGTGGCTTATAGACAACTCTGTGAATGTCCTTGAGTGGCCCAGCCACAGCCTGGGCTTGAATCCAATCAGATATTTTGGGAGAAACCTGAAAATGTGCGTCTGCCCCCATCCAACCTGACAGAGCTTGAGAGGTGAAGAGGTGAGGAGAAGAATGGCAGATAATTGCCAAATGCTGATGTGCAAACCTTGTTGCATCATACCCAAAAATACTTGAGGTTGTAAAGGTGCTTCAACTAAGTACTGAGTTAAGGGTTTGAATACTTATGCAATGTAATTATTTCATTATTTATTTATTTGTTTATAAATTCACAAAGTTGTGTTCTGTTTTTGCTTTGCCATTATGGTGTATGGAGTGTAGATTGATGTGGGGGGAAAAAAGTCATTTAAAGCAATTTAACATAAGGCTGTAACATAAAACGTGAAAAAAAATAATACTTTTGCAATGCACTGTATGTATATATTTATATTATATAATTTGTAAGTAAAAGATTTTTTATAGTGATAAAAGGTTCATCGGATTATTAAAATGTTCCTTACACTAAGAAAAAAAATGGTTATTTTGAGAACTTTACACTGAAAGTTTCTTCCGTGAGCCCACAATGTTCTTCAACTGCATTGTTGTAAAAAGAAAAATAAATAACAAAACTTTTTGGAAGCTGTATTTTGAAGATTGTGGTGACTCCAGGGTTTTTATTTCGGTTCAGGTTTGGCCGATTCTAAGTACTAAAGATGTTCTTTCATGTATTTGACCTAGTTTTCAAATGTGAGATGATCTCTGTTAAAACTGTTACTGTAGAGAGTGATGGAAACATTCCTGTCCCAGACTCCAGCTGGCAGTATTCCTCCTCCAGGATCTGTGCCATCTCCTCATTCTCTCAGTCTGTCAACCGTCTCGTTCCCCTGCTTCATTTTATTACCCTCCCTTTGGTCCTTTATCTCTCCCTCCATCACAGCGCTCATATTTTCTGCTCTCTCACACCATTTCATTCGGCCTCAGTCGGAGGCCTTTTGTGCAGCATTCTTGTTCCCAGAGGAGATGAGCACTCTGTGAGTTAGCTAGTGTTGTCTTTTCTCCTCCCTCTGTGCATTAATCAGCTCATGCATTACCCACAACTCCCCAATTCTCTTTACATGAGTTACGAGAAGCCCTTTGACCGTGAATCAGTTTCTCCTGCTGATGTGGCGGCCGTCACACGTCCAAACATAATCAAAGAGCTGAAGCTGGCAACTGCATGGCTTTCAGTTACATTACATTACGACGTCCTGTGAAACATCCCATTCCTCTCAGCTTGTTAATTGAAAGCACATTGTAAATGTTCAACCTGCCACAGGAGCTGCTGAAACAGTTCTACTCTGCCATCATTGAATCCATCCTCTGCACTTCAATAACTTCCTTGTATGTGTAAACATACTTGGCCAATAAAGCTCATTCTGATTTTTCTTCTTCTAAACATCAGAGAGGATACGCTCATTACATGAATTTAACCTCATCAGTACACATTGTCTGAAAAAATGTTATTTTAAAATATACAGTAATGATATTTCACAATATTATTGTTTTACCTTTTTTTTTTGCAAAAGAGATTTCTTTCAAAAACATTACAAAACTCTTACCAACCCCAGACTTTGGAAGGGTGATGTAACTCTCAGGTTTTTTGACAGATGATAGTTTGCTGTGATTGTATGAAGGTGAATCTGTGACCATCTGTTCACACCTGGTCTACAAAAATCATGTCGCTACAAATAAACCGAACCTCAGACGCTCAGTGTAAACAGTGTAATGGGAAACATCTTCTGACTTTTGAAAGAGTCTATTATGACTTCATACCGAGTTGTCAATCATCTTGCCCCGATATCTGAGAACAGCACAACACAACTTTCCATAATTAAACGGCCTGGATTAGAGTGAACGTCTGTTGTTGTTTTTTTCCCACTCTTATGTCAGATATTTGGAATTTTGTTTTTGTACCTGTACAGTGTGTATGTACCATATGTCTATAGGCAGTGTGTTCCTGTGGACTAGATTAGATGACAGGACATGTGCACCAGGAAGCATTGGGGCTCAGTACAGTCATGCAGGGAATGTCTGACCCTGACGTCAACACCGCTCACTGATCCTGCTCCATACATGTCCGTCTGTCTGTATGTATTTATAAAGGGATCTGTGTAGCATCAGTGATGCAGGGTAAAGGCATGATGTGTGTCAGATGGGAAATGAGTGGAGGCTTTGACTCACCCCGTACACACACATCACAAACCACATACTCACAAAGAGAGAAACTCTTCAACTAGAAATATCCATTATCTAATACTGTCTGAAATCTGAGACAGTGTTACACATTATTAGAGACTTACATTTTCATTTATTTAATCAAATGGGTGCAATTTAGAATGAAAAGGAATGTGTTAATGCAGGATTTGTTAAAGGGATAGTTCCCCCCAAAATAAAAATTCTGTAATCATTTACTCTCCCTCAAGTTGTTCCAAACATGTATGACTGACCATCTTCTATTGAACAACAAGATATTTTGGATAATAAAAATAAGATATTCATAATTTTCAGAAATGCTAGATGTAAACTTAGAATTGTAAGGGAACAAAGACTACTCTAAATAATTTTTTTTAACTATTCTGATTTCATATCTCAGAGTTTTGAGTGTATTTCTCACAATTCTGAATTTGTATGCCAGAGTTGTGAGATAAAAAGTCAGAATTGAGAAAAGTTGAAAACAAAAAGTTGCAATTGCCTTTTTGTATTTATTTATTTTTTAATCTTGTGGCAGAAACAAGCATCCATGCATACCAAAGAAATTAAAATTAATAAAAATGGAGTCTGTAAGTTATGTGATTCAGGTTTAATTAAATGCAACCGATTAATACTTAATGTTAAATGTCTAGAAAAAAAACACCTAACCAGAATGTTTGAAGAATATCAATACAGTGCTATACAAGCACAGTAATTAGCACAGAAGTCTTAAAGGGACAGTGGCAAAAAACTAAACAAAAAACAGCTTGTTTAATTGTAATGGTCAGAGAGAAAAAATGATTGTGTAAATAAATTATGAATATTTTTGGTGCACCCTTTGTTAATGTTATCAGTAAAATAAAATGCTACAAAAGTATAAAACGTATGCATTCAGAGCTGTCTGTAGATTGGAGTGTTAAGATTAGATGTAAATCACCATGTAAGGTGTGTGTGAGACAGCAGTTCTCCTGATAGTCGTTGTCATATATCTGCAGCGTGTGTAAAGCAGGATTGTGAAACCCGTGAGATCAAGTGAAAACTTGGCGCTGATGTAATGAAGGGGTTTGTGGGCTTGCTGGGCCTCCTGTGGTCAGTGGCTAGTACAGCGTGTCTGACTGCATTGTCCTGCTCTCTGTGTGGGTCTCCTGCTAAACGCAGTGGCCTCTCAGCAACCAGGCTGGGTCATTTCATTTCAGAAACAACCTCAAAACACGGCCATTCTTCACATTCCAGCCCGGACTCCTGTTCTGCCCACTGGGCCGCTAGAAAGGCCAGTGTAGCGCTGCTCCAAGACAGGGACCAGTACCTCTGTCTGGATGCAAATACACCAACAGACTGACTTTCTGATATGTGTTCAAAAGTAAAGGCAGCTGCCTCACAGTCAATTACTAGTCAGCATTTGCTTTTATAATCACATTAGCTGCTAGCCATAATTGTTCTACATTAAGTGAAATTGGATAAAAAGCTTAAATTAGAGGCTTGCCCTAGTTAGCAAGGACGACCCATTTGCTTTGATGTGATGTGTGTCATTACTGTTCCATAATTTAAGCCTCCTGTACATACAGTGACCTCAAAAAGCAGAAAAAATGATGAAGAAAAATAGAAAAATGCCGCTTGGTTTGGTATTTTCAAATGCATATGGAAGCGGAATAATTCACGCAAAAGACACGATGCACACAAGCATATCCCAATTCACATGAGTGAAACATTCACATGCGTCCGTCCATCCGTCTGTCTGTAATGTCAGTAGGGTTTTGTAAGTGTGTGTCTCATCTTTGTGCTGTTAAATCCTGGCTAATCTGATGCCACGTTGCACACACACTAATCTCCTTATCATAAACAGAACTATCACTGATCTTCCATAGAAATGGGAAGCAACATTTTATTTCCCACCACTGTCCCTGCGTTACCCCTCCTTCAGACTAAACGCAGGAAAAGCATCAAATCTCACAATGCAACAATTTGGCAATGTATTTAGAGCACAAGTCTTGTACAGACATCTAAAATGATTTATCATCCATCAATTATCTGTAGTCTTAAAGCGCATCTTGCTGGTGTGGCGATTCTGTACATGTTATTGCCAAATGTAGTTAATCTCTCTATAAGCCACGTGCATCCTGAGCATCTGTAAGCCATCTCTCTCTCTCTTTCTACACACATACAGAAATGTTGAATGTGCATGACCTCATATCAGATTGAGGCATGTGTGTGTAGGTGTCAAAAGTGCTTTGAGTAATCTTACACTCACAGGAAAGCTCTACAGTTTCTTAACATCCTGCATTAAAACAGCAGTCACACATACATAAATACTGACTCAGACATACAGTAGCATGGACATCAGATCTGTTTGAAATGATGTTATGTCTTTGAATATTTAGACTGGAGGAATTTATTGTTATTTTGGAACAAATCCAGAATTGAAACGAAGATGCTGAATCTCTTGATCTTTATCACTGGGTACTTGTTATCTCTCTGATCTATTTAAAAAGGAACGATGGAACAGATAATGGAACACAAAAGGGGATATTTTGACCACAACATGAACTGCCTTAGCATAGAAAGGTCAAATTATCTGGTATTAAGAGATTTCGCACAGTCACGAGGGTCTAGATTGCTCTCTATGATGTAATTTCCTGTTTTTATTTCTGTTTTTCGGCAATTTGTTAAAGTAATAATAAAAAAGTCATTAAAGTCAGCATTTAAAGGTTAATTCTTGCAGCATGCTAATTTTTGTGAATTTTCCAATAGGGTCTGGCTGCAGACATGCACTTGCACTCTCAGACGTTCACCCTGAGACACCTGCACTTGCAGTCTTTTTTATTATTTATTTTTATTAAGTACTTTTTAGATTGAATCGCTCAACATTTTACACAAGTAGCCAGGTGATGAAGACAAGAAAAAATAAACTAAATTACGAAGTCAATTGCAATTGCAACTTGCACTCTTCGCTGCCTGCGACGTCACTTGCAATCGACACAAATCATGCATGTTGCCATAGGAGACGAGACGCTGTGGTGGTTAAGCCATATTAAGTGTTTATGATTTTCTAACGGGAGGTTTAAAAGCGCTTCACAAGAGCATTACGTTCTTATTCTGCTGTTCTGTAGCCACGGATTTGCGGGTCTTGTCTTTTTCTCTTACAGATGACTTGCAGGACCCTGTATGGTATGATATTAAATTAGTTTTAATCGTTTAAACACCACAGCGTCTTGTCTCCTATGGCAACATGCACGATTTGTGTGGATTGCAAGTGACGTCGCAGGCAGCGAAGAGTGACTAAGTAATTTAGTTCCTTTTTTCTTGTCTTCATCACCTGGCTACTTGTGTAAAATGTTGAGAGATTCAATAAAATAAAAAAAAAACTTGATAAAATAAAAAATTAAAAAAGTGAGTCACTTGCGGAAGTGTAGGTGTAGTGCAAGTCCGAGAGTGCATGTACATGTCTGCAGCTAGACCCTTCTCGAATTTTCACACAGGGCTGATCTTTCCTCTGCTTGTTCCAAATTCTCTGTTTACTTCAACTGTTCCTTTCAGTATGACTTGGCAAAAACATTTCTACTCATCCCCTACGAGTGTACTTCCTTTCAGTGTGCAGTTTAAAACAGGAAGTGTCATAAAAAGCTCAGTGACTTCATGTTCATTGACCTTACGTGACCTTGCCTAGTCAAAACATGCAGGATCATTGCATAATGAGAAATTGCCTTTATATTAATAGGAGGCAAAGGAACGTTCTGGAACACTAAGTGTCTGTTCTCTCAGAGTCCAGCTGTGCTGCTATCTCTCCCGAAGACACAATCACACTTCAAAGTGCTGCTCTCGCACCAGCCTTCATAGGAAGTTCTAGCAGTTATGTTCAGACTGTATTTGCACACAGCAGGGGCTGTAAAGGAGTGTGTGGAGGTCATGAGAAAGCCACAACCCTCCAAATGGGTGCGTGGGTATTAAAAAGAGGCCCAGTGCTTTATGATATTAATGGACTGTGTGAAGGAAGATCAGAGAAGTGAGAGAATACCACTAAATAGATAAAGAGACGTGCTTCAGAGAGCTTCAGAAGTCTTTAGAGACAAACATATCTACACACAGATCACACTTTAAAATCTGTTGCGATATCCAGTGGTGTACCACAAATCTGTGAGGTTCCCCTTGAACCATAATATGGGGTCTTGCTCACAAGCAGTGATGTCTTGTGTGATGGTTATCTATTATTTTGCATTTTTGTGCTCCTTTGAAATTTTTTTCTTCCATCTGTCTGGATTTCTATCATTTAAAATAAACTTTGGCGTTGTCAGTCAGTTAGTTTGCGACTTGTTTCCTGCCAGCTCTTCATGAAAATCAACATTCAGTTGCATGATTCATTGTTTCCTGCAGAATAAATACATTTTTGACATTAAAAAGTCAGTGTAAGCACACCTTTTGCTTGTAAATGGGGCACTTCCTTTGCAAATGACTCTAGATAGATAATCTATCTCGAATTTCATTTGGTATATAATCATTTTAACTGAAATGTGTCTCGCATGCCAGTTTTTCCACTTAGCAAAAAGGCGAAGATCAAAAGAGTGAATGTTCAGATAATATTTCAACAAAGATCTGGTTTTGAAAGCATCTTTTTGTTTCAGATCACCATTCAGAGAGACAGTGGCCAAGATGTCAGCTCCCCCAAACACGGCAAGATTGACTCCAAAAATGCTCCTCATGTAGGGGGTAACCAGTGGGCTGGAGGCACAGGTACAGTAAACCGCATCCCATTGCACTGTGTGTTAAAATGTGGATCACTAAACTCCTCCACTTATTTTTCAACCTAAATTGCTGATTTTTTAAAAATACAGTAGTGTAGAATCTAGGTTTATCCGAGTAATGCGAGTCTAATGAGAATCACTATTCATTTAATAGAAAGTGGTCAGTGTTCACTGTTCTGCTTAAAGGAATAGCACACCATAGACAAAAAAAAAATACTCACCCTCAGGCCATCCAGGATGGAGATGAGTTTGTTTCTTCATCGGAACAGATTTGAAGAATTTTAGCATTACATCACTTGCTCACCAATGTATCCTCTGCAGTGAATGGGTGCCGTCAGAATGAGAGTCCAAACAACTGATAAAAACATCACAATAGTAATCCACACCACTCTAGTCCATTAGTTAACATCTTGCGAAGCATAAACCAGCATAATTATAAGAACCTAATCCATCATTAAGGCATTTTAAAGTTAAATTGTCGCTTCTGGGCAAAATACAGGTCCATAATATCGTAATCCATAATAACGCTTCCTCCAGTGAAAAAGTCCATCACATGTTGTCCTCTCACATCAAAATCCAACAACATATTTGTCTACAACTCTTTTGGACCATTCTTGTAAATGGTGGCTGATCTGTGCATATTTCATATTTCTATTTCACTGGAAAAAGCAATATTATGGATAGAGGACTTGTGTTTTAGCCAGAAACAACAATTTAAAGTTAAAGACATCTTAATGATGGGTTTGTTTATTACATAACGTGCAACTTTTCACTTTAAAATATTAATTGGTGGATTGGAGTGGTGTGGACTACTTGTGGATTATTGTGATGTTTTTATCAGCTGTTTGGACCCATTCACTGCAGAAGATCCATTCTAAATCACACTCCTTTAAGAATATTTATTTGAACCTTTTGTTTTTAAGTCTCCAGTTATTGTGCACAGACCCTGATCAATGTCAGCAACAACCTGTGTGGTTGTTTCTTAGTTTTTTTGCATTTGCTTCTTTCATTCATCAAAAAAGTATATCACTTAAATAGGAACTCAACATAGTGCTGCCTATATGTTTGTGTAGGCGGCAGAGATACAGCAGGTCTTGGAGGGAAAGGAGGCCCCTACCGTCTGGATGCCGGACACAAAGTTTACCAGATCTCTCAGGCGGAGAAAGACGCTGTGCCCGATGAGGTGAAGAGAGCAGCAAGGGAGATGGGGGAGAAGGCTTTTAAGCAGAGGTACACCCATATGTCTCTCTCATTCATCACTCACTCAGTTCAAACCCTCACAGATTTCTCCAAAAAGCCTACACTTGACCCTGTGTGACCTTTACCCTCTGCTCTGAGTGCTTGTTAATCTCTCCAGATATTCTGCAGTACTCTGTCAATGAAGCTCACACTCGGTGCTTGTGAAAGCGTATGCCTGTATTCATGTGTGAGGCTCTGTTTGATAATGTACTGAGCTGCCTGTGTATGCAGTATATGCATTCGTAGGCATAGGCGAGCGTTTGGATGTCCTGCACGATGTACTGTATTATGTACTGGATGTCCTGCACGATGTACTGTTTACAATCTGTCCGTCACAGACTGCGTGACTTTGACTGTATTTATTTATTTTTTCTTTTCTGCGACTAATAAAATTTTGGTCAAGCACGCCTCTTCTGGTCGACTAACGATTAGTCGACTATTAGGGGACAGCCCTAAAAAATTTATTAAAAATAAAAAAGAAAACTAATAAAAGTGACAAAAACACACTACAAAATTACCAAACAAATAACTAAAATGAAAATGTAAAAAAAAAACATAAACATAAAAACTACAACAGTGTCTCAATGATAGTAAAATAACACTGATCCAAGATGGCAAATGAAGAGAGATATTGATTGAAATATTTTTGTATTAAAAGTCAACATTAATTGCCATCTGCAACACATTTTAATTCTATAATATGACATCTGAGTAAAACAGAACATTGTTTAGAAACGTTGTTTTTTTTTAAGCATCGAGAGTTTATTGGATCATGAAAAGTGCCGTTAAATGCCGGAAAAAATGTGTTTGCTAAAACAATAGTTTTTGGCTATTTAAATTAACATGATCCAATAACCACATTGCCTAAGTGACGCCAGAGGAAATGGAAAGTCGTTGCAAGTCAGCAAGACAACAAAAACAAGCCATTTTTAGAATAGCATACACAGATTCATTCACAATAAGACAATGCATTGCATCAACTGCAATACTATGCTTTAAAAAAATACCGGAGATACTATTATGAGTGGCTCATAAAAAACTGAATGTTCCAGATCACAGAATGGACACTAAAGAGCTCTTCAACGGGCCCAGATATCTCAAATATGCAGCCTGTGAATGTTACGATTCATTACGCTGCATGAAGCAAGTGAGAGTGTATCGTCATGAAGGAAGCCTCTGTTTGGTCCAGTGGACTGCACAAAGCTGCACAGACACACATTTATAAACTTAATGTGATGCATATTTGTTAGTCATACATAAATGAAACGGTTATATTTCTGTAACCAAATTTGTTTACAATAAATAACCATATTTATGATCCATAAATCCAATTATTTTAATCTCATACATTTTAAAGAAATTAATATTGCTTACTCCACAGCTAACCGTATTTTAATAGTTCATACTTTTTAGCTTAATAAATATGTTTTTACAATGAACAGATTTTTACTAAATCTAATCAATTTAAATGAATGCATTTTGAAAAAAAAAAAGATTAAGTCAAACAGATGCAAATATTTAATAATAAACTATGCAGAGTTATGCAGTTAGGCCTAAATATTTTTGCTGTGTCTTATTTTGTTCTTAAAGGGGGTTAAATAGGCTTTTTCTTGTTCTTTTGAAATTCAATTTGACTAAAGTTACAAAAAACGACTTTTTCAGTTCTGGGAGTTAGAGAGAGGACAGAAAATGCTCACATAAAACTAAGTTTTTGATGCAATAAACCTTGAATAAGATTAGGAGTGGACAAACACTAGGTAAGTGCAGAATATGGCCCCTTTTAAGGCTGCTGCGTCGCCATTGAAATTAAACTTTGTGAGAAAATCATAAACATCAGAGGCTGAAGCAAAGGATGGTGTTTTTTCACTTTGTGCTGCACATTGTTTGATCTGCATGCTCTCTGTCACATTCACAATATTTCAATCTCAGCTGACATGGCTTGTGTCAGGGGTTTCCACAGGAAGAGGAGCTGTATAGCTAGCTTTTCTGCAAGTGTGTGTTACACCCCAACAACTTTCCTTTGCAAAAATAATCTTTCAATTTTGCTGAACTATCATGTAGGAAAAGCTGAATTTGTTATTTAATATATATACCTGAGTAGAGTTTGGGGTCGGTAAGATTTTTTAATGTAAAGAGGTCTCTTGTGTTCACAGAGGCTGCATTTAAAAACAGTGAAATATTATTGTAATTTAAAATAACTGTTTTCTATTTAAATATGTTTTAAAATGTAGATTATTTCTGATGCACTGCTGTATTTTCAGCATCATTCCTCCAGTCTTCAGTGTCACATGATCCTTCAGAAATCATTCTAATATGCTGATTTGCTGCTTTTTTATTATAATCAATGTTGAAAACAGTTCTGCTGCTTCATATTTTTGTTGAAACCATGAAAAATGATTTTTTGGGGGGGATTGCTTGAGAAATAAAAAGACATATAGTGGGATATTTACACCCTGATTCAACCCTGAACAACCCATCGGCTATTGTTTTCTTGTTTTAACCTTAAATTTCATCATTTCCCAATGGGATAAGATAAATGAACATAATTCACTATATATTTATTTCACTATTATTACAGTTTTGGTTCTCAAGTAAATATATCTTGTTTTGAGGCAATATAGACATTTTTGCTGCTAAATAAATACTGTGTGGTCATTAGGAACAATAGTTTCTATTTCTGTTGTGAAAGTTTAGCAGTGTGTTAGTCAATCGAGTGAAGCAGAGCACTTTTTCACTCTCATTGGCCGCTGGGCCACGCTGGCCAGCTCTCTCTGTGCTCTGTGGACAGGTTTGGAATTCAGGAGAAAATAGCAGCAGCAGTCTGTCCTCTCTCCAATAACACTGTGCAAAGAATGTGAGCTTCAGAGGCCAGACAGGAAACCCACAGCCTGTGCGTGTGTGAGACAGAGAAGCACAGCAGGAAGAAGGAGAGCAGTAATACCACGAGCAAGAAGAGAGAGCGCTCCTTACGTGTTGCATTATCTTTTGTAGCACAGAAACAATCACTTCTGTGACATTTTTGCTCCAGGTGCTGATGGAGAGTTGAGGGATGATTTCTTTTGAAAGGAAACACAGTGTCATAGTATTTTGAGAGAGGGCTTCAGATCACGCTGTCTGGTCTGATCTCACGTCTGATAGTGTCGGTGTGTGAGCGCACCTGAGCTCTGTGGGCCGCTACGGTCTAGACGCTCTTCACACTCGGTTTCTTCCTCATGACATCAAACACATCTCTCTAACGCGCACACACATTCATGCAGGCACATCCTGGGTCTGAGCAGAAGACCAGGATTAACTGTAGAATCCTGCTGAAGGCTGTCCATCAAATGACTGAGGGAGTCTCAGGGAGTCACTCATTTTGTGGTGTATTTCACCACAAAATAAATAAATAAAATGGAATGTTTGTAAGGTTTGATATAGCGGCGCTGGCTTAGTCAGTCCTATAAATTCTGTTTGAGACTATTAGCTTTGCCAACCAGTTGTTGACAGATGGATTTTTCAGGAAACCTATTTGAAAACAGTTACTGTATTTGCAGTTCTAGCACAGATTACAGATTTCACTTTAAGAGAAAACAATAAAGTATATGTATGGGCTTTTTTAATTTCATTTATTTGTTTGTTTGTTTATTTAGTAAGTTATTTAGTTAGCAATTTTCACATTTTAAAACAATTAAGCACACCCCCTTCTAATTCTCTTTATTTTAAAAAAGTAGTTTAAAAAGAAAAAAAAAGTTGATTGTAATATTCTTAAACTGAAATTATTTGTACAAATAATTTTTATGTGTATTTATACATCATACATTTTATTTATTATTTTAATTACTACAATGTTTTTCCAGTTATAAAAATCAGCTGGAAATTTTAAGGGAATTACAACAAACAAATAAATAGATGCATATAAGAAAAAATGCATAATTGTCATTTAAATAAGAAAAAAAAGAAAGAAAAAGGTCCTTCTCAACCAGAGGGCCAGGGCCCGCTAGAACTTTATAGTGGTTAAATTAATAAATTATTATTCATATAAAATTTTTACAAATTAAATAATCAGAATCTAAAAATGCATTTTGTCATAATTACAGAAAAAAAATCTAAATTTTTAATATTAGGCTTCATTAAAGCTATCTTGTCTCAAAGGGGAGTGGAGTGGGGGTCCTTCAAATATTATGTTGGACAACTAGGGGCCTTCAAGCCAAAAGGTTTGAGAACCACTGAAATAAACTTTGGTTTATTTATTTTGTTGAATTGTGAATTGGACATGTTCTCTTGACATTGGTGCAGAAATCCTCATGGGTGACTAGTGGCCCGTCTGAGCTCTTACACCCACACTGATGAGGCTGACAGGGCTTTGAGCACCTGGGTGTGTTTTGTGTGTGTGGGTGCTGGTGCTGGTCGTGGAGCTGTAGGGACTTGCCCCAAGAGAAATGTTTATCCTACATCTCCTACTCTCAAGTGTGCCTTATTCTCTATCTTGACAGCTGTACTTAATGTGTGACTAAACAGAACCTGTGTTGATCAATGCCCTCTGAAATCCTCCTGCCCCAGAACACTCCTTAAAGACTTACTACATATTGTTCACAAGTTTAAACGCCTCAGGGAAAGAATTTACATGAAGAGAGGTTTTCTGAAGAAAATGTTAGTTGCTCTTGTACAAATCTCAGAGCCGAGATGCTAGAAATATACAAATTTGAGGTAACTAGTGTGGCTGTTAAGTGATTGCTTAATAAGACATATGATTTTGAAGAATTATTCATGTATATAACAAACAGATTGGCACACACTATTGTTTAATATATTTATGGTTAGAGGTTTGTTCACATCTCACATGAGCAGTAATAATACTGGTGCTTTACTCTGTACAGTTAGTAATTGTAAACACTGCAGATTGTGTTTGAATGACTGAAGTATCATGTTTTTATTTCAGGCTCAAGGAAATTGAGATGAGCGAGTATGATGCCACCACGTACGAGCGTTTCTCAGAAGCGGTCAGACGACAGGTCCAGTCGCTCCGCATTATTCTGGACAGTCTGCAGGTAAACACCTCTAGTAGTCCGGTTTCAGCGATTGCCAAACATTTTCTTGCTAGGACTCCCCTAGAGAGGTTTTTATTTATCTCAAAGCCCACCAAAAATTTTTTTGTGAAATTGAGATAAACTTACCTACTTATCAGTTTAATTGCATTATGATAAGGCTTACAATATCATTCAAAATTTGGGTTCGGCAAGATTTTAATGGTTTTGAAAGACTGTCTCTTGTGCTTATCAAGACTGCATTTATTCGACCAAAAGTACAGAAAAAACAGTACAATTTAACAATAGAAAATAACTGTTTGAATGTGTTTTAAAATGTAATTTATTTCTGTGATGGTAAAAATTTTCACTATCATTACTCCAGTCTTCAGTCACATGATCCTTCAGAAATCATTCTCATATGCTGATTTGCCGCTCAAGAAACTTTTCATATTATAAATGTTGAAAAACACTTATGCTACTCAATATTTTTGTGGAAACGTTGACGGTATTACTTTTTAATGTAATAAGTCCTTGCTGAATAAATGTATGATTTATATATATGACCCTGGACCACAAAACCAGTCATAAATCGCACAGGTATATTTGTAGCAATAGCCAACAATGCACTGTATGGGTCAAAATTATTGATTTTTCTTTTATTCAATTCAATTCAAGTTTATTTGTATAGTGATTTTCACGATACCAATCATTGCAAAGCAGCATTACAGAAAATATGAAGTTTCTACATTATATTTAGGAGTAGGTTATTAGTGGTGACTATGGCAGAAATGTACAGTAAGAATCAAGCAGTTAGTTACAAATTACACATAATCAAACAGTAGCACAATTAATCACATGCGAACACTATTAACTGCAATGATTATATGTTGCAATTAAACTTTGCGATTCCGATTAAATGTTGCGATTAAGCAAAATTTGGTAGTTTTATATGATGTTCCAGGGTTAGCATCATCATAGGTCTTCTGGGGGTTGGCATCATCTCTTCTCAGGTGTTCGGTCATCTCAGATCTTCGTAAGGGTTGGATACAGACTGAAGCTTGTGTAATTCCAAGTTGCCTCGAGATGTAAGTCCCGTGGCAGAAACAAAGCAAATAGGCACGAAATTAGCATAGCTGCTGTTCCAACCAAGCAAAGATGATGTATTCAAGCCAAGCATGAGAATGAAAATGTGCATTTGATCAGATATAGCTGAAGTACAAAGTTACGAGATGCATTATGTGAATGCTTGGCTAAAAAGTCTTTAATCTGGTCTTACTCTCTTAAATTTGTCTTTAATCTATATTTAAACAGAAAGTGTGTCTGATCCCCGAACGTTATAAGGAAGGTTATTCCAGAGTTTGGGAGCCAAATGTGAAAAAGCTCTACTTCCTTTAGTGGACTCTGCTATCCTAGGTACTACCGAGAGTCCATAGTTTTGCGACCTTAGGGAGCGTGATGGATTGTAGCGTGATAGAAGACTAGTTAGGTACGCAGGAGCTAGACCAGGCATACTCAAGTCTGGCCCACTCCTGCAGAGTTTAGCTCTAACCCTAATCAAACACACCTGAGCATGCTAATCAGAGTCTTCAAGATCATTAGAAAATCACAGGTAGGTGAGTTTGATCAGGGTTGGAGCTAAACTCTGCAGCAGATTGGCCCTCCAGGGAAAGACTTGAGGAACCCTGAGCTAGACCATTAAGGGCCTTATAAGTAAGTACTTATATTTTGTGACTGATGAGGAACTTAATAGGTAGCCGGTGCAGAGACTGTAAAATTGAGGCAAGATGATCATATTTTCTTGACATGGTAAGGAATCTAGCAGCTGCATTTTGGACTACCTGTAGCTTGTTTATTGAAGATGCGGGACAACCACCTAGCAGCGCGTTACAATAGTGCAGTCTAGAGGTCATAAATGCATGAACTAGCTTTTCTGCATCAGATACATGTAGCATGTTCCGTAGCTTGGCAATGTTTCTAAGATGAAAAAATGCTGTTTTTGTAACATGAGAAATATGATTTTCAAAAGACAAGTTGCTGTCTAATATTACACCCATATTTTTGACTGTAGAGGAAGTAACAGTACATCTGTCTAGATGCAAATTGTAATCCAAGAGATTCTGTGTACTGTTTTTTTGGTCCAATAAGTAATACCTCTGTCTTATCTTAATTTAATAGGAGAAAATTATTGGTCCTCCAATTTTACACTTTACATTTTTAAAACGCTATGTTAGCTTAAATAATTTAGAAGTTTCATCTGGTCTTGTAGAAATATATAGTTGAGTATCATCAGCATAACAATGGAAACTAATACCGTATTTTCTAATAATATTACCAAGAAGCAACATGTATATTAAAAATAGCAGAGGGCCTAGGATAGATCCTTGCGGCACTCCATACATTACTGCTGATAATTGAGATGATTCCCCATTTAAATAGACAAAATGCCAAAAATCATTAGATTATTAATCAAAGATCATGTTCCATGAAGATATTTTGTAAATTTCCTTCCGAAATTTGCAAAATTTGTGGTGTATTAGTTGAGTTGATTGGTTCTACTACTTCTATAGTTGACACAATGACTCTGAACTGACAGACACCACATAGTCTGTGCTAAGAGTATTAGGAGTCATCGGCTTGCCGATTAGTCTCATTGAGTGTTCGTGCAAGCTCTAGTGTGCAGTGCACCACACAGACAGTTTTCCTTCAGCTTGCCAGCCAACTCATGAAGGTCAAGACATCCTGTGACTCCAAGCGTGCGTTGTTATTATTATTAGGCGCCCGGCCCTCCGATTGGTCTGTCGATATGGACCCAGGCGGCTGTCATTCTGTATGGAGGGATGTCCGGTAGTGCGCCTGATCTTTTTTGTTTGGGTGTGGGTGGACGGAGCACTGGAACACGGGTGGAGTGTCTCAGAAAATGCTGATTGAAGACCAGCTGGTTTCCCTGTCCACATTGTACAAAGCACGCAGCAGCGGCTCGATCTGATCTGAGATCTGTGTGCGCTCTGAGCCGAGTGCTCATGGGGATTCCCTGTGCTGTGTGAACAGAGCGCCGGCTCCAGCCGCTGGGAGGATCGGGTTCCTCTTTGGCAGCCCGTGCGAGGAGCTCTACTCAAAGAGAGATGTGTTTATGTGAAAACATGGTGACAAGGATTATCTCTGTCTGTCTCTCACAGTCCTCTCCTCTAAATCAGCGCTATCTCCTTTCACCTACAATAGCGCTGTAAAGAGAGCCGGCGGCCACACGGGCATGTGTGTGTGGTCCAGATGAGCACACTGGCATCTCTCTGCACAGGTTCTGTCCTGAGAAGAACTTAACCTCCACCTCACCCCGAACCTCTGTTCACCACTTGGTCTTTTCCAGATAGTAATTTGACCAGTGCCTATTCATTTGCTCCTGTAAAGATGCCGACACATACACTAACATTCAAAGGTTTGGAAACATCTACTCATTATTATTTTTATTTTCAACATCTTGGAATAATAGTAGAGTTTTCAACCAACTTTGTGAGTTTTTTTTATTTTTTATTATTGTCTATTGAGACACTATTGGACAATTATTGACCACTTTTCCATTTATGTCCAGTTTCTTTCCAGTTTCCAACTATCTTTAAATTAAAATACAATAAAATAATAAAAATATTTATAAATATTCAGTTTTATGAGGGATTTTTGTTTGGGGGGGGGGGCATTTATTTGTTATGCTACATTATATTTATGCATTTATTAAGATATTGAGAAATATAAGTTTAGTCAAGTTTGTAAACTTTTGAATGTAAGGAGAACAAAGAAGCACAGAAAAACATGAACAGCTCCTCCATCTTCAAAGGAATGTATATGAGAGCTGTAAAAAGAAAGCAAAACAGCACATTTGTAGCTGTGCCTTTACTCTGTAATCACTGCTCATCATGGCATATGTTTTTCCACAGCTGACTCTCCCGAACATTCACACACCTACCTGACACATACATGTTTGCAGCAGGTCGTGCTGTATTGTGTGGTATATGCACTCAGTTACTCAGATGAGACACATGCTGTTATATTAACTTGAGGACTTTGTGCTGTTTACAAAGCATTGTTTACAACGTTATACTTAGAGTTAGGTGTTTTTAAGAAGTTTCCAAAAATAAAAGAAAGTATTTTGGTTGAGATTAAAACAAGGACTGCACAATATAATCTCTACCATATTTTCAGATTTTGAGAATCTAATTGTGCATGCTCATTTCCACTAATTTTACATTTAGATTGAAACAGATTGATTTTTGATTGAAGTTTGTGCTTTATTTTTATTTATTTAGACAAAATGGTTTCAGATCATTTTAATATCAAACATTATAGCTATTGGATATAACATGGAAGTAATTATGCGAAACCCTGGAGATTTGAGAAGAAACTCTAGGAGGTTAGTGAATTGAGGTTAACAATGACGGATGTTAAGAAAAGCTAATAATGAATTATATCACAAAAATATAAAATTGAAAAATAAATAATATAAAACACTTACTAAAAATATTATTTACCTTACTGCTGGTTGATGTTGTTGTTGTTGAATTATTATATATTCATTTAAAATCTCAAGTGAATATTTTAGGTCAAAAAAGTTTGGGAATATGTGTCATAAAAAAAGCCCTGGTGTGCTGTTTGTTTGTGGGCAGGTTATGCTGTAACATATTCAGTTCTGTCCTCATTCACGTCTGAAATCTGTGTAAGTCATGGCTGTATTTGTGTGGAAATGGAGCATTAGAGCTCTTTCTCAAATAGACTTGAGATGTGACACAGAATAGAGCAGATGATCTCATCCATTCAGTCAGTCCCTGGAGTGCCATCTTCCTCTGCACTGTTGCTTCAGCTCATGACTCTTTATTACTTCACACTTCTGTCTGAAACTTTTGCAAGATACTTTCCTTACTACCTGCATAAAAATAATGGGTGTAAGACGTGTGTATGTCTGTGAATGTGTCTGAATCTGTGTGTGCTTGCATGCCTGTCTTTGTACATGCTTGTTTTCGTGTGTGTGTGTGTGTGTCATGAGTAGTGACGTGTTTGTTTATTGTTCTCCATGGAGGTCTGACATGCTTTCTCATATAATGTTAGCCGCATGTGGAAGTGCTTCTATGGGTGTTTGTTGATATTTGGATCCATGTTTGAAGCCGAGGAGGTCAAGGACCCGCTGAATTTTCAAATTCAGTTTGAAAAATTCTAATATTTTGTATATTACTTGCATTCTGCAGTAACACTTTACCTAGGTCCCATTTGTTAACATTGTTTACCTACATTAGTTGAATACTTCTAAAGCTTTAAGTAATCTTAGTTCATGTTAATTTAAATATTTACTAATACATTATTAAAATCAAAAGTTGTATCTCTTCATATTATTTCATGGACTTGAGCTACAATGAACTAACAATAACTAGTTAAATTTTTATTAACTAATTTGTATATAGATTAACAAGTATAAATGTATTGTTCATTGTAAATGTTACAATGAATATAACAAATGGACCTTATTGTAAAGTCTTACCAGTTCACTATTTTATTATAGAACTGGTATTTGTATTATTTTTATTTGATAGTGCTAGTGTTGAACCTCACAAAACTTTCTGTATATGCTTATAACAGGAAAACAATTTGAATGAGCTTTTTTGAAATAGTAGATATAAATGGTTTGTTTTTCAGGCTAAAGGGAAGGAGAGGCAGTGGCTGAGGAATCAGGCTCTGGGTGAGCTAGACGATGCTAAGATCATTGACGGCCTGACAGGAGAGAAAGCCATTTATAAACGCAGAGGAGAGCTGGAGCCAGAGGTGAGAGCTCATATTCACTCAATATTCATCACACAGAACAAATACAAACACAGATGAATACACATTATCTCTCATTTTCAATAAATAACCAAGTTGGCGTGAAATTAAAATTCATTTTTTATCTTTTTTATTGATGTTACTGATCTTACTGTGAATGATACTCATCCACAAAGTGTTATTATAGAATCATTCATGTTTATTCAAAAAATTTGAATTAGTTTTTATTTTTATATTGTCCTCTTTCATTTAAATTAAGTTTATCTTTTAACAATTAATCATTTAATTATTATTTTGTCATTGTTATTAGTTTTTTTTATTATTTTAGTTTAGCACATCAAGTTAAACTAAATGAAAATGAAAAAAATCTTTGCATCCATGCATAGTTTTTTTTTTTCTTTTTTCTTTTTTATTGTTTAAAGGTGCTGTATGTAATTTTTTGACTTTTCTAAAGCGTAAAAATTTCATATGTTTCCGGATATTTATGAAACATGCAAAGTTTTTCTCAGAAAAACAAAGCTACAGGCAGTTATTCTGCTTTGAAATGTGTGTTCCGTGTCGGAATGTCGGTTTTTGTTTTGGTCTGTGTGATTCCGCCCTCTGCTAATTTACCCAATAGCATTCCAGGTTGTCAGTTGGTGGAACCCAGGAAATGAACTGGGTCAGAGATTGCAGATTCTAGCCGACTTAAAAAGCCTCGGCATCCATTTAACAAGCTATAATCGATAACCAGAGGCATATTAAAACACAGATAAATCAACTTACAGTGTAAGGCTCCTGTTGTGTGTCCTTAATCTGGCAACCTTCTTGAGCGTTGAGTCCTCGCAGGAGGGGGCAGGAGAAAGAACGCCAGAGGTAGCGTTTCTGTATGGCAAAGTATGGTAGTCATCATACCCTTGCCCAGTCAGGTGTGCCGTGGAAAATTATCCAAACTTCATATCTCTATTATATTACGTTATTATTATTTTAAATCAGTGCTATTATTCTCCCTTGTGTCTGTTTGAGGGTTTTACAAATATTTAACCAATGAAAAGCATTCAAGAGAGCTTGTCACTAAACCTTGTATGACGCCATTGGATCCTCAAACTGTCAGCGAAACCTCGTAACTTCACCCCGCCTCCATTCAGAATGAAGCGCCACACACAGCCTGGAGACAGATCTTCGCTTGTTCGCAATGCAAGGGTAATTGATGTTTGAATAAATACAGCATTTTTTTACTCAAACACTATGGCTGTAAAGGCTAATGTTTTTTGTGTGTTTGAAGAGCGGAGAAGAATCTTAGCTTTTGCCGTCTAGTTGTAGCCAATATACTTTTGTACGTTTTAAATATCCTGTGCATATAGCGCTTCATTGTTTTTTTTATCATGGCATGTACTTGCTGCCTCAGATACAGCCATTCTAATGACAGACAAAACAGATCTCCGCTGGTCCAAAAACAACTCCATTTGAGCTTGATTTTCATCAAATGTAAAGTGCAAGTATCTGATAAAGCAACAATACCAGCTGACGACGCAGTGTTTAATTATTGAAAAAAAAAATCCCTTTCTATCTTCAGTGCTTAGTGGTGTGAAATATGAGATGGAAAAAACTTAATATACTTAATAACTTTTTTGTCACTGTGGAGTTACTATGAAACTGTGTTGTGTGGAAAAGAGAAGCAGGTACATTCTTCCAAATTTCTCATTTTCAATTTTCCATGGGGAAAAAGAGAACAACATACGAGTTTGGAAAGGTACAGGGTGAATAAATAATGTCTTAATGTTATTTTCTAACGAACTATAAATTTAAGTTGTAGCATTATTATTTATTAGATTTCCTGATGTTTGACTAAGAATTTTGTTCCTTCTATTCATATTGTTTCTTCTACTGGTAATTGTGAATGCCAGTTTAGCAGACAGTCACAGCAAGACTGTCACATAATATTTACAGTTTCCCATAAGCCCTCATTTAAAATCTGCTTTCTGAATTGATTGTAATAACTTCAGTATATTATGTGGCTCCTGTATAATCCATTAAAAACCTCACTGACCATAAAGCCCTTCAGAAGAGGAGTCTGGCAAAATAGAACACTGCAATTAAAGCAACCACATAGTAACTGTATTAAACGATTTTCCTAATTAAATATTTGTCTGGTCATTTGAGTCTGGATGTGTGGATGACTTATGTGTTTTTCCTCTGGTCTGGCTGCAGTTGGGGTCTCCTCAGCAGAAGCCGAAGCGTTTACGTCTGCTAGCAGACATCTCTGGCAGCATGTATCGCTTTAATGGCGTGGATGGCCGTCTGGAGCGCTCCATGGAAGCTGTGTGCATGGTGATGGAGGCTCTTGAGAGCTACGAGCACAAGTTTAAGGTGAGATTTGACAATCAGTCATCGGCTGTGTTCCAAGACCCATTTTAAGCCCATTCCAAAGTAGAATGGGCTTAAAATGGTTGGTATTTTAGATTCTTTTTCTGAGCAAATTCTAAGGTACCATGACATTTTTCAGAAGGCAAACCCATAATGCATTTTTCTGACTTAAGAGAAAAAATCCATCCAAGATGGTGGACAAATTGATTGAAGTGGTTGTAAATGTACACTACTCTTCAAAAGTTTGTGGTCCATATGATTTTGTAATGCTTTTGAAAGAAGTCTCTAATATTCACCAAGGTTGCATTGATTTGATACAATAAAAAAACTGAAATATTATTATGACTTAAAATAGCTATTTTCTATTTGAATACATTTTACAATGTAATGTATTGCTGTGATCAAAGCTGAATTTTCAACCATCTCTATTCCAGTCTTCAGTGTCACATGATCCTTCAGAAATCATTCTAATATGATGATTTGCTGTTCAAAAGATATTTATTACTATTATCAATGTTAAAAAACGGTTGTGCTGTGTAATGTTGTTGAACAAACCATGATAGATTTATTCATGATTCTTTGATTAATAGAAAGTTGAAAAGAACAGCAATTATTTGTAACTTTTTATAATCAATTTAATGCATCGCTTAAAAAAAAAAAGTAAAAAATATAATCCAAATAAACTGGACTATTTTATTCAGTGTTAATGCATGTAATTTATTTGGTGCTTTTTAGAGTTACTATTAGCTTTGTACATCGTGCCACGTAAAAAAAAAAAAAAATCTGAGATTAGGAGTTTGAAGTCAAAATATTTTGAGAATAAAGTCAAAATTACAAGAATTAAATCAAGTGGATTATTTTATTCAGTATTAATGCATGTGAATTAAGTTGCAAAATCAAAAAGCTGATTGATACACATGCCGCTTGAATACAGCATTCTGTCATGCCACATTTAAAGAGCATGAAAAACACATTATTGTAAGACATGTTGTTTGTATTTCGGTATAAAACTGACAGTATCTGAAAGCTGAGACTTAAAAGTACCAAAAGCACAAAGTTTATTGCTGTTATTGGGTGGCTGGCACACTACAAATAATGAATGCATTTCAAGGCATGAACTATTATTTCCAAGCATACTGTCCCTGCGAGTATGACACATGGTATGCTTTCTGCTAATAATCCCACATATATTTAAAGCAGTTGTCAGGCCACTGGAATTTCTCCCGGTGCTCCCAATCTGGGCCATTTGCATGCGCAAAATAGGCTATATTCTCCTATAGCTTTAATCTCGTGATTTCTATGACTTAATACTCAGAATTTTTACTTCATTCTCAAAACATTTTGACTTTATTCTCATATTGCTATGACTTTATTCTCGTAATTTTGACTTTCTCAAAATATTTTGACTATTCTCGTATTGCTGTGACTTTATTCTCGTAATTTTGACTTTTTCCTCAAAATATTACTACTTTAATCTCATAATTTTGACTATTCTCAAAATATTTTGACTTTATTCTCATTGCTGTGACTTTATTCTCAAAATTGTGACTTTTTTTCAAAATATTTTGACTTTATTTACATAATTTTTACGTTTTTTTTTTCAAAGTATTATGACTTTAATCTCATAATTTTAGATTTTTGTTATTTTTTAACATGGCAATAAAACGCCGTCATAGCTTTGCAACATCCCTGCCAAAAAAAAAAAAAAAAAAAAATCTAGTCTGGTTTAATGATGTTAGAAAGATTTTAGCCATTTTTCAGCTAGTCAGGCTAGAAGACTGGTTTAAACTAACCAATACCCGTTTACCAGCTTAGTCCTTTATGATTTCTTTTGAATGAAATTGCTGCCTTAGAAGACTAGACTATTTAGACAGCAAGGTGGCTCACTAGATTTTGGGACGGAGCCTTTCATTTGAACTGAATTCACGCCTCTGCTCAGTCAATCTAATTTTGATGGCCATCTCATCTTAAGTTGACCACAGAGTTCAAATATAGTCAGTACATGTTGATCTATCGCGGTCTTCTCACCACAAACTCAATAAAAATAGTGAAATCTGTTTACAATAAACCTTCTCTAGGCAACACACCATGGAAACGGCTCCTCTGTTGACGTCCTCAAAGAGTGAAAGTCTTGGGACCATCTGATGAGTAATAGGGATGTCCCCACCACACTTGCTGACACACTATTATGGAGGTTGCCATTGGAAATAAGAATGATGTAAGGTATCGTTTGCCATGGAGACAGGTTTAGGTTGATTAGTGGTTAGCAGCTCTCTGGGATGCAACTGTCTCTCAGTCTCTCTTTCACTTGATGTTCCTCTTTTTCCTGCCTCTATCTCTCCGTCTCTGTCCGCCTGAGCTGCTGGCAGATGCTCTGGAGGCAGTGAATCATGGCTCTTGTTGGAAGCTGCTCGCAGATTTGTAGGGACCGCACAAAAGATCTGTTATCTCCATCCCAGGGAGTTTGGGGTAGGAAGACAGCGGAAGATATGCAGCTGCGGCTGTCAATGGCTCACGTTATCCTGCTCTGCTCTAATGTGCATCAACACTTTCAATGTGCGGGGTCAGATCTGAGGCTGGACGATATAAATATAGATTGTGTTATTTATAAAACAGATGGATCCAGTGCAGTAATTTGGCTACCAACGGCACTGAAACATTTCACTCTTTCTATCACTCTGTAACAGTGCAGTGCATTGCATACATATCGATATTGCTTAAATGTATAATATAGTAAGTCGTAAGTAAGTCGTGACGTATTGTCAAGTATGGTGACCCATACTCGAAATTGGTGCTCTGCGTTTAACCCATCCAAGTGCACACACACAGCAGTGAGTAGTGAACACACACACACACACACACACACACACACACACCGTGAACACACACCCGGAGCAGTGGGCCCGGGGAGCAATTGGGGGTTCGGTGCCTTGCTCAAGGGCACCTCAGTCGTGGTATTGAGGGTGGAGAGAGCGCTGGACATTCACTCCCCCCACCTACAATTCCTGCCGGCCGGGGGCTCGAACTCGCAACCTTTCGATTACGAGTCCGACTCTCTAACCATTAGGCCACGACTTCCCCATGAAAATATAAAAACAAACCAGTAGTGTATGGAGGACCAAACCAATAAAAAAAAAAATAATAATAATAAAATACAGAAAAACTTAACTTAAAGGAAAAGGGTAATAAAAATCAGTTTAGGTTAAAATGTTATTACAAATGCACAATATTTGTTTTTATAAAGTAATTTATTTATTATTATTTTTATATTTTTGCAGGTTTGGTCCTCCATAGTAGTGATGATTTTTAACACTTATATTCCATTACCTTTACTGAAATCAAGTGCAAGTAGTGAAGATGGAATAAAATAGCATTAAGACAGAGAGGTTGTAATAGTGTCTTTGATTTAGACCTTTGTTAGAAATAAAAGTTACTTATGCTTACCAAGGCTGCATTTATTTGATCAAAAATACAGTAAAAACAGTGATATTGTGAAATATTATTACAATGTAAAATAACTGTTTGTTATTTGAATATATTTTAAAATGTAATTTATTCCTGTGAATTTTCAGCATCATTACTCCAGTTTTCAGTGTCACATGATCCTTCAGAAATCACTCATATGCTGATTTACTGCTCAAGAAACATTTCTTGTTATCATTAGAGCTGAAAACAGATGTTCTGCTTAACATTTTGGTGAAATAATAATACTTTAAAAAAATATTTTATATATATATATATATATATATATATATATATATATATATATATATATATATATACACACACATGTATACATACATACTTGCTGACCCCAATATTGATACTTGATTTTGTGCATAGTAGTGTACATATTTTAGCTATATTGCCCAACCCTAGTCAGAGCTCATTTACTGTAGAGTGTAATAGATGGTGACGAATATGAATGAAGTGATATGTGAGAAGGTAAGTATGTTAATGTGTGGGTGTGGGTGTGGGTCGGTGTGTGTGTGTGTGTGTGAGAGAGGGCCGCTAGACTTTATGGCCCCACGTTAGCTGTCAAACGAGCTGTTTGCTCTTCCAGCTGGCCTGCCATATATCTGTTTCTCTGTGACACTTACATAATCTTCATTACATAAAAGTGCATCTGATAACTCATCCACCTGTGACCTAAAGGCAGGTGTCTCACACATTCTTCTCATTTGTCCTTTGACCCGCTCAGCTCTGCTGGTTACACATTACTATGTGTCCCCTTAGTCTCATGCTTTCAACCTTTGACAATCAACATAGAGCCTGGTCCACACTGATGATTTTTCTGACAAATAACCTTGAAAATATGTTAGACTGATTAAAACCAGTCCACTCTGACTCTCAGATAGTGTAAAGTGAACCAGTCAGATCTGATCTAGGAATTTCAATCAACTTCTGCAACCTTGCTGTACAGTATACATCAGTGGGCATGTTGCTTGAGGTCTGTGACTAGTGTCCCCTTGATACGACCAGCCAAAAGTATGCTGAAGACATATTGAAGTAATGGAATTGGATGTATTTCAGATTGTCAGTGTCATCAACTGCTGCATTGTTGGCAAAGACACTCGCTCACTGTTGAGCTGGACAAAAGATTATTATGAAACGTCCCATTTTGATTGACTATTCATGAGTGTAACTCATAACATCAACTCTGTGCGTCTGCCATCCAGATTATGTAATTATAATCAGCATCACATCACAAGAGTTTTGTGACTTGGAAGTTAATGTTGTCTGTGGAATAATCTTTATTATCTGTGGAAAACCTTATCTCTGAAAATCTAATTGCAAAGTCTACACAAATGTTCTAAAACTTTGAATTTTCTTTGTGATGGATTCCAGACAGAAACTGCTGTACAGTTATTTGATAGAATTTCATCTAATATTGTGGTATGTGTCCTGTTTCACTTGTTCAAGACAAATGTGTCTCATCTTGATATGCATTTTTGACACATCTCAGATAACTACAATGACAAAAATACCCTAAGGTACACTTTTAATAATTGTTTCCTGAAGAGAGTGCATTTCTGCATTGGGCATATAATTGTTTGGCTTGTTATTTTCTTAGCAGTGTGATCTAACCATTCTACTTCTTCCTGTTTTTTCCTCTGTAGTATGATATAATGGGGCACTCTGGAGATGGGTTTGACATAGAACTGGTCAGATGTGACAAAGTGCCCAAGAACAACAAGGAGAGGCTGAGGGTTTTGAAGGTACAGTAATGCTTCTGTAATGCAGGGGTGACCTCATTTCCCGTTTTTGTTTTTAAGTCTATGCTCTTATGAATTCACTTGTGCTGACGTAGTAGCCAGTGTTTCTCCTAGAATTCCTCCTATTGTCTTATGTGACCACATCAGGAAGAAAGTCAAGCATAAATTCTCAGACATCAGACTGCAGAGATGTTCTCTGGGATTCACTGACGCACGACTGCAGCCAGATTGGGGCTTTCAAAACTGAAACAATCTCATTTCTTTCCAAGTTCTAGTAGTAATATTTCAGCTCCTGGTATCAGCCATCACTGCAAAAAAATCATTTAAAGCGGTCATGAATTGCCTTTTTGTTTTTTTTTTGCTTTTTTTTTTGTACTGTTCTCTGAGGTCCACTTATAATGTTATCAAACTATTTACAACATCATTTAGAAGTAATAGGCTATTTTGCACCCTGTTTTTAACATCCCTCATCAGCACGCTCTGTTTGAATAGACGTGGTGGATAGTAGACTCAGAAGGAAACGCCCACTGCTATGATTGGCTAATAGTTGTGTTTGACGGTTTACATCCTTCACAGGTGGACGCTACTGTGATTTAGGTTAAAAATGCATAAATACTCAGTATACATCAAACGATCTGTTTAACAGACTAAGCAATGGTGACCATGTAATAAAAACAGTTACTCACACTTGTGTGGTGCAACATTACTGTCAGATCGAGTATAGTCGGCACAGCATCAACTTTGTTTCAATCTGAAAATCTAATTTTCAAATCAAATTTTGAAATCAAAGTTCTTACTGATGCGGTCTGGAACTTTATTAAGAATAAAGTTCTTCAAATTAAGTTTATTGTTTGGTTTCTGCGTAGACCTGCTGCTCTTGTCATTTACCTACTATGTGCGTGGATCGCTGGGCGGGGCTAAACAGGCAGTGATGTAGTATCGGTGGGCGAGGCGATGTAGAAGCAGGCACTGATCATCTTCTGCGGAGGCGGTGTTTATCCACACTATTACATCAGTGTGGCACATTCCACAAGCTGACGTTTTGGCAGATTGGGTTCAACGAGAAAGTTGAGAGTTCTGAAATTTAAGGATGTTTTTATAGCACAATGACCTCTTATATGTCAAAAGATCAAGGGAATTTTGATTTCTCAGTTCATGACCCCTTTAAAACACTGGCAAATTCATATTTTTACACTTGGCTCTGCCAAGATGACTGCCAAGTGCCACACTGTTTTAGTGCATACCAGCTCAAACAGGTTTAAAGGTCTAATCAGCCATCAGGTAAAAAAAAATAACTATTATGCTCAATTGAGACAGATAATTCTCCAGCAACTATTTTGGCTCTATTTCCCATGTGCAAAATTACTGATATGTTGTCCAGGATCAACTTCCATGTGCAAACTATGTGTGCGCCAGCCACCCCACAGGAAGTGCACTAAAAACAAACTATTTAGCATATGGTTTTTTCATTCCTCTGAATATGCATTATAACCTCTTCTTCTGCTGTACACCACCTTCCCAGACAATGCATGCCCACTCGCAGTTCTGCATGAGCGGAGACTACACGCTGGAGGGCACCGAATACGCCGTGAAGGAGCTGGCACGCGAAGAAGCCGACGAGTATTTCGTCATCGTGCTGAGCGACGCCAACCTGGAGCGCTATGGGATCAGCCCCGACCGGTTTGCACGCACCCTCACCAGTAACCCGCAGGTCAATGCCTTCGCCATCTTCATCGGTTCCCTAGGAGATCAGGCGGACAGGTGAGGTTAATGTCCCGCAGCAGCTCGCGTGTTAAACTTTAGCATGCTTGGTTAAAGGTTAAGCCTGGATTAGAACCGGCCAGTGGCATTTCAGTAGATCTGTCATGCAGTGAAAGTTGGTTTCTAAAGTTCACTTAAAAAAACATGGGCCATTTCAGTGCTAATTGCAGTGCAAAGTTTCAAATGTTTGAAATGTAATTAGCATTCCCTTTTTGTCATCACTTTCCTGTGGCTTGTTTGATTTGTACGGCCTTTCTTCAATAAAAAGACTAGAGTCTATAGGCTCATGTACAGCTCTCTTTGGTGCATTGTTCATGTTATTTGGTGGATTTTGTGGGTCTTGACTCACAGAGGGCACATAAGGAGAGCTTGAAGGCATGTGGAAGGCGCCACCGTGGTGGCCGGACACATCCCATATAGGCTGTCTTTTCATGGCCTCCGTGATTTAAAGAGCAGTCCATGTGCCTTCTTTTTAAAGAGACTAAATGACAGTAATGAATGATTAGTGAGGAGGGAGGGGTGGCAGCTGAGTGAAAGGACATGGGCGGCACTTTGCTTTCAGCCCCTCTTAACCAACAGGCTTTTCCCAAGACCCCGTATCTTATCAGCCCCACTGTGAATGACAGCCATTGTCCCTCCAATGCAGGAGTAGGAACTGGGGAGGAAAAACTCATTTGCATTGCTAATGTTTGATGTGGGGCTCTTTTCTCTCTCTCCGACATCCAGGCTCCAGAGGACTCTGCCGGCCGGACGATCTTTTGTCGCCATGGACACCAAGCAGATCCCCCAAATCCTTCAGCAGATTTTCACGTCCACCATGCTGTCCAGTGCCTGAGAGAACTCCAGTTGGGCGAATCGCACTGAAATTGACATGTCACTGATGACGATGATCTCTGCGTCAAGGAGCAACAGGTCGAATCTCAAGATAAAAATCAGAGTTACATTTTACTGTAAAATCAAAAGAGAATTATACTTTTATTTAGACTGAGCACCTTTTCTCCCTGAATTTTCATTACCATTCATTCTTTTAATGTAATGTAATAATATATATAGTTCGGAATGACAGTAATGAGAATCCCCATTCAGAATAAATGGTATTACAAAAAGCTCATAATTAAAATGTCCATGAAAACATAAAAAAAAAAATATATATATATATATATATATATATATATTATTTTTTTTTATTTTATTTTTTTTAATACAATAAAAATTTCAGAATGACAGTAATGGGAATAAAAAAGTAACATTTCCATTAAAACAGTAAAAATAAAATACAACTGACATCCATGTATGTTAATTAAAAAGCAATGTATGCTAATTTATAATTACAATATTTTAATACAGTAAAAAGTCTGAATGACATCAATGACAAGCCCCAATTGAGAATAAATAGAATTACAAAAAATATGAAAGTAAAATGTCCATTAAAAAAACATTATGGTGGTGAGAATTTAGGGGAATATGCATATTTGTCATTAAAAATAATAATAAAAAAAATTTTTGGTGACCTGGACATGTCAAGAAAGACCAGAGACCTGTCTGCCCTCTATATACCCTCAATGGGCACGGTTTTGTGTAAGGACTATACTACATACAAATCCATAGTAATTCTGTGATGTATCAGGACTGAACTGTATGAGTCTAGAATATTTGCACAAGTACATAGTGTTATGGAAATTATTACTAGATGATATTTTAATTTTGACAGTTGTTGTTTTAACATATTCTGAGAGCTATTAACAATCACACATATGCCTAAACCTCTATCCATGCTATGTAAAGATTTGATTGTGTGTTTAATAGTGCTGGGGGATATAATCAAATATATATTGATGCATTTTGACTATATTCAGTATATCTCAAAACATTTGTATATTTGTTTTGAAATTGTTTAAAAGAAGGATTATTTTAACCAAACTATTACCAACAGGTTGAAAATATTTAACATTGGAACTTAATTTGAACTCAAGGTAAATGCATTAAAGCAATATTCAGTTTACATTATTATTATTATTATTATATACTACAAAATAATATTGTAAAATATGTACAAATTATTATTCACAACAAAGTTGCTTGATTTGAAATACCACTAACACATCCTTGGGAATATTGTAAGATCAGATATATATCTATTGCCCAGCTCTGGTTAAGAGTGTATTATTAGAACATGAGGCGTTTCTGAGTGTAACCTGTTTTGTTTTCAAGAGCTCTATGTTGTGTAAGAGTTGGCACTCTTTCGTCAAGTTTGTTGGGATTTTCCCAGTGTCCTAAACACATCATTGTAAAGTGCACACATCCTGTAACTTATAGAGACGGAGGAGAAAGAGAGAGAGAGAGTGTCAGCCGCACACCACTGCCACCCCATCACCCAAGACTTCCTCATAAATCTCTTTCCGTCCTGAGAAACCAGAACCTCAAGTGCAATTCCACACCGCATTCCTCAGCTGTCCCGGTACACACTCATCACTCTTTAACCAAATGAGCTCAAATGAAAATGTATTTGTGATCTCTGACAGGTCTGACACTCTGACACAGAGCTGTGCGAAACTCGAAAGGAAAATCAGCGGCTCACAGAAATAGCAGGCCAAAAGAACAGATAAAGTTGCGTTTTCAGCACACAAAGATGAGGGTATTTTTACTGCAGAAAAGTATAGCCTTCTGTGCATCCTGTGTTTGTGAGTCAGCTTGAGGGAGACGTTTTTTCCTGGACTTCCTGTCCTGACCTCTGCTCTGTACTGGGCCCATTTTAGCAGTGTTGAGTTTGGAATGTCGTCCACCTGACTGCGTTTGCTTCTTCACTGCTTGCGAAAACTCCTCTGAGATGCTTGATTTCCAAGTGCTCCATCTATGTCAACAGTTTTTTCCTTCCTGTCCGCTGGACCCGCTGACGCCCGGCCTGCCACACTGCCCCTCACACTGAGCTGAGGAATCCGGCCCCTGCTCCAGTTATGCCACACTCCCGAGATGTTGCTGAGGAGAAAGTAGGACTGTTATTAATAGAATCTGGCCAGCGTGATGAGTTGAACTTTGGAAAGCCAGCAGGTAGCAGGAATGTTTCTGCATGTTTCTACTGAAAACACTGATGTTCTCTTCCAGAACCTACTGAACTGCCTACTTAAACTCAAAGTATACTTCAGTTTTGCTGTGAACTCTTAAAGGAACACTCCACTTTTTTTGACAATAGGCTCATTTTCCAACTCCCCAAAGTTAAACAGTTAAACAGTTGAGTTTTACCGTTTTCAACTCCATTCAGCCAATCTCCGGGTCTGGCAGTAGCACTTTTAGTTTAGCTTAGCATAGATCATTGAATCTGATTAGACCGTTAGCATCTCGTTCAAAAATGACCAAAGAGTTTCAATATTTTTTCCTGTTTAAAACTTGACTGTTCTGTAGTTACATTGTGTACTAAGACTGACGGAAAATTAAAAGTTGCAATTTTCTAGGCTAGGATATGGCTAGGAACTATAATCTCATTCCGGCGTACTAATCAAGGATCTTTGCTGTGCAGCAGGTGCAATGATATTATACAGCGTCTGAAAGTAGTCCCCAGCTAGGTTAACTGGGGACTACTTTCAGGCCCTGCGTAATATTATTGCGAGTATAGTTTACTCATTGAGAGTATAGTTCCTAGCAATATCGGACTAGAAAATTGCAACTTTTCATTTTCTGTCAGTCTTAGTACACGATGTAATTACAGAAGAGTCAAGTTTTAAATAGGAAAAATATCGAAACTCTTTAGTCATTTTTGAGCGAGATGTCTAATCAGATTCATATGCTAAGCTACGCTAAAAGTGCTACTGCCAGACCCGGAGATCGGCTGAATGTATTTGAGAGTTTCACATTGCTACCGAGCATGTTTATGTCAGAAAAGCCATACATATGGAGCTGGTTATGTGATGAAACATCAAAATGTAATTTTGTGTAAGCGATTTTATTGTTTGGATCATATTAACAGAGTAGACAGCAGTATTGGTACTGTATATTATCACTGTAAAAAATTTGTTGAGTCAACTTAAAATAATTTGTTACCCGGCTGCCTTAAAATTTTAGTCAACTTGTAATGTTAAGTTGTACTACGTGACAACTTAAATATTTGTGTTGACTAAACTTAAAATTTTAAGGCAGCCGGGTAACAAATTATTTTAAGTTGAAACCACTTTTATTTTTTACAGTGATGCTGCTGTCACTTAATACACAGATCTAATATAAACATGCAATATCTTTCCCAAACATAAACAACTGTGTTTTTATAACTTATGCTGCTTTAACATAAACTTGTGTGCGTTTGACCGTTTAAGCACAATAACACATGAAAGAATATATCAGAAGCTATAGCTTTAAAACACGATTGCAGCACAATAGACATGATCATCAAAACCTCATTTTTAGCAGAGAATCTGAGCTAGGAGCCCTAAAATGGGGCGTGGAATAGCAGCTCATTTGCATTTAAAGAGACATGCGTGAAAACAGCCTGTTTCTGCTTCCACTCAAAATAGGCATTTTCAAAATGATATACTAAATGATCTGTGGGGTATTTTGAGCTGAAACTTCACAGACACATTCTGGGGACACCTTTTATTACATCTTGTAAAATAATAGGTGCCCTTTAATATTACTCTAAAGTAATTAAGATAACTATAATGATAACTATATTATTAACCACACCAACGCATGATAATGTTTGTTTATTGTAAGCACATGCTGCAGTTTTATCGTCTGCCACTTTAAACGCTTAAGCTCTTTAAAGAAGGATAGATTCTGATTGGTTGTCAATGTTTTTATCAGTTGATAAACAGCTGGGAAAAAACTCATTTTGAAAGAGATTCTAACAATATTGTTCCTTTGTTCGTTATTGTTATAGTGTGGGCTTGTTATAATATCATTATAGTATATAGTATCTTTCTTGGTGTGAATGGGCCTGTATCCAGCGAAAATCTCCTCTGCACTTTCATTTCCATTCTCAAAAGTGAGAATGCCAAGATTTTTAATTAATAGCAGTTTTTTAATTTCAGCCTTTTCCTCACACAAAGCTATTATATAACATGAGTTAAAATTAGGCACTACTTTTATGGTACCACGTTCACTATGAAATTTTGTTATATGGAAAAAGGCAGCATAACGATTCAAACAGCAGCACCAGTGTAAATGATGACGGAACTTTGGCAAGTTTGGGACAAGCGTATATTTAACAGTCTGTCAGCTGTTGTCTAATTTTCCATTACCGGACAATGAGGGATTCTTGGGAAGGGGTCATGTAAGGGGTTTTCCACGAGAAAGTATTGGAGGCCAGGTGTCTGGGCATAGAGGAGATGTGTCAGCTCTGACTATATCTGTCATGGCTATTGGGTCAGGATTACGACAGTCTGCTGCTGCTCTGTGTGTGTGTGTGTGTGTGTGTGTGTAGGGGATCTGGACTGTTTTAGGATCTTGGGAGGCCCATGAACGACCACAGGTGCTCATCAGATGGGCTTTAACACAGAGCTGTCATTACTAACAAATTACTCCATAAGAAACTGCCAGCACTAGACTGCTATTAACACTTGATGCTCTCAAAATATGCTTTTCAATATAGCACAGTTTTTCATAGCTTATTGCTCAAGTATGTTTTAATTTCATTCAAACTAATGAGTCTTGAGTTTGTGTGATAGTATGCGTATTTTGAACTGCCATCCATTATTTCTCTGAACCAAGTCCATGCAGGAATGCAGTTCCCCTCGGTGTAAAGATTGAATCTGTCCTGTTCGCCCTCATGGGGTTGTCAAAGAGGAGAATATGAATATTCAGGGTCTGACCGACCTCATCCATCAAGACTAACAAGGTGCCAATGGTTCAGTGTGAGGCTATGGGGCATGATGGATAAGATTGGACACCGGATCGTCATCTCTTTTGTTTCTCAGATCAGTGCTGGAGAGGGGAAGCAGATTCCAGCCCTGCAGTTCACCCTCAACTGCTGCTTTACTCTGCCAAATCACTGCAGCTTCCACAAGCACTGGGGTCACATGGGATGCAAACACGTCCAGATGTCTTGGTTTATAAATCATAGCAACATTCACTCAGCCTTGTGTTTCTCAGTTTGTTCTGTCACTGTAGTTTACAAAAAAATTAAAATCATGTCATTTACTTTATAAGTTTTTTTGAGAATGACAAACAGCTACATGAAGATTCTTTAGAATTTCTCATTTGTGTCATCAAATCTGGATGGACGTGAGGGTGAGTAAATGATGATTTTTAAGTGAACTGTCCATTTAAAGTTCCTGGATGTTTGTCTTGATAGTATATTTTTACATCATATTGAGTGATTCCCTCTCTTCTCATCATTCTTGTGATCTTTCGTCACTGAATTATGTCAGATGGGTGTGACGCTGTGTGTTTGGACAATGTGTTGTACTCTGCAGCGTGCGAGGGATGCTGATTAGTTTAGCAGGATGTTCAGTTCCTGTGGGTGTGTGTCTGTGTCCAGCTGGCCCACGCTAACCCACATCTCTCATTTTCCCAGCACAGAGTCCAGGCTCCGTCCACAGCTGCATACTGGCCTTTCACTGCTGATGCAAATGAATGATCACTTAGTATTTCATCACATGATTTGTGCTGTAGAAAAACCCCGGAAGACCCCACAACAAACTGTGTACACTAGAGAAACATTTGTTTCTCTTAATCTTTTTTTGTTTTGTTTTTTAACATGAAACTATGTAAACTAGATTGAACATTTTAGAAATGTTTTTGGTTTGTTTTTTTGTAGAAGACACTGATCTCAAAAGTTTACAAATTTATTTTTTTATTTGTGTTTTTTTTTCTGTAGAAGACACTAGTGTCAAAAGTTTAGAAAGATCTTAAATCTTGGAGGGGGGGGGGGGGGGGGGGGGGTTGTTTATGTTTGCGTGTGCTTGTTTGTTACATAAATGTTTTAGCAACTTATTTGTTCCTAAATCTTAGATCTTAAATGCATCTTGTTTTATTTTGTTTTGTTTTTTTATTCTTTTTTTTTGTTTGCTTGTTTTTGTTGAAGAACCCCAGGGACCCAACAACACTAAAGTTAAAAATGTAGAAACTTTTCTGTTCTAAACTTGGTCTTTCGCTCTCTCGCTCTCTCGCTCTCTCATTCTCTCTCTCTCTCTCTCTCTCTCTCTCTCTCTCTCTCTCTCTCTCTCTCTCTCTCTGTGTGTTTGGTTAGTTTTTTTGTGGTGTTTTGTTTTGCAGAAACACCTTCTGTGTGGATCTTCTAATTGCAGTTGCACATGCATCTTTTCAACATAGAATACTGTCTTGATGGCATTTTTCGTTGAATTGATGTCTCGTAAGTTGAAGTAACTGATGTTCCCACGGTCATCACCACCGTTTCCCCCTAAATTATTGCCTGTCTCCCAGGAGAAAGTAAATTATGCATTTTGCCAGATTGTTCCATAAGAAGTCATATTTTAACAAGACACTGATGTATCATTGAGACGGCGGCTACAGGCAGCCTGTGTTGATAACATCTCTGCTACTATCATTCAGGGCACCCACTCCCTCTGCTCATGTGCATTCCTGCAGGAGCTCTCTGACATCAGCATTTACACGCTGACCCGCTTCAGTGTCATATAACGTTAACCTGGAAGAACATGTTAACTAAAATCGACTGAGCTTTTTTCATAGTCCATACACTGGGTTTCACCTCCCATCATAATTTCAGTACTCGGTTTAAATGTGGGTAAAGAAAAGCATGCACATATTGCACTAGCAAATAATTCCTAGTATGCACCGTTGAAAACCGAGAGCAAATATTTCGGAAAGTTAAACGGGGCACACAGCTCATGAATGAAGCTCTTTTATACAGCGTGTGTGCAGTGGCAGGGTGTGTAACAAGACTCATTAGTGTGTAATTATGCAGAACCTGAAGTCTGGAACATTTCAGTTCTCTTGTTGTGAACTTACACAATGTCCTGATGCTTTACAATGCCAGAATTCGATTTATTTTGATTAGATGCCATAATTTCATTTTGACTTTAGGTAGAATTTAGAGTTTTCATCATGATTTAATTGAAGTTGAAATATGTCTATTTGCATTTCTTGATGTTTAAAAGAAACACAAAGCTGGTGCTGCTATGCCCTGTTCATTAACCAGAGATTAAATATAAGGAGCTCCTTGTTTATTGAGGTAACATGCACTATCAAGTCTGCATGTCCTGTCCTAGTGTAACTTTAGTATTAGGAAACACTGTGCCCATGTTTATCCCTGGACTCCGTTCTGCATGCCTGCAGGTCATGTTGCGCAGATCACAGCATCATGTGATCGCCAGAGACATTTTTACATCATTTGAAATGGTTACTGTGGCTCCAATGCTGAAAATGACTGAATGTGACAGTTAAGATATACAGGGGAGAATATGGAGACATGTCATAATGTTGACTTTAATATTTGTCTTATTTGAGAATGTTAAATCTTCGAAATCTTACACCTGCATCCTGCATGTCACACCACCAACACTGTTTATTTCTCTATAACTGCCTCTAAGGCCTATAGGCATCATTCCTGAATCGGCGGACTGTTCTTTTAGGTTTAGTACTCTTCTGTCCACCTTGTGTATATGCAGCGTCATTTGTGCGGTGGAAAACATTGCACACAACTCAAAAATCTGAGCAAGTTAGAACAGGGCAAGTGCCGTATCTGGAGAAGTGGCAGTGGTGAAGCTAGAGGAAAGACTGAGCAACTGTCTCTTTTGTTTGAGAAGGACCAGCTCTGCACATGGCTGTTACTCACTGCACTGAGGTGGGCAGTAATAAGACAAGGTCACTGCACGCCCATCCCTGCAGGCGTGCAGATGCTGAGGGCCTTAGGTGTCCTGACACAAGCATGGACTGAAAGCAGACCTTTTAATGCAGCTTTCAAATGTCTTCAAGCCTAAAATTTCAGTTTACTCCACTTTAAGCACACTGGCCAAACAATAAAATAAAATCTTATAACTAATGTAATACTTCTTTTTATATTAGTTAAAAAATAAAATACAAATCATAGGCTAATGCTTGAGTTAAATGTAGTAAAACCTGTGGCCTACACTCCTAAAAATATATGTTCCAGCCCCTTCATGTCTTTTGTTGAACTTGGTGATATGACATATAATATAATAGAGGAGGGTCAAACTGCTTTATGAGGATACATTTTAATGTGCCTCATATTAATATTAACCCCAGCTTCACAGCATAAGTTTATTGTTGATGTTAATTGTGTTGGATTTCTAACTTACCCCCCAAAATATATACTGTAGCAACCTATTGGTTGGCATTATTAGATGATTTAATGTATGTTGTATGATCTTTTGTGTGGGTGTTTTTTTTTTTTTTTTTTGAGCATTAGACAGGTTGTTACAATTTAATCTTTGTTGTTGTGAGAATACGTTTATGGAAAAGTCAATGCATTAAATAAAATAAAGGTTCCAAAAATGGGGTTCTGTAGCAATGCAACAGAAGAAACATTGTAGGTTACCCAAAGAAAATTGTGAAGAGTCCCTAAAAGAACACTTTTTATGAATGAATGAACAACCTTTAAAAAAATGTGCAATGAAAAAGTTCCATGGATGTTAAAGGTTCTCCAAGGAGCCATAGATGCCAGTAAGAGCACAGCTTTGTTTTTATTCTGGCTAAAGCCAATTGGTAAAATAATAAAACACTTAATGATTTTATATTCAAATAACGTTGTTCAAGCTTGTGTTCAGCAAAGCTGTGACTTATCTGTATGTCTCAAACCTATTCTATCTCAAGCCAAATTAAAATAAAATACAAAATAAAAAGGGCTTAATGTTACATTAACTATAATAATAATAAAACATTGTTTAAGCTCATGCTAAAGTCAACATGTTGGTCATGTCCAGAACTATTGTGTCACAGCCCAGCATTCTTACACATAATGTTGAAAGTAGCCTGGAGTGAAAGTTGGTGCAGGTCTAATGAGTGGGTATTGACAGATGACCATTCACAGAGTGATGCTGCTCCAGGCTGAAATTGTCCAAATCCCTCTTTTAATCCTGCACTCAATGAAAAACTTTGGAGTCTTTAGTAACGGTCCAGTAAACCAGCACATGTTGTGCACATGATGTGAGTCTGAAGTACAATTTCCATTACTAGGTGAATATCTACTTCATCTACTTCAACATTAGCAGTAAAATGTATTAAACAGCATATTAAACATCGCTGGTTCTCAGATTTCTTGTCACTAATTGCTATTAAACGTTTATGATATTATAGTCATACATAACATAAAAAAATTGTGCCCGATATATTCATCAAAACTTTCAATGGAAGAAAATAGACTACATTTCATGATGCTTCGTAAATTACAGAATTGTCATTTTTGGGTGAACTATCCCTTTATTAAAGGAAATATTGTGTCATGGAGAGTGAAATAGCCTAATAAAAAGATAAATAAAATGCCTCTTCTGCAGGAGACAGCTTGTCTCTCCAGCCTGCTAAATTGAGCCCCTATGTGTCATTGGCAGACCCCTGCCTAAAACTCATTCTTGAGCTCTCAAAGTAGCCTTTCTTTTCTCCTCTGGCAGCCAGTGGCCTGCCACAAGCAGATAAGTGAGCTGTGCTGAGAGATGCATAGAGGAATGAATAGGAACAAATTGTTTAGCACTACAGATTATGGTGCTACAAGCTCACAATCTCACACTGGGGTCTCATTGAATGCCCCTGAATGCTGCTCGTACAATTGAAAGGAATATTTAGCCAAAATTAATATTCTGACATTGTTTACTCAACCTCCTGTTGTAGCATATGCTGTTATTTGTTTTGTGGAAGACAAAAGGACAACTCTTGTACGTAAAAGAGCTGTTGTACGTGAAGATTCTCTTTTGTGTTTCAAATGACAGCATATGGGTTGCAGATTAAATCATGACTATTCATGGCCACGCATAGAAATTCACAAATCAAACTCTGCAATCTTATCAATGTCATTAACAAACAAAATTAGGTTTGCATTGAAAGCTTTTACTTTATGGCTTCACAAGCAGTGGAACGGCTGGGCTGAACCCTATCTCTTACACTCACTGATCTCTGGATTCATGTGACCTCTCAGTCCCTCCTGCTTTATATTCTGAATGAACAAAGAGCAAATGATTCACTCATGACAATACAATCATAAGATTTGGTGACCTCCCATTACATTTGCTATAAAGCGATTTCAACTGGCCAGGATCAGTGATGACTGCATGCTCTTTTATCCCATTTTAGATACATTTGAACCCTTTAGTCTTGTGTTAACCAATGGATCTGCTGATTATGGCACGTTGTGATGTAAGATATGAGAGTTTTCTTTATAAAAGAAGAAGAATTTGATGAGAAACTATTACTTTTGATTGCAAACTTTGAGCAGTCTTCATAAGACCTTCTCCTGTCAGGAAACAGCACTGAGATGAGGGTAGTTTAGCAGATGGACATCAGACTGTCTGATCACAATGGAAAAGGAGTCTGAATTACGACACACCATCTGGGACACCACTGTATTTCACTTTTGCGTTATTATTGTAATGAGGAACCAGTTAGCACACAATATTTTTAATTTTTTTGTTCAGCAGTGCCAAATGTCAGCCACTGGGTTAGGACTGATTTTTCTATTTTATTATTTTTTATAATTTTTTTAATTCTTTTTTTTTTTTTTAATAAAGTAATTTTATATTTTATACTGACCATTTTATTTTAGATAAATGAATTGAAATCAAATTTTAAATAAAATAAAATTGCTAAATTAAATTAAATCCTTTTTTTTTTTTTTAGAATGCTATAGTATGAGTTAGCTAGTTTGGGACTAAATATTGTTTTATAGTTGAGTGATACATTTATCTTTGCTATAAATAAAAAATAAAAATAAAGGCCTGGTTCGACAGACAGGGTTTAGGTTAAGCCAGGATTAGGCTATAGTTCAGTTAGGACATTTAAGTATCTTTTATAAACATTACTGGTGTGCATCTTAAGACAAAACAATGGCACTAACATATTTTAAGATATGTGACCCTGGAGCACAAAGCCAGTCTTAAGTCGGTGGGGTATATTTGTAGCGATAAATACATTGTATGGGTCAAAATTATTGATTTTTCTTTTATGCCAAAAATAATTAGGATATTAAGTAAAGATCATGTTCCATGAAGATATTTAGTAAATTTCCTACTGTAAATATATCAAAACTTAATTTTTGTTTAGTAATATGCATTGCTAAGGACATCATTTGGACAACTTTAAAGGTGATTTTGAGTATTTTGTACCCTTAAGATCTGTAGAAACACTGAAAGATAAACATTTATCCTGACAATTTTAATATTCTCTCTATCCCTGAATCATTTAGACAAGTATATTCCATTGAGCTTCTCTGGTCTTTCGGAGGTTACGTCATCCCGTATTAAGCACCATTTTCCGGTTTCACGCTGTTCAAAGAGAGAAATTCTTCGTCATGCTTTCTGCTGTCCTTTCTCCCTGTGTCTTCTTGTATGACCTTTGACCTGGGCTCTTTTGCCATGCGTTTGGGTGAGAGGTGGCTGGAGAGGGAAGGACAGACACAATGGAGGGGCTGAGAGTCTTCAGCCTGGGAGTTCCATCACTTTAAATCAATGTGCCTCACTGGGCCGGGGGCTACACACCACCATCAAACCAGTATCCCAGTGTGTATTTCTGTGGTGTGAGGAAGGCCTATAGATTTATAGTGTTTGGGTTATTCTGAATTCTTGCGTTCACTGGATACTGGAACCACAGGAATCTCCGCATGCTGCTGGATGGATTCATCTGTGAATTCTTAGAAGAGGACTCATTTTAATGTGGTGTGATACCTCATCTTCAGCTCTCTTTATGTGGCATATTCTCAGCCACCAACTTCTGTACCACATTCAGAAAAGAGCTGTCAAAACACAACTCTGCCCAGCTTAATAACCACAATGATTTAATAGCCTTGAAATCAAGCGAGTAGTGCTTTCTGCTCGATTGTTACATTGCTTTCTCCATAATATGAGTGACTGGTGTGGATGCTGACATCTGTGGATGCACCTGCTCTTAGCCTGATATGAACCCTCTGTGGTACACGGTACGTTTGGGCCCGATTTTTATGTTTTTAAAAGAATTCTCGTGCTCACCAAGGCTGCATTTATTTGATCAAAAATATAGTAAATATTATGAAATATAATGTAAAAGAACTGTTTTCTATGTTAATATATTGTAAAATGACATTTATTACTGTGATACAAATCTGAATTTTTAGCATCGTTAGTCTTCAGTGCCAGCAGTCTCAGTATGTGTTGTTGATTGTTGGTCAACATGGTGGTATTTTTATTAGCTTATAACTCCAGAAGAGCTTATAAAATGTGTAAAGGAGTCAAAAAAGCAACGGGAATTCCTCTGTCCTTCCTCCTTGAGGATTCTATCCTTTTTAGGGTTGCATCTTTTAACATCACATCCTGTTTTTGGTTCATTTAGACGTCCTCGGTCCATGTTGCATTCATATATCAGTCAAACTGCACCAGAGTTTGTTTGGAAGTGGACCTATTCCCCCTGAAAAGGTGGGTTTGGGTCAGCTTGTTGGGTGCGCAACAAGGTTCAGATGCCAGCGTTCACACTTAATCAAATGAACCATATTAACAGAGTAATCTTTTTAATCAACTCAGAGCTGCCAAGTGTAAACACCCTCAGACCAGAAGTTAATTTCCAGTCTCTGATAGACCACATCTGTCTATGGCAGAAGTAGAGTGAGTCTGCTGACCCAGAACTGCCGGACGGAAACTGCTCTCAAATGGCTCTGCATTTGGGCACAATCGGTCTGGGCCAATTCATGACTCGTGAAGAGCAGTCACAGATAATTCATCGATGACAGATGATCATTGCCACTCACCAACAATTCTGCAAAAAAGAAGCCAACAAAAGTGCAGAGCGTTCACCTTTGAAATGCTGATCATTGTGGAACAAAAGTAGATGAATGGCCTAAATGTGAACTTGAGAGAGAACAATTCACAGGCCTGTCAGTTATGAATATGAATGTTTAAATTTCCTGAAGTGTTTAGAGAAATCATGTGCCTGTAAGAGCATGCCTTTGCTGATGTTTCTTCAGTGAAACGCTCTCATTTTCTGCTCACAGTCTGTCAGTGCTGACTTTCTGCCAAACGTAGCGTCATGGCTTCTTTCAGGGTGAACTATAGCTCATGTTTGCCCCCAGCTGCTGTCACTGCAGGAAAAATCACTATTTTATTTTCATGTTGTCTAACAGCATGAGTTCATAGAGAAATTATCTGGTTTAACTGTTAAATGTCTAATATATGGGAACACACTGAGAGTGTCAGAGCACTCTATGGGTACATTTACACGACAACGAATATAATAAAAAAAAATTATTTTTTTTTTTTTTTATAATTGTGTTTTTGTGTACAGATGACAATGTTTTCAAATGATCCCCATTTAAGTAACAGTAAAACAAGTAAAAACGCAGTATTAATCATACCAGGCCAGTAGTTGGCGATGTCACTTTGTAAAGAAACACTACACACCTGCACACACACATATAGACTGACCGTGTAATACCATTTTCAAGTTTTCATAGTTTACATGGAGATGATGATAGTATAATTCTCTAAAAATGTGCATTTTTGCATTTTCAAGCCCCCAAAACACAGTTGTGTAAATGAACAGCCAAATCGCACAAGAAGTTTTCTGTTTAGTTGAAAATAGTCCCATGTAAATACCTTCTTAAATAAGAAATTGAGGGAACCTATTACCAAATTTCTGCATTGCTTGGTTTATTTTTTTAATATATATATATATAAGTTGTAGTAAATTAACAATATTGTCTTAATAACTGTCTTAATATTGTCTTAATTTATCATTCATTAAATGTACATAATGAATAAGTAACATTTAACGTGCTATGCAAGCTGTTATGATTGAAAGAGTTAAGATTAATTGGTTCAATTATGTTAAAGTTAGTTGGAACAACTTATTAACTTGAGTAATCAACTTAAACATATTATATACTATTGTTTATACTCCTCTAATTTGTTGAACATAATTTCATTAGAAGTTGTCATAACTCATTCTCAGCGAATCTCTCCCACTTGGGGAAGTTGTTTGTCTTGGCTGAATGTCCAGCTTGGATGTGTTATTCACCTCTCCCATTTTCCCACACTTCCAGCCCACTGGCCGTCCTGATCCAGCCAAGCCCACAGAGCCAGGAGGTGCCCGCTGCCTGTTGCCAAGCAACTTATCTTGGAGTTGAGTTGTTATGTCAGCACATCCAACACCCACTGGCCTGTGCCAATGAGGACGTGAGAGCTCTGTTGCTGCCACTGTCCTGACCACAACAATGAGCACAGGTGCAGAACAGCTGCGGGACAGTGAGTCTGCTGCTACATGTGCCAGCTGCACTGAAGAAACAAACAGGGAAACATCCGTTTCATGCGGACCAATGCTCAGCTGGATTACGCTTAAGTTTGATTTGATTTTGATGAGGCCTCATGAGTTTCCACACAATGCAAAAATGGTCCAGAAAAACATAATTTCACTCTAGTTTAAGCCACACAAGGATGTTTTAGCCATGAGAAGCAGAAACCCCATTACCCATGATAAAGTCACTGAAACAACTGTTTCTTTTATTAAAAAAAAAAATATTTAGCTGCAATATGATAAAAGGCAGCAATGCTAATTTAATTCATTAATATTAACAATTGCAATGAACAAATCTTCTGGTAGTAGTTCATTAGCATGTAATTTCACAGGCAAAAAGATCTATTCTTAATAGTGTAGAGATGCATGAAGCACAGTTCACACTGAGGTCACTTTCAAACCAAGCAGCTTTCTGTTGATCAATTTGACAAATTTGCATGAAACTTGAATACAAGTCAATTCTGGGGAATTTTTTCCACCCTTGCACGAAAACTCCAGATCACACAGATTTCTATTTATATGACTGAATCGCCCACAACATTTCAGAGCAACAGTAAATGTGACCACAATTTAAATGTGTAGAGTGGATACAGTCACTAAGCACTGTGCTGTCTTGGCAAATTAATATTTAACATGGTCTCAAGGTGTCTGCATTTTATAATCGTTTTTAACATTGTTCATCCTATGAACAACCCATTTTGTTGTAATTTCCACATACTGTCACATTTACAGATGTAATTTGCACAGGTGAAAGGATTTCATTGTGGATTTGATGTGTTGATCAACAGAAAACTGCTTGGTTTGAAAGTGACTTCAGTGAACTGCGCTTCATATATTGCTACACTAATGACAATAGACAATGGACCTTTGTTGCACCCTATCTAGCTGATGTTTCAGCAATGCCTTTGCCAGACTGCATGCTCACTAAATTTTCTTAAAATTTGAATTTCAAATGAGACATTGGAACATTGCTAGGACAGACATAAGTACTGGGATGTTTTAACTTCTATTCACAGAGCATCATGGGTTTTTTGCTACTGAAATTATAAAGTGTTCCATCTCAACTGTTTACAGAGGGCATGACCCTGTGTATTTCTGAGCATCTTTGACCATAATCAAGACTAGCTTACTGTGCAGTATGTAGATATTACTGGAGTTTGTAAGCCAATACTATATTGTTTACTGTTTTTTAATGCAATGATAACTGCTTCAAATAATAGTATGCTATGTTGTCACATGACCTCAAAATCAAGTTTAAAGTTTTTTTTTAATACTTCCTTTCATCAAGCATGCATTAAATTGAATAAAAGCAACATTTATAACGTAACAAAATATCTTAAATCTCAGTCTCAAATAAACGCTTAATTTTGTATTTAGCAAAAAATCGGGAAAAAATATCTCTCGTGGTTTCCACAACAACATTAATTAGCACAACTGTTTTCAACATGGATAATAATAATAATAAATGTTTCTTGAGCAGCAAATCAGCATATTAGAATGATTTCTGAAGCATCATGTGTCAATGAAGACTGGAGGAATGATGCTGAAAATTCAATTTTGAGCACAGCAATAAATTACATTTTAAAATATATTCAAATATGTTATTTAAATTTGTAATATTACACAGTATTACTGTCTTTACTGTATTTTTGATCAAATAAATGCAGCTTTAGTGAGCATAAGATACTTTAAAAAAATATATATATATATATTCTTTCCGACTCCAAACATTTGAATAGTAGCCTACTAGTAGCCTAATTGTTTTAATGGTTTAACATTTGGAAGTCCAATCGAATAATGAATCAACATTCTGTAGAGAGGATTTCTTCTGGTTTAATGATCACATTAGAAATGTACGGTGACAGAGCAGAGCAGACAGACGATTACTGTGGCAGGATCCAGACACAGATTTGGACACAGTGCTGAGGAGGTGACCAGGTGTCACATTTTCTGCAGAGCAACTGCTCACGGTCTCAAGCCCCTGCTGTGAGGTCAATCATTCACAGACTGCTCAAGAGCTTTAGCTGACTGACCCACAACCCTGAATTAATTAGCAATGTACTCTTAGTGTCCAACAGTAAATCTTCTGTCCACACTGAGAGTGAAAATACTGCAGAAACGAGCATTAAGCTTCTGATGCAACCAGACACACAATGAAATAATGCCATAACACATCTTGAAATGTCAACTTTAATCTCTTAGAAGACATTAGTTGTATTAAATACACGTTATTATTGCTTTTCCAGTTTTTCTAATGAATTAAGAATTAAGTTTATTCTCATGTGACAGAAAAGGCTTATAGCAAGGCGATAAGAATCTGAAACAATATTTACATGAAATACAAAAATATACATTCGCAAAAAGGTATTACAGATAAATTTACAATAACCAACTCTATAAAATTAAAAATATATTTCTATAAAAAGCTATTTAAATAATCTTACAGCTCAAGTTTTTCAGAGAGCACAGGCATTCCTGTCAAAAGTGTATTATTTTTTAAGCATTTGTATTTGAGTGTGTTTGTACAGGTGCAAGTATACACAAAGTCATCGTTCAGCATGCGAAACCCTGACCATGTCTTCTCCATCTTCACAGTAGTTCAGGTTTGTCAGGTGCAGTCTGGCTGTCGTCCCCCAGCGGAGCTACAATGTGGTGGGCCCCAGTCACCCCGTCTCTAACTCACATGCCTGGAGGAAAAAACACAGTCAAGCAGAGAACATACTTAGTACATTTTCATGTCCTCGGGTGTCAGGGTTATTCTCAGGGTGTAAGCATAAGTTTCAGCATCATTACTCCAGTCTTCAGTGTCATAAGATCCTTCAGAAATCATTTTAATATGCTGATTTGCTTCTCAAGAAAAAAATCTTATTATCTTATTAGTATTATTATTAAATTTCCCTTTTATTTGACATATTATACTGTATTATATACAGTGCATTAAAGATACTCCATTTCACTTGATTATGTAGTCTTAAAAAACTTTCATTTTTGTCTTTAAATTCACATCACTTACTTGCTAATGTTCTGTCAAGGTCAGCAATGAAGTCCTCCAGCTCTTTAGTGTCTCCGAGTTTAGCTGAAGAACACAATATACAGTTGATCAACAGTGGAGCAAATAAACCTAAAACCGACTCATTAGCATTAAACGTGTAAAAAAAGAAACATATTTTAACTCACGTTTAGGAGATGTGACCAAGGGACTGTTTGATGAGGGGGAGAAGACGCTGGGAGAGTTGAGCTTCTCATCACTGAAGCTGAAACTGTTTCTGTTCAAGGACTCTGCACCTGTTACAGAAGGAAAGAAAGAGACAGAGGAAGTCAGAAAGTCAAACCGACTCTTCCTGTATGTGTACACACACTACCTTCTTTAATTCCACCACAACAGGTGGGTAACAACCCCCGAAATCTATCACTATCTATAGTGATAGAGAGAGAGCAAGGAAAAAGCAATGTTGTAATGCAAATACAATACAGCCGAACATATAATCGACATATCAAGGACGATGACTATAATGATAACTGTAACTATAGTTATAATAATCATTCTATGTGAATAGGGAAATCCACACCAACAAAAGCAATAATGAGCGTAACGATATCATTGAAATCACTGTTAGCATGCTTTTTTTCCGATAAAAACAATGACAGCCAATCAGAGTCCATCTGGCTTTAAACTAAGACTCTGCAGATGGCAAAGCTGCAGCGCATGCTTATTTTAATCAAAAGGTTATAGTTATACTTATCGTTCTTGGTGTGAACGGGCTTTTAGGATAGAAAACTCTACCGTATTTTGGTGCAAATTCATGTCACGCGTCAGTTTGTGTAATATGCCATATCCCCAAAAAAACATGAACTAAATGTTGTAAGGTAAAAGAAAGTATGACTCAAACTACATTAAATACTATTTCACGTGCAACATTTGTACACTTTTCAGTTACATTTTATTTTAATGTGTCCTTGTTGCAGTGTAATTATACATTTAAACACGGAGTAATTTTAATGAAATATATATACTTACTATACGGTTAGGGTTTGGCTTAGGGTTACTTGCATGTAATTGTGCATAATTTATTGTTATTATAATAGTAAGTACATGTAACGTGTAACAAGGACACCTTAAAATAAAGTGTTACCCACTTTTCCTTGCCAAGAGCATGAAACTATTAAAATTCAAGGGGCAACTGGAAAAACTCTGAAAGTCTATAGTATTCACTTGAATCCCCATTTAATGCCTAATGTAAAAGCAGTGGAGCAGCACTGCTCTCTACTACACAGGCTTGCCAAACATGTGCAGTGACCCATAACCGGAGGGGGAAGGGGGTGTTGGGGGTTAATCTGTGCTAGCAGAGCGGGTTGAGTTTATAATCAATGCATACTCCTCTAATAGCAGCCTCTCTCACACGAGCACTCTTTCAAAGCAGGTTCAACCGCGACCCACCCTCGAGCAGGTTCAGTTAAAGCCAAAGATCTGACCCGGTATGCCACACTCCATCTTAAATAACTTTGTTTACACATTCTTAGCCCTGCAGAGCAGGCGTGCTATTACACAGAAGCTCAACTTTTCCCACCGCCTCAGTCATTAGATCCTTGCCTGGGGGCTTCAGCACATCAGCTGGTGAAACGTGCCAGTATCCTCTCAGCTGACACTGACTGCATCATCTACATTAGTGCTTTTAAACCCTAAAATCAGCCAAATAATCATATATTTATGCACAATTAGATTAATTAAATGCACTTAATTGTACTGAATGTGCACATATTAAAGTTTTTTTTTTATATATATATATTGTACTTGCAGATAATAAAATACTAATTAAATTAAAGTGCACTTAAGTGTAAGAGTATCTATTTCTAAACACACTTAGGTACAAAAGTGCACTTTGTAATAATGTCAAATTCGAAAGTTTTAAGGTTCCCTTGTAATCATTAGGTTTATTGATCTTGTGTCATGCTTAAAGAAGTACACTTATTTTGATGTGTTGATTAACATTAAAGCATATATGCAACATACTTTATTATAATTTTAACGGTAGTGTGTTATTCAATATTAAAAGTTAATATTTTATGAACTTCATTGCATGTGTAATTATAAATATATTCAACTAACTGCATTAAATATCAATTTAATTTAATTGCATGCATTTGAGTGTCTGAAAACATTACATTCAGTATGCAAAAGTGCTCTCTCGTTTTCTCAAGGATATGCTTAGCAGCTTTTAAAAGGCAGGAGAAAATGCTTCCCTGATGTTTTATCCAGTATAAAGTCCTGAAGCAAAACCGCTTGAAGCCACTGATCCAGATCAATGGCACGTGTGTCAAAACGGCATCAGGCTTGATTGGATCCAAAATACAGTTGCACAGATCCATGAGGGCGACTGCAGGGCACATAATGCCATGACTGCACCAGAGGAAGGTCTATTATGCAAGAACATTCCCTGTTTGTTCCAGAAGGAAAACGGTGGGGTAAAGAGATCAACTGTTGCTTAACCATTAAACACAAGAACACCTCTACAGCAAAGGTGAAAAGGAACATTTCTATACACTCATAAGCAATCATACAGAACGCTCCCATATATCCATTCATGAAGCAATCCATCTTCAGATTCTGGATACATCCCATCAGCACTTCAAGACGCTCTGGATATAATGGGATTCAGGCAAAGAAAAAAGTCAGTGTTTAACTTGAAACTGATACCCTGAAGTCACCACAAAGGCACTGGTTCTTTGTCATTGGCTGGAGTTTAAACCTTCATGCTGTGCTCAGATCCAGACTGACTCTGGGTGTTTGGCAGGGTCTGACTGAACTCTCTTCTGCTTCACAATCTCCAAACAGCTCTTACAGCTGACTAGTCTCTCAAAAATGTCAAGGTTTTCATAAGTTTCAATGTCTTTTAAAAGATGTTTAAAGAAACCCAGCTGTTCTTTGTGCTTGTGTGTGGGCTCAGATTAGATTAGATAAGATTATGGACTGTAGTTTCTGAGGCTGAGGGCTTTAGTCGTGACGCAGAGATAAAGGCTTCAGGGCGCTTCTATCATTCTTCTGGAACAATAAAAGCAACTTTCTCCTGCATACTCACTCTCAGAGTCGCTGATGCCGCTGTCGCTGACGCTCGCGCTGCTCCGTCTCTTCATGGTTTTCAAGTGTTCATCATATCTGAAGTGTCGCTTCTCCACGGGGGACGTGAAATCCTCAATGACCGCGTCAAATTCACACAACACGGCGTTGAGATCGTCATCCTCCTCAAGAAACGCTAGAAAACGCAAAGCAAGAGATTTGTTGCAGACTTGCAGAAACAGAATAAGTGCGATAAAGTATCGCCGCAGAGTAACAAGCATGCAGGGTTTCACTGAAGGAGTCATGAAATCTTTGACTTACATTTGTTCTGTGACTTTATCTTTGGAGACTTCATCTTCTGTACTCCTATAGTGTGTTAAACTCCCAAATATCCGATATTAGACCAATCTCCTGTTGACACAGTCTCCCTCTGGGTTGTCTAAGCTCCTCAGCGCGCACAGTGAGCTCCTTGGGGTTGTTTTAAATATCGCCCGGCTCTGGGAGAGGGCGGTGACTGAAGGAGGCGTGGGAAACGCATCGCCAATGAGACGCGCGCACTCGTTTTAGCCCTGCGTGTGAGTTACTAAGACTGGCGTCATTCCTCCCTGAACTATGTTTTTGTAAACAGCTACTATGACACATGTGCAACATTTTAACCATAACTCCATCATGGTCAACCTTTTGCGATGACTTCACTTGTTGCAATGTTTTACCTGCAATACGGTAATAATGTTACAGGAAAAATGGCTAACTGTGTGTAATGCAATACAGCATGAAAATATTTAAAAATGCATTACAGTTCAAGAACAAGAAGCCCTTTGGAATGTCCACATGTGGCTCAATTATTATTTTTTATTAATTATTTATTAACAATTATTGTTAATTCAGTAAGTTGATGTGTGATGGTATGATTTGTACCAATGTAATTTGGCCAAAAACAAGGCAGAAGCAGTATGTGTGTGTGTGTGTGTGTGTGTGTACAGGTTTATATATCCTGGTGGGGACTTAAACCTGAATACACACAGATCCTTGGGGACTCGTGTCACGGTGAGGACCTAAATTGAGCTACAAAAGCTTATAAATCATACAGAATGAAGTTTTGTTTTTTTTGAGAAAGTAAAACATTCACATTTTCCTGTAAGGGGTAGGTTTAGGTGTAGGGCGATAGAAAATACAGTTTGTACAGTATAAAAACCATTAGGCCTATGGAGAGTCCCTACAAGGATAGCTGACCAGACATGCGTGTGTGTGTGTGTGTGTGTGTGTGTGTGTGTGTGTGTGAAATATATAAGAAATAAAAAATAATGTTTAAATAAAATAAAAAGTTATTTAATAATGATTATGATTGTATGAGTTAGTTTCAATATTGATGATAATTTATTTTAATAATACGTTTCTTGACCATCAACTCATTATATTAGAATATAATTTGTATAAATTATGGGAAATTATATATTATATATTTCTCCTTTTCTACTTTACTTTTACCCAAAATAATGTATTTTCAATGTAAGATAGAAATGCGATAATAAATATTCCAGAAGTACTTGGTGCTTCACCAAATATTTTAATATTTTTAATGCACATATGTTTTTATCAATAAATGCAATTACATATAAAGAGGAAAGTCACATATAGGATTAAAGGTAAGGGTCAAAGGTTAGGATGACAGTTTAGATGTAACAACATAATTTGATGTCAAACAAATGCATTATGTGTATATTATCCATTTTTTTTCTGTTTTGTTTATTGGTGTTAAATTCAAAGTATTCACATATTCTGTGTCAAGTCTAATCATTTCCATTCCTGTTACTGTAATTCACAATACTAATCTGGTCCAAGTTAAGTTTCTGCAGACATCTGGTGGTGACTAAACGTATGTGCACTCAAGTTATTTAATTCATGCCAATTAGATTAGATTTAGATATAGAACCATTTTATTGGTCAGGTGTGTTCACATGCATGAAAAATGTGTTATTGATTCCAGAAGCTTCAGTACTTTCCGGTGCACAGGCAATTTTATAAGGACAAACATTACTTCTGAATCCTAAATCCTGCTTTTTGTTATTTTTAGTGGGGCTGTGGGATTCATCACTTGGAAAAGAATTCTTCACACCTCTGGTGTTGGAGTTAACAGGTAGACACATGGTAAAACAAGATGTGTTTGCAGCTGCACTTGCCTGCTGACTTTAGGGTTTAAGTGCACGTGGAAGGTGTCAAAAACGACACTTGCTCTCTGAGAGGGTGAGATCTGGTTGGTTCACAAAATAAAATGTTCACAAGGATATGCTGAATGTTGCTGTCAAAAAAAAAATATTATGTTAATGATTATGTTGATTGAATTTCCAAGACTTTTCCAGTTCCCAGTGGGTTGTATTTTTTTGGATTAGGATTTAATTTTGGATTTAAAAAATACTTTTACGAAGATTGTACTTACAAAAAGAGTAATTTCCGACTTTAAAAAAATGCAGCTCAGCATAAACAGAAAAATATAGTCACTAAAGAAATTCCCATGATTTTTCATTTTAATTTTTCCTGATATTTCCCATTTATATCTAAAATCTTTTAAATTCATCTTCGATAAAGATTGATCACAACTGTTATATACAATATATCAAAATAATTAGTTTCTTTGCACATTTTATTTCCATATTCACTTCCAAACAAATCTGACAGTCACTGCAAACTATTTACACAATGGCATTTTTCTCTCAAGTACAACAAATCATACATGATGCTGAATAATGGAGACACATGTCAGACATGATACAATCTCAATTTAAAGTGCAATACAGTCCCTGTTTTCCAAATGCTATTGCTTACAAAAAGGGTTGTCAATAAAAAAATAAATGATTGATTGAAATCAAGCCTTTGCGATGTGTTGAAGTCTATCTGATGCATTGATTTGGACAAAAAACACTATGTTTCATATTACTGTTTCACAAATGCAACACATTGAGGTTGAGATATAAGTGCTCTCATTTATGATAATCTCACTTTGTTTCATAACAATGCCTTTGATGCTCTGAATGCTTTGACAGTGGCGCTCACTAATGTTCATGATTAATAGCTTTAGTTATGCAGTCTGGTTCAGTTTAGATACACGCTTTCTAAAGAAGTAACATTTAGAATTAAGTGCAAAGTAAATATAACAGTAATTTATCTGAATCCGGAAACATAACAGAAAGCTCACGGTGCACAATAATGGGGACCAATGTGTTATTTCTGATACGTCAGACATGCCCAAGATTGCCTTTAGAAGTTAGACAGCAGCAACCTATGTGGAATTGTCATGATATATGCATAACCATTAAATATAACATTGAAACAACATGCAAAGTTATTACAGACTGAAAATGTTATAACAGGCTCTCCTGAACGAGGTCTTCATGACACTGAGCATATTTCTGGAGAGTTAATAACACTTAAATAATAATATGTAGTAATAAGACATATAGGCATCCTTTGCTGCATACTATGTGGTTTACCTAAACAAAACCCTCAAAATGCTCCACAGTCTATGCTTCCAAAGGAATTTGTAAACTTCACATACGCCAAATACAATCCTATAGACATATACTGTACTGTATATCTCCCAATCACTCTTTCTGCCTTAACTTCATACAGAATGTCACCCTAAATGATTGCATGAAACTGTATGGGCCAAAGTGCATTAGCATAAACAGGGTGTGTTCTCCTCCTGTCCTCCAGCTAGCTGTAAGAAGCTGCTCTCACTTGGCTGTTTCAGTCTCAGCGGCTTGTGATTCTTCAGCCTGTAGGCCAGCGTGAGGAAAATGGCATCTACGTGCTCTTTTTCTGCAGGGTCTCTTGCAGACGTCTCAAAAAGTGGGAAGTTGTAGCTGTCGGCCAGCCGCTGAGCTAAAAACGTGGACACCTCTCTCGCTCCTCTTAAGTCACATTTGTTCCCAACTAGGATGCGGGGGACCATGGGAGGGACTGAGTGACGGCTGCACTCCTCAATCCACTCCGGCAGACTCTCAAATGAAGCCAGGCTGGTCACATCATACACAAAGATGATGGCATGGACGTTTCGGTAGTAATGCTCCACCATACTCTTCCTGAAGCGCTCCTGTCCTGCTGTGTCCCAGATCTGCAACTGAGGAAGAGAAAGCAATTTGCATCATTGTAGATATTAAATTATACTAGTATAAGACCAGGACTTGTTATCATAAAGGTCTCAGCAGTTTTGAGTCCAAAGTCCTATTATACACAAAAAAAATCTGACTACACATTAATACAATTCTAATATAAGTAAACAATAGTTATACTACTCTATTTAAACAATACTACACCCTTTAAAAGATTTGAAGTGTTGTTGTCTACATCCATTGTTAAGAAGAAAGCCATATAAATACTCATTATTCATGGTCAAAATGATATTTACAGCTTTCTAGATCTGTGAAATAAACTCTCCTTACCTTTATGTTTTCTCCATCAAGTTGCAGGGTTCTCTCTCTAAAATCTACTCCGATTGTTGCCTCGGGATTTTGGAGAAATTTACCCCCGCAAAACCGGTAAGTTAGACACGTCTTTCCAACATTTGAATCCCCAATGACGATTATTTTAAAGACCCTGGCCTGAGCATTGTCATATTCCTGACACGAGTCACTGGCCAGACTGTCTCTTGTGTAAATCGTCGCGAAATCATTGTTGCCCGTTGTGTTTTCTATTGCCATAGCTCTGATACTCAGGAAATATCGCGAGAGGATAAGAGCGAGATCTTAACGTGAACTCCAGTGACATTTGCTCATTAAAAAAAAAAAGGGCTGAAAAAGTAGTGAATAAAATGATTTATATAAAGTATAAACGGACTTTATTAACAGTACCAACCCTTTAAATTAGATTACATAAACGTGATAATTTAACAGAGGACTATAACATTGAAACAACGCAAATAAGCAACAAACACAGAAAATTGGTAAAACGAGGTTAGGGTACAACAGGGCTGATTGCTCAAAGATGTATGTTTTGTACATTTAATGTTAGCAGAATAATAAGGTGTACTAGTTATAGCAAACTTTGAGAGGTTATGAAATGCCCCAAGATGTTTGGAATAAACAGTAAATGCTCCTGAAGGATGGTTTATTTTAATAATGTATCTAAGTTATCAAAAACGTATTACAATTTTGCCCCATAGCACCTCAACCAATGAGGTATTTATATTTGAAACCTCATTTAAATTTATTTTCACATTAATTAAATTCTCCCATCAATATTAAATATTGAGATATACAATATACACTTTGAGACCAGAAATAACACATTTTCTTTAATAGGGGCTGTTAGCCCCATTGTACCCTGTTTAAGATTTCAGCGTAATACTGTTCTTTATTTATGATCTTCAAAGACTACTCAAAATGCTAACAATTCTTTGTACCAATTTATAATCCTGAGACAAGGTATCATTCACTGTCCATATATCATAAAGGTAAGCATTTGTTTAATAATACTCATAATTTCAAGTAGGTTCTGCCCTGGCTGCTGTGGCATGAGGCTAATACTTTCAACACCTATATCTCAAAATACTTTGTAGTATTCACATTTGTGACCCTGGACCACAAAACCAGTCATAAGGGTATTTTTTTAACCATATATCACTGATATATGGTTTGTTATGAAAGGATGATATTTGGCCGAGATACAACTATTTGAAAATCTGTAATCTGAGGGTGCAAAAATATCTAAATACTGAGAAAATCACTTTTAAAGTCCAAATGAAGTTCTTAGCAATGCATATTACTGCATTCCTATATTGGTAGGAAATTTACTAAATATCTTCATGGAACATGATCTTTACTTAATATCCTAATGATTTTTGTCATAAAAGAAAAATCAATAATTTTGACCCATACAATGTATTGTTGGCTATTGCTACAAATATACCCATGTTACTTATAACTGGTTTTGTGCTCCAGGGTCACATTTGGCTCTATTATGCTCAGTTCCACATTTGACACTTTAGAACTGCATCAACTACCAATTTTCATCTGAAAATGAGCTCGAGCTGCCGGAGTCCGAGTCTGCGTCAGTCAGTCCATCAAAGTCCCAGTCAGCGCTGGAGCCGCTGTCATCATCCTCTTCTGAGATGAAATTCTGACCGGACCCCAAGCACGCGGTATAAACCCGGGTGGAGAGGCTTATGGATCCGAAGGATGATCCAACCATGGTGGCCACATTTTTCCATGAGTCTCGAGTGGGATCGTATTCATGTATAACAAGCCTGTTCTTATTGTGATGGACTATTGCAATAGTTAGAAGAAGCAGTTTGCTGTTGTGTTGCACAACTTGGTAGTTGAGAGCGCTGCTGTCAATGGGAATGTCTCCAATCCGCCTCCATTCTCCACGAGCTGGGTTATAGGCTTTAACTACGGGGATATCGCACAAACATATAATCTGCTCCTGAAAAACACAAGCTTTGTGCAGTTTACTGCGTTTCAGAGAGCCCCGCTGGAGCCAGAGGTTTCTCTTCGGCTCGTAGCTAAGCATCCTCCTCTTGTTCACCACATACAGCCGCTCGTTTATCGTCACAACCTGCATCTTTCCCAAAGAATGCGGCAAAGGGGCCACAAAACCCCATTGGTTCCTCTGAATGCTGTAGCACTCTACTTCCTTGAGTCTTGCATCAGATACCGGATCTCTGCCTCCCACAATGTACAGATGCCCACTGAGGTAGCCCATGTAGGAGTGCACTCTTCCGAGAAGTCTTTCCGCGAGCTCCTGCCAACAATTTAACAGAGGATTGTAGACCCAGAAGTGCTTGGACAGGTGCGAGGCCAGATACAGATTGTTCTCTGGCGTGGTGCAGACCAAAAACATCTCCATAGGAGAGCGTTTGAAGTTCTGATTGGTGCGGTGAATGACCGGGGACGCCATAGAATAGATGTCGTCCGTAAAGGGATCATAGCACATGAAAGGCTCATTTGGCCGTCCGAAGAAAAGCACCATTTCTTTTGCACTCTTGCCGATTCTTTGTTTGGCAGCATGTACGCTCATTGAAATCATAGCACTCGGTTCATCGCCGGCCCCGTCTAGGACCTTCGAAAGATATTTCTTTATAAAAGGCTTAGATTTAAGGCTTTCTAGATAAACCCTGTCTTTCTCTGAAAATAAAGACCATCGCACGCATCTAAGGACCTCCAGCGCATCTTCAGCATCCGCATGCGGATTATACTCAATCCACTGAACTGCAAATGAACACACTTTGCGTTCGCAGTCCACGTCCAGAGAATCCAGTGTGAGGATTTCTTTAATCTGCTTCAGGTCCAGCTCACAAAGCTCTCGCACGCTGGCACTGAGCTGGACGAAATTCTTCGCGATGAACGCCTGAGCCTTGCTCTTCAACTCCAGATTGTCAAAAGTGTCGGCAAACTTCAAAATCCCTGCACAGTTAGAAAGGTCCAGCCTTCTTGTCATGAAGTTAGCACACGCTTGCCGGATATACTCCAGCTGCAGCATGTTGGCAGCTGCATAAAGCCTTTGCACGTTGCCTTCGGTGATGGTCACTTTGCCAGTGTAGCAGTAATCGATTATGACAGCCATTGAATGGGCGTCCACATCATGAATGGTGATGCTTTTCTGAGTGCTCTCATGCAGTCCTCCAGTAAACATGCTCTTGAAATAAGGGCTCGCTGCTGCCAGTATATTTCGGTTGCACTGGAAAACTTTTCCTGAGGAAACGCTTTGATCCGGATCGAGCTCCACTTCGATAGTCACGTCGACTAATAGATGCGAGTCATAGAATAATTTCAGCTCTCTCATCAAACTCAAAGCATGATTTGTGTCCTCAAGCTCCTCAGGACCAGCGAAGCAGTTCACCGAAGCCATGCTCAACCCGTTTTCTCTGAATGCAACTAACGTTAAATCCTGTCAGTTAGATCTCCCTCAGCTTTAAGGTCTCAAAGTGTCATGAAAACAACAAGCTGTGAGCTGCAGGCACCGCTTCTTTGTTGCCTGACAATGCAGACATGTTTCATGAATGAAACGCGGTTCTTTTTCACTCTACGGAATTGTTTTCAGGACAAACAATCGGCAGCGGTGATGTCCGTCCCGTTTAATTTCATTTCGCTCGGTTTTTGATCTTGAGCAATCGACGTCGCGCGTCTCACTCTAGCATGCTACCTCTGAGCTGCAGCGGACGGCGCTGATTGGTCGCAAAGTCTGCTCAGCTGCCTATATGGACAGCATTTATGGGCAGCGTAGGACAGTGCTCTCCTACCGCGGCTGTGCGACTCAACAATGCTTTCTAGGTAGGCAGTTCATTACGAATTGAGACGTAACCAGTCTCCGCACTCAGTGTTAAGTTCGGTTGGCCTGCTAAAGCTTTGTTCACAATGATATATCCTCAATAATATATAGTTTTAATATTAAATATTCGTTTTAAAATAGCAAGTATCATGACATTTGTATATATACCCACAAACGCATATGAAAAGCAGGTAAATCTACTTAAATTGAATGCTCAGATGAACCATGACTGTCCAAGTATTAAAGTATTTTTTAAATCAGATATATACATATAATTGTATATTACATTTATATTCTAATTCTAATTATATTACTTTAATTAGAATATACATTTAATATAAAACTATATATAATTAAAGTAATATAATCAGATTTTAAAATACTCATAAAATTGTCAGACTGGATAGTCATGGTTTATTTAAGTAGATTTAACTGCTTTTCAAAGGGGATTAGGGTCACCAATAAAGCAGCCCTGCAGTTTGGCCTGAACACATTCAAAAGCTGCTTACAAGAAAGACACAATTATGACCTTTTTATTATCGAAACAACAAAACATAAGTAAATGCATTGTGAATATACGGTAAATGTAAACATATTGTATGAGAGTTTGATTGAATGATAGAAGAATAAATAGAATTTGATTCATGTAATTGAATAAGTATAGTAACAAGGTTTCATGAGGTGTGTAAAAAATGTATTGAATATTAAAATTGAATATTCTTCTACGTACACTGGGGTCTAAAAGTCTGAGGCCACATTGAAAATTTGGATAATTCTCAGATCATACTGGATATAATATACTTTATACTTGTGAACAGTGTGAAATGCACTTAGCTAATATGAAAATGATATTTTTAAGATTTGAAGTAAACTACAAGTGTACAGTCAATACAATTTGTAATGAAAAATAATAAAAGTATAAGTTTAGAACAGCATTTTCACTATCAGACTTTTAGCTCACATTATTTTCTTTGGCAAATGGTCTTAGTTATAACTGCGATTAAGCACATTAATCCTGCTCAAGGCGTCTTTGTTGTCTATGGTCTTGTGGACAGTAATGATGAAGGGGAAGGCAGAGGGCAGCTCGACTCTGCGGCTGAGCTTCTGGTGACCCCAGTGCAGGCAGCGCAGCCTCTCAGCCAGATCACGACGGCCCGCACGTTCAAGACCGTCCTGCAGAAGCTTGGTTTTGTTCAGTTTGTCCCAGGAACGCTCATACCTATCAATCAATAACACATCATCAGAGCTACCACCAATTAATACCAACACAACTATTATAGAAAAAGGTGTAAGGTTTGTAAAATAAAGGCTAAACTTTAAATAAAAATGGTGCTATATAGCACTAAAAGTGGTTCTTGGCTCGTAATCATAGCAGAACCACTTTTGGTGCTATGTACTGCACCTTTGTCAAATGGTGCTATGTAGAACCATAAGAGGTGCCATATTGCATTGTATTTCTTCAACAAAAATGGTGCTAAACAGCACCAACAGTGGGCTTAACAGGTTCTTTGTACAGCAGTGGTGCTATACAGCACCTTAATCACCCCAAAGAACCACTGAAGAACCATACAGGAGCTTAACAGGAGCTGATATGGTAGCAGTGCTATATAGCCCCTGAGTCATGCCAAAGAACCGGTGAAGAACCGCTGAAGAACCACTGAAGCACCAAGATTTGGTGCTATACAGCACCAAAAGTGGTTCCCTCATGATTACGAGCCAAAGAACCACTTTTAGTGCTATATAGCACCGTTTTTTCAGAGTGTAATTTAAACATTACATTTAATAGTGTGTTGGATTAATACACACCATGACTCCAGCATTCTCTGAGCCTGAACCCTCTTTTCTTTGGATGTGGCATGAAACTGTCTGACTTCATTTCTGGTGAATCCCAGTTCAAATGCTAGAACAGTCCACTCAAACCCTAACTGCTTCGCAATCTCCTGCACAGATTTCATATTGATCACCGCATCCTAAAGGACAAAGTACAGTATGCATGGACATATAATGGGAAAAAACTGCAAGATTAATAATGATATCGTAGAGATGACTCACCTCTTGTGCCTTGTTTGGCATTTTATTCACTCACACAAGGTTTCTATTTGGTTCCACAGGCAAGAAACAAAAGCTACAATGCAAAGTCTGTCAGAACAGTACCATCTAATGTCTTTCTACTTGAAATGAGTTCAATTCACAATCCAAATACATCATTTAAAACACTTACAAATTTGTGCTGTTGTCGCAAATGCAATTGGAGCGGTCATTGGTTGTCAGAGAGACTGTCCAACACAAACCTGCCTGGTTAAAAATTAAAATATCACATAGTTCACTCAAGCTTTTACATTAAGAATTCAGTGAGTGAGTGTAAGTGAGCATAATTTAGACAATTATTACAGTTAATTAATAATTAATCATACAACACTAAATGATTATGTGTTTAGACATATTATACTATATATTTAACAGAGATATTGTAAAATATTGTAAAATTATGTACATTTTAAAAGGACGGCAATATATGTAATCATGTCTGCCAACTTGACAAATATATTTACAATAATATTATTGTGACATATATAAAAGTTAAAGTTTTCACATATTTTTTGGTACAAAATGTAAAACTACAGTATATTGTCAGTGGATCTAGTTCTTCAGCTGAATTGGTTCTATGCATTTGTTACATGTTAAGTTAGAATAGCTGCAAGTCCAAACCTCTTCTCTTCTTTAATGGTTGAACTCCAGCCAGCACAGTTAAAAAAAAAAAGCCAAGCACTTGGCCAGTTGTGCATAAATATTTGAACAAGACTGAGGTCATTACACCGCGTGCAGAATTATTAGACAAGTTGATATACTGGTCATATTTTTTTTCCAAGAACATTTGACCAATTCCAAACCACATCAATCTTAATAACTACTATTGATTTTGTATTTAATCATTTATAAGTGATATATAATTGTCCAAGAATGCTGGAAGTGAAAAACTCCTTATATTCAGGTGTGCAGAATTATTAGGCAGGTTTTCTTTTACAGATAAAATGAGCCAAAAAAAGAGGTTTAACTCAGACTAAAAGTCAAAAATTATTAAATTCCCATGAGAAGGATCCAATACTAATGCAATAATAGAATTTGCAAAGTTAAGGCATGAACATTGGGCCGCGAAATGCTCATTGGGTCAGCACGGTCAGAACAAAAACAGGTGGAGAAGAAAAGACACGTGTTAACTGCAAAAGAATCAAGGTGAAGAATTAGATGTAAAACGATCAGGAACCATTTAGTCTCCAGTGCCATCATTTTCCAGAACTGCAACCTTCCTGGAGTCTCCAGAATTACAAGGTGTCAAGTTCTTTGCTTGGGTAAAAAAATCCTAAAAAATGACCCTCACTTAACATGCTGAAGTCTTGTGAAATCCATGAAGACTGTTGAGAGTGACTCTTGAAGGACCAGCACCACATCCTCTTGTACCGCTGTTTGAAGAATTGATCTTCCCGAATCTGGCAGTAAGTTTTGGGAGCTATCCTCCTATCCTGAAAAATCTGTCTTGCAGAGATTGACTAAAATGAGCTCCTAAAACCTACTAAGTTCACAATACAATCTATATACAGATGTATAAATGACCTGCATAATGTTAATTAAATCATTTAATGCTCCAATTAAGTGTTTACAGCTTGTGTTAAAGCAAATGGCATCAATGACCTTTTGTTGGGTTGCAGTCATGACCCTTCCTCCACATTTACCATTGTGGCATGGGGACGGTTACAACATGGCTTATTTCTTCAATCAGGAATGAGCTACAGTGATGATATATACTGCACATGCTAAATCAGCCCCCCTTCCTTCCTGGATGAAATCAGGTACGTGAAAAAATTATTTTCATAGTAAAAAAGTATTTTTTCAATCATCAGATTTTTTTTTTGTCATACTAAGTTGTTTGCGTGAAGCATTGTAAAAACATATGATTGTTAAAAAAAATAGGCCAGTTTGTCAGATCCCAAAATATATCACCCATAACTGCTAAATGAATATAACTTCCTTTGATGCTATTTTGTAGATAGTATCTCAAGATGGTGCAAACCAAATCTTGTGCAAATCAGACAAACAGCCTAGAACGAGTTCGAAAAAGTCGTTTTTTACAAAAATTTCAATACTCTCTTGAATATCGCATTTCAGTTTTCCCGATACACTGCGAAACATTTCTAAACATTACATTTCTGTTCAAAAGCCTTTTATTAAACACAGGAAAAACATACTATCCATTCCACTCCATCATAAACCAGTTCTTTAAAAAAGAAAAACAAATGTTACCATTTGATGTGCAAATGTCTTGTCCACTGTGCTCTGTATCACGAGCATCATGTAAACATACAATCTGGAATGGCTGCCATTTACTCTAGGCTGCATTTGTACTTCAACAAGTGTTTTAAAGTCCTTTTCATCTGCTTTTACAAATGCATCAGATCACCCACATAATTCAACTTGCCATATGTTGCAACATAATTGACAACATTATTAAAAAAGGAATGCAACTTGCGCAACAGAAACCAATCAGGTACTAGTCTGGCAATACTAATGTAACAATGCAAGTTAGCAGTAAAAGTGCTATTTGAGAGATAATGACTTATGCTTATTAAATTATAACATCTACCAAAACCAATACCGTCCTTATGTTCATATCTAATTATTAATATCATTTGACAATTGGTTTCAATGGTTAAAAAATTGTGCAGCAATTAGGCAAATTATTTGCACGTAAACACTTGTATGCATAATGTTCTGGGTTTCAGCCATTAGGCATATTGCAGTGGTGCTGTATTGCATTTGTTAACAGTGCTTTTCAACTTCGAATCACTTGATGTTATCTTATTTCCACTTCAGGTCTAGATGTGCCCAGTTGTGCCCAGCCAGCTGGGCCTGAGACATTTAAGGTCTGAGCAGTTTAATAGCAGCCGTCCCTCCAGCTGCCGTCACGCAGGGCACTCAAAGCAGAGACACTCTTCGGTGGGGTCAGTAAACTGCAATGACAGTGACTACTGTTAATGACAGCAGTACATTATAGTGTATATAAAATATCATTATCATTTGTCAATAAGAATCAATTTTTTACTAATCAGTTTCAACTAACAATTTGTAACCAATTCTTGGTTAATGTGAATTTCTACATATATTAACACATTTGAACTCAAATTTCAAGTTGTATAAATGAACATGAGTTGTATTATAACGAATTACGAACAAATATAAATTAACAATGAAATACTGTGTATGAAGTTAAATATTTTTAAACCTTTTTAAAACATTAAGCTATACTGCTGCTCAAAAGATTTCGTTTCTGAAAAAAGTCTGTTATGCTCATCAAGGTTGCATTTGTTTGATAAAAATACAGTAATAACAGAAATATTATTATAATCTAAAATAACTGTTTTCTATTTTAATATATTTTAAAATGTAATTTATTCCTGTGATCAAAGCTGAATTTTCAGCATTACTCCAGTCTTCAGTGTCATATGATCCTTCAAAAATCATTCTATTATGCTTATTATGCCCAAGAAACATTTCTTATTATTATCAAAACAGTTGTGATACTTTTGTGGAAACCATAATATGTTTTTTTTAGGTTTATTTGATAAATAAAAAGTTCATAAGAACAGCATTTATTTGAAATAGAAATCTTTTGCAACATTATAAATGCATCCTTATAAAAAAGTAATAATCTCTTATAAAAAAAATATATATATAAAAGATAAATCCTACTAACTGCATGTGAGCAAATTGAATATATCCACTAGGGAGTTCTAAGAATCAATAATTCCTGTCAGTATTTTTAGGGCTGTCAAATATTACAGATTTTAATTGAATTAATTACCCGATTTGCTGATTAATTAATGAAAAAGAAATATTTTGCTGAGAAAAGCCTCTAAATCAAGTTATTTTTGCAGATAAATCAATTATTGAATTACAAAAAGTGACTTCAAGTCAATATATGGTTTGTTTTATGTCCTAACACTATTTTGCACCCAACAATAATTCATTTTTCTGAGTTTGTCTGAAGTTTACTGGTAACTACACGCACATTTGCTTCAATGAATATGAAATTTGGTAATTAACAGTAAATGTTTAACAACAGAACACTTGTCCTCTCTGGAACAGCTAATGTTATAAAAAGCAAATAGTACATTCTGGATGAGAAGCCCATAAGCGAATGTACAGTAATACATTCACAAAAGTAGAGGAGGAAGAATTGTGAACGATTACCTGCGCATGGGCTGGGCAATTTTACTACGCAAGGCCCCACTTGCCCCAACAAAGGAAGCAGGCCGAGGTAGAGCGCTACGACTGGAGGAGGGGGCGCTGGGTTTGCTGGGGAGAGGAATGCTGCTGCTGCTGCTGCTGATGGGGATAGAGTTGAGACTAACAGAGGAAGGCATTGTGGTGGCACTCTGGATGGTAGGGCTCACGTAGGCTGTGGCTTTCAGAGGAGGCCGTGTTGAGAAGTTGCCCACGCTCTGAACTCGCTGCTGTAACTGGCCCGGAGAGGGAACTGAGATTGAACAGAGAGCAATAAAATTTGACTAGAGGTTCATGACAAACAGCGATATAATCAGCTACTAAGATAACTATTATCATTTAATGTGATGTTTGGACTTACTTGCAGACTGTATCTTGGTCAGACCACTGTGGGAATCAAAACTCTGACTGTTTCGGAGTAATGACAAAGGTGAGGACGATGTGGCAACGTGACCGGTCGGAGAAGGAACATTAGGCACACTGATGACACTGGGAATGCTGGGAGCTCGAATTAGGTTTGGCATGCTCCTCCGTAGCTTGTCTGAAAAAAGTAAGGCAGAGTTTTAGTTTTAGAATATACATGCATACATGTGCACACACACACCTTCAAGACAAACCAAGTTTAAAAAAAAAATAAAACATACAAAATCTTATAAATAAATAAAAAAATCGTATTTTAATAAATTTCCTGAACAGCTGTCATTCCTGCCAGATCTTTGTGTCTCTGGCCAGTTTGATGTTTTTGCAGGGTTTTTTTTTTTAATTGGGGAAGCTTATAAAAATAGGTTTTGTGCTCAACATATTTATTACAACTAAGGCTATTTAACTTCAGTTTGGTTTCCAAACACAAGGTGGCGCCAACCAAAGATCTATTCCACCAAACAGCTTTCATATCAAAACAGAGAGACTGGAGTAACCAGTACCGGTAAGTTATTGCTGTGTCAGTGTTATCAGTATATTTTCAGTCTGTGCTTGATAAGAGCGTGTGTCGTCTGACCTGCGTTGGCTCTGTAGCTCTGGGTCTCTGTAGCTGTGCTGGAGCTGTGGTTGGGCAAGTGCAGCTGCTGGAAGGACATGCTGCTGAGGTACTGAGGCGTGGAGGGGCTGCGCCGGCACTCTCTCATGCTGGAGAGGCTCTGTGAGTGGGACGTGCTGCGCTGCATGGAGGACGTCCGGAAGAGCCGTGGCTGCGGAGCAGACAGCTGATCGTACTCCTCCTCTTCCTCCAGCTCAGCCTCACTCCTCATGCTCCTGCGCGCGCCTGTGTGCATCGAAAAACTGGCACTGCGGCGCGTGGCTGTGGCAGCGGTGCTCGCGTACTCCTGCCGTAGACCTAAACACAAACACATGAATCATCCTGAGTACAAAATACTTCTTCTGCCCCAGTTTACACCTTTGAAGAATGTTGGTAATCTAACAGTTTCGGTACGCATTGACTTCCATTGTAATTAGACGTGAGCACAGAGGTGCGACGACTCTATTGGAATTGCTCAGTTTCTTCTTCTTCTCCACAATGAATTGCAATTTCTAGGGCCTAAACATGCTCAAAAACTCATGAAACTTTACATCTGATAAGGATTTCAGAAGTGGGTGCGGCAAAATGGCTCAGGGGAGTCTGTTATTTTGAATTTTCTCTGCAAATTTTGTGCCGTTTTTGCCATATTTTGGCGTATTTAAACGAACTCCTCCTAGAGATTTAAACAGATCAACACCAAATTTGGTCAGTGTAATCTAAAGCCCTTTGTGACGTTAAATTGCAAGATCTTGAGTTTTTGTTGAAGGGCGTGTCCATGGCAGCCTGACAAATTTCGATGTTTCGCCATGAAACAGGAAGTTGTTGTAACTCAGGCATACAATGTCCGATCTGCCCCAAACTTCACGTTTGATAAGAGTCCTGTCCTAAACACATCTAAAGGCCAATATTGTGTTATAATCATAGCACCACCTGTTGGCAAACAGGATATGTCATATTTTATATTAACTCAAACATGCCATGTTCACTCTGCACCAAACTTCACGTTTGATAAAAGTCTTGGCCTGAAGACATCTACATATCAATATCCAGTTATAGTCATAGTGCCACCAGCAGGCAGCAGGAAGTTTGGCACATATAAATGACATATTCCTCCTATATTTACCACTTTAAATGCATATTGCTGACCGTTCGCAGTTTTCCTAAAGCCACAGGGTGGTGGTGAGCACGGGTGCGATGGCCCTCTCAACGCTAGTTGCTGCTTTAATTATAATGACTGTTTATGGGAACTGAAAGTGTTTGGTGACCAACATTCTTCAAAATACCTTTTTAATGTTCCACAGAAAAATCATACAGGTTGGAATGACATGAGGGTGACCATGTGATGTATTAAAGCAGACGTACTCTCTTCCTGCAGTCGGGCCATGACCTCCACATCAGTCATGTCCTGAAGCTTATAGCTCATAGAGATGGAGTCGTCCTCCAGTTCACTGACACTGAGCTCACTGTCTATGGATGACTGTGGACTGAGAGGCCTTTGACGATGACTATTACCTGAAAGAGACATGGAGAACTCAATCTCACATATATAAGGCACAGACTGCAAAAATGTAAACGACTGTCACTTGTTTAAAGTGCATTTTTATATTGATTGAAAATCATGGTGTCCTGTTTTGTTCAGTTTGTCTAATAACAAAAGTGTTAATGGCAAATAACACTCCTCATAGGAAAAAAGAAGTTTTGTGTATGCTTAGTAGAGCATGATGGGAGATCTTGATCAAGCTTACTTTGTGTAGCCGTGTGATAGAGGAATGTGGGAGATCTTTCGGTTAGGCTTGAGCAGTTTCTCCCTGTAAGAGACTTCTGATGGTTGGGTGAAGGTGGATCTGGTTCAGGAGAGAGATGATAGATAAATCAAAATATGGTATGGAGTAAAACTCACATTTATAAACAATGATCAAGACATAAAACTCAGTTTTGTGTACTAAAAAAATGCTTTGTTGGGTTGTCATTTGCTGTCCACTGTAAAACCTGTGCCCTAAAGCAAAACCAGTTGAGAACCACTGATCTAATGCATATAAATCTATAGTCCAACCAGTACCATATGCAGATCTTCTGTGACAAAGTAACACAACCAAATCTTTGTCTTGTGTAACATATGCTGCAGCGGTCACTTCCAGACACAATGAGGTCATCACAACTCATCAGTGATGTCTCACATTTCTCATGGCTTGAAAAATGCTGAGCTGACTGAAGGAAATGATACCTGATGCCTGGAAAAAAAAAAAATCAATATGTTCTTTCTCAGCTATTCTGACTGCTACGTCATTACTTTTCTCAACTACCTAGTTTACCAGTATATTTCATTCAAAAATTAATAATAGTTCTATATTATACATATGACCCTTGTGAAAAAGGGCACTTAAGTGTATTGGATATGCAGCTGTAGTGTATTTCAAATCTTAAAAGTATTTAAAAATCTGTACTTGCATATTAATAAAAGGCCACTTAAGTGTACTTAAAGAGAGTAAACTTTTAATGACTGTTTCTTAACACACTTAAGTGCACCTTTAAAAAGTGCACTTTGTAATATTGTCAAGTTAAAAGGTTTGCTTTAAAATATATTTTATATTATTGTTTTAACAGTTTAAAGAAGTAGAAGAGTCCTGTAACTTTACTAAAACACATGTAAAGTACTTTATACGTGTAAAGTGTCATTTAACATTACTTTTAAAGTTAATATATTTTAAATGTACTAAATTGCAACTCCATTATTACAAATGTGTAATTACAAATATATTTAAATACACTACATAAATGCATTTCAATAGAAATTGGTTCCACTTTATTTCAAGGTGTCCTTGTTACAGTGTAATTATACATTTAAGTCCTGAGTAATATTGATTAACTACATGTACTTACTAGTGCTGCTAAACGATTAATCGCAATTAATCACATCCAAAATAAGTTTTTGTTTACATAATATATGTGTTTACTGTGTATATTTATTATGTATGTATAAATACACACACATACAGTATATATTCTGAAAATATTTCCATGTATATGTTTATATTCATATAACTGATATCATATATAAATATTTTAAATATATATAAACATAATTTTTTTCTTAAATATATACATGCATGTGTGTGCATTTATATATTCATATTAAAATACACAATACACACACCTATATTATGTAAACAAAAACTTTTATTTTGGATGCGATTAATCGCAATTAATCGTTTGACAGCACTAGTACTTACTATATGGTTAGGGTTAGGATTAAGGTTTGGCTTAGGGTTACTTGCATGTAATTATGCATAATTAATTGTTATTATAATAGTAAGTACATATAACGTGTAACAAGAACACCTTAAAATAGAGTGTTACTGAAATTACATATTAAGTATATTTTAGTATATCATAAATGTCAGTTCTTTCAGCAGTAGTCTACACTTTGACTATATTTCAAAGACAAAAGAATTATGAAATTACATATAAAGATCAACTTTATTCCTACTTAAATGGGTCAAAAAAAGCTCTCTGAAGTTCAGCTAATTGCATTCCATATTAAAACTATACACATTTTTTTAAATAAAGTGGCTGAAAACATTGAGTTCACTTTGAAAGTATATAATTTATGTAATATGTACTCTTCTTAAATGTAAGCTATGTAAGTCTACTTCTTTTCCGCAAGGGCCTGTATAATACACAGTACAAACTATGCAGTTTATCAGGCATAGAGTACATAACCTCTTTCAGAAGTTAGAGAGAGTTAGAGAAAGCATCTAATGAATAATAATGAGAAATTGTTTCTGGTCTTGAGTTAGGATGAGTGAGGCGTAAGGGTTACCTGTTTGCTCAGTTAGTGCAGGTTTAGTATAGGGTTTAGAACAGCTGCTTAAAGAAGAGAGATCATCTACAGGACTGTACAGAACACTTGAAGAGAGGAGGCCTCTCCATCTTTTGGCTAATGGGAAAAGAGAAGTGCAATTAATAAATAAACATGACAAACAGCAACATTAATATATTAATAGTAGGGTTAGTGTACTATGGTGAATAAGGATAATGAATAAGTAAGTAAATTCTGCCGAACACAAAGGAAGATATTTTGAAGAAAGTTTGTAACTAGGCTGTTTCCATAGTAGGGGAAAAAAATACTATGGAAGTCAATGGTGCCCCAGAACTGCTCTGTTTCCCACATTCTTCAGAATATCTTCCTTTGTGTTCAGCAGAACAAATACATTCATACAGGTTTGGAACTACTTGAGGGTGAGTAAATGACGACAGAATTTTCATTTTTGGGTGAACTATCCCTTTATAAGCTATTTCTGACAATTTTGGAAAACAGTAACTAGGACATTCTTCTCAATTTCTCCTTTTGTGTTCTGTGGAAGAAGAAAAGGTTTGAAACATTCATTTTGGGTCAAACTATTCCTTTAAAAGAGTGACACTGGGTTGAATGAGTTATTGGTAGTCAAGCAGACCACAGTACTTATGCATACCTTAACAATTAGCCTTTCCAAGATTGCATAAAAACAAGCATTCACGGCTACCCAGAAAACAAAGGTTTTCAGAGGCTGCCAGAACAAAGATGTATTCATGACCCTGTTTACAGAGAGCCAAGCTTGCTGAATCTGGCCTTTCAAAAGTCTTTCAGAGCGCCCGCAACTCCACAACACACATCTCTGTATATGTGCGCCTCATATATCATTTATGTATGGACTGATCCAAAGGAATAACTGATACAACAACATTTCACCATGTCCCCAGAACAGTCTCCAATATATCTGTGTTAGTTAGTGCTGATTCTGCAGGCAGATTTATATAGGAGTTGTTTCTATGGATACCATCCCCTGCAGCAGCATTACTGAACTACACAAGAACAGAAAATGTAGGTTATCGGTTCACCTTTTAGCTACCAAGACACTGCAGTGCTAATTTTGTATCTCCTCAAGGTCTTATTATTCATCATCATCTCAAGTTATTTTATATTAGGCTGAGTAACAGTTAACACTCCCCAGTCAGACACTCTTCATTTTCAGATTCATCTTAGATTTCTAAAATTAAACTGTATATGTATCTGCATTTTATCTAGATTCCATTAAAGAAATAGTTCACTAAAAATAAAAAACCTTCGTGCAATTAGCATTATGTCACTTGCTCACCAATGGATCCTCTGCAGTGAATGGGTGCCGTCAGAATGAGAGTCAATTAATGTCTTGTAAAGTGAAAATCTGCATGTTTGTAATAAACAAATCCATCATCAAGATGTTTTTTAACTTTAAACCATCGCTTCTGGACAAAATACGAGTCCATAATCCATAATAACACTTCCTCCAGTGAAAAAGTCCACCCCTGTTGTTGTCTTACATCAAAATTATAACAAAATATTTGTTTGGAACTGTTTTGGACTGTTTTCACTTGTTAACGGAGCATGATCTGTGCATATTTCTCTCCTGATTCAGACGAAATTACCTTTTCGATATATTATTTTTCACAATACTATGGATAAAACAACGGTTTGATGTAAAAAAAAAAAAAAAAAACGATGGATTTGTTTCTTTTAAAACATGCAGCATTTCAAATCAAAAGATGTTGTCTGATGGACTGGAGTCATGTGGATTATTATGATATTTGAATCAGCTGTTTGGACTCTCATTCTGACGGCACCCATTCACTGCAGAGGATCCATTGGTGAGCAAGTGATGTAATGCTACATTTCTCCAAGTCTGTTCTGATGAAGAAACAAGCTGCATCAAACTCAAATTTGACCATAAACAACATTGACAATTTAGACATTCACATTTTGTACTTTATATTCATGGGAATGATGATTGGTACCTTGGTCCAGTTTGTAGCACAACGAGCGTTTGGCTAACTCCACCTCTGGTTTGGGGTTGTCCAGCACATGTCTGCACCACTGAAGAGGACTGAGGAGAAGATGAGGAAACAGCTTTGCTTTTGGAGACACGTACAACCTAGTGACATAAAAACATGGTTAAAACATTCCAATCTCTACTTTTACAAACTTTCATTATTATAGTGTTGCCTGATGGTCCATCCTAGTACCATTTGAATTAGCTCAGCTGATTAAGAGAGTTTGAAACTGCACCTAAAACATAAAAAGGCATGTATGACCACTATCTACATTAGTCATTTGTTTGATCTAAAATCAAAATAAAAACATGATCTCATTTATTAAAAGTGTCCTACTAACTATTTAGCGAGATTAAAAATAATCTAAATTTTGATTCAATGTGATCCAGATGAAAATGTACAAACTCACACTAAATAGCCACTAATTCAGCAAAACGTAAAATAGCTATGAATTGCCATGAGATTGTTTTGGCAGCATTCAAGTTGCATGAACTCTACAAGTTCTCCAGCATGGGCAATTCCAACTATATGGATGTGACAGCTGAACTCATAATGACAGCTGAAATAAACATCTTACAGTATTTAAATTGGTAATGCATATTCTCAGAGCACCCAAACTGGGGAATCAACAGGCAAAATATGTTTTTCTAAAATATACTTAAGCCCCCCAAAACAGGCAAATAGGAATGCAGAATCCTTAGTAGACCATTTTAATTAAAGTCTGTGAAGTATAATGTATTAATATACTGAGAATATTGAAGTGATCTTAGCTGAACATATGGAAATATATAAGTGCAAGAATGGAATGGAAGCAAGAACTTCTGATTATCTGTGTAAAAGTGTCCATGTGGACACAAATTTGTTTTAATTACTTGGCAATTAGCAGTTAGTAGAAATGGAAAAAACATGACATATTTCTTCTTCATTTTATTTAGCCTATTTATTTTACAGTTTACAATTACAGTTTTCACTTTTTGTTTTTCAACGTGGTCTCAGACTTTCGAGGCCCACTGTAGGAGTTTTGCATTTAAGACTAATGCTTCATCCCAAAACAAAGACAGGCCAGATTTGCTGTTTTTATTTCTCTGTGTAGTGCTCACGTTCAAGTTAGAATACTTTTGATCATCTGGTGTGAAATGATCACAACTGAACAGTCAAATATTCATGCATCTGTGCACTTCACATTTAAAAGAACAATATGGATATTTTTCACATCAACACAGCAGGCCAATCTGCACCACTAATAAGATATCCTGCATCAGTGATGTTGTTCAGACACTCACCAACCTAACAATGGACCTGGACACACACATGGTATGGTGACATTTCATGGGAACTGAATTTAAGCAATGACAAAGAACAAGCAACGCTGAAAATCGAAAATCAAATCATTTTAGGCAAGAATTACACCATTGTTAACTGAGCAAATAATGCAGCATCAGTACCAGCTGTAATCAGACTCTCCATCGATGGGAAGAACTAGTATTTCCACCTCATCCAGCACAGTAGCATCATCCTCATCAGCACCAGTCACTGACTGCGGATGAAAATACGGATAGTGCTCATCCGATAGTCCAAAAGATGGAGTGTAGGAAGGTGAAAGGCAGTAATTCCCGGTGTCTGGGCCAAGACGGGCGCTGGAGGTGCAGTTGTTCGCAACGTTTGCTCTCGTCCTGAGCTGCTCGTTTTGCCTCTCCAGTTTTCTCACGAGCTCCTGAAGCTTTTTCACCTCCAGTTCCGCGTTCATTATCTTACTGTTGCCATTGACGTCCGCCATCATCTGCGGGTTGAACAATAGTCCGTCCATTGAAGAGAAAAGCATATAAACAGTAGTAAGATGGTGGCGGTGTTGTTTACCCTGTGTGCCCAGACTCGCAGTGCTTTCAGACGGCTTGCACGCTTCATTCAGATGCTGATGTGTCTCTGTCTCCTCCCCCTCAGTTCAAAACACAACACACGACCACCACATTACCAGGCAAAAAACACCAGCCACTGTACCCCAGCTCCAAGTTCAAGTTCAAGTTCAAATTGAGCTTTATTGTCATTCTGCTACATGTGTGGACATATAGTGGAACGAAATGTCGTGTCTCGCAGGACCACGGTGCTACATACTAGTTAAACATAAGATAAAAGTACAATGAAAGTATAAGAGGAAAAAAAAAAACATGACTATACATATACTATACTATAACAATTATACCTAGCTGCCTAGACATACACAAACTGAGACTGTACAAGAACTTTACTGTACATGAAATTGTGCAAAAAGATAGAAATAAAAATAAAAATTGTATATATATTTTGTACATTAAATTGTTGTGCAGATTAAAGAGAGATTTTGTGGGAAGCAGCGCATAGTGCAAAAAGATTTGTAGTGCAATGCTCAAGTAAACATTATTTTATTTAACTATATTTATATATAGGGGAAGTCATTTGGCCTAATGGTTAGAGAGTCGGACTCGTAATCGAAAGGTTGCGAGTTCGAGCCCCCGGCCGGCAGGAATTGTAGGTGGGGGGAGGGAATGTCCAGCGCTCTCTCCACCCTCAATACCACGACTGAGGTGCCCTTGAGCAAGGCACCGAACCCCCAACTGCTCCCCGCCGCAGCATGGCTGCCCACTGCTCCGGGTGTGTGTTCACGGTGTGTGTGTGTGTGTGTGTGTGTGTGTGTGTGTGTTCAATATTCACTGCTGTGTGTGTGTGCACTTGGATGGGTTAAACGCAGAGCACCAATTTCGAGTATGGGTCACCATACTTGACAATACGTCACGACTTTACTTTACTTTACTTTTTATATAGTGGGATGAGTGCGTTACTACAGGTGGTTTGTATAGCCCACTCACCTGTGTGTAGCACACTCAGAATTGCACTTAGGAAAAGTTGTCAACTGTATTAATGAGTTGGGTGAGTGGGGGGTCAGAGGGGGACAGGGAGATTGGAGTTAAGAGCTCTCACAATCTGGGAAAAAAAGCTGTTGAGCAATCTGGCAATCTGTCCCGCCATGGCCTCCCGAATCCCCGGATCCGCCATGGTCTCCCGAGTCCCCTGACCCGCCATGGCCTCCCGAGTCCCCTGTCTGGCCATGGCCTCCGGAGTCCCCTGTCCCGCCATGGCCTCCTGTGTCTCCCGTTCCGCCATGGCTCCCGGAACGGGCCCCCGGTCTGGAGGAAGGTAGCCCTGCCCCTTGATCCCTGGAGGCCTCCAGAGCGCCCACCCCCCCCTCCCCATTAGATGGAATAGGGCGTGAGGACACGCCTTCCGGAGGGGGGCGTTATGTCAGTCCTGTGTCTTGTTTTCCCCTCCTCTCGTGTCTCTATTTGACCTTCCTCGTTCCTGTGATCATTAGCTAATTAGTCCCGAGCCCCGTTTGATTAGTCCTCACCTGTTCCTCGTTGATTTCCCCATGTATATAAGCCCTGTGTTTCCCTGCCTCTGTGTCCGGTCTGAAGTTCAGACTCTGAACGTCATTAATGTTCGTCTCTCCCCAAGCTCCTCGTCTGTATGTGGATCTCAATAAAGATTACTAATTGGAATCTCCTTGTCTCCGCGCTCCTTGTGCCCGAGAGGGTTCTGACAGACGGTAGGACATTTACAGTGTTACAAAATATTTATATTTCATATACATGCTGTTCTTTTGAACTTTCTATTCTTCAAAGAACCCACAAAAAAAGAGTTTTCAACATCCTTGATTTCTGAAGGATCATGCGAAACTGGAGTAATGATGCTGAAAATCCAGCTTTGCATCACAGAAATACATTACATATTAAAATAGATTAATATAGAAAATAGAAATTGCAATAATATTTCACAATATTACTGTTTTTATTGTATTTTGATCAAATAAATATCCCTGGTGAGCTTAAGATACTTAATTAGTTTTTTTTTCATAATATCACAGTTTAAACGGAGTATGTTTTACATTTCAGAATTTCATGTTAAATTCAATGTTACTTGTGTAACATTTCAAGCAATTTATCAGAGAAAATAAACTTTTGTGTGTGTGTGTTTGTTTTGGATTGAACTTTTCTGCTGAAAAATGGATAATTTATTAAGAAATATTTCAGGTGTTTCTTCAATTTTCCATTATCTAATTGAAATATTTCAAATAGTTTTAATTGGTAACTTGTGAATATTTTCCTGTCTCCTCAATGTCAACTTCGATTCTGTTAGTCTTCATCATCTTCCAAGAATTGCTTTTTTTGTTGTTGTTGAGGGAAATCAACGGCACAATTAACAAGTAACTGATTTAAAGAATTCTGTGATGAAGTTTAGTTGGTTTGTCTCCCTTTTGATAAAATGACAGAAATCCAAATAAAATCAACATTTTAAAAGGTCAAATAATATCAAAGTAAACATCAAGTTGACCCACTCATGTAAAAAAAAAAAAAAAAAAAACTATCTGCAATGGCTAACTTTAGCTCTTTATTTGCATCCTCTTAGGAATCCTGTCATAAGATACCAGTTGAAGTGTTTGAGCTTGATCACAACATATTTCTGAAACACAAGCATATTCAATTTATAGCTACAGTAGTGAAAGGTACTGCATAACTTATCTCTGGAATGATGTTTAACCAGATCTGAACAATAAAAGACAATCAGATGAAAACTCAGGAGAAATATGATATTTTCTCATTATATACATGTATGCTTTAATAATACAACAATAGTACAACTCAAAAAAATATTTATCATCATGTATTAGGAAAAACATTCTTCTTTAAAAATATTCTTATTATTTTGGTAATTAGATAAGAGCCTTGTCACATCATTGGGGTGAATAGCAATCAATGCAATTAATAAACCCCAAAGTCTATTATCAGACAGAAGTCCACCACCATAAACTGTTTTATGCACTTCAAATGGGCTGAGTCCAAATCAAAGCCATGGGAAAGTTTTGGAATAGGCAAGTATATTTGCCGTCTCTCTCATAACTTCACTTCATTATTGCTAAATGTGGTTTCAGCGGAGCCATTTGCCTGTAAAACAAACATTTTGTTTATTTGGTAAACGCATTATATCATTCAGAATATTGAAAAATAGAGTAGAGCGAGTCTTACCCTTAGTGACACCAAAGCAGCGTTCACAGTGAATGGCACGACGGTACACCCACAAACTGTCCCCTGCCTTCAGGTGTCCCAGAGAAACATTACACACCCCACACTAAAAATAAAAAATGAAATAATAATGAATAATATATTATTATAATTATTTATTATTTATGTATACATATATTTATTATGTATATATAAATACATACATGTATATATTTCAGAAGTTTTATATATTTATTTATAATATAAATGATATGAATATAAATATAGACATGTAAATACATGTATTTATATATTTATACAGAACACACATATATTATGCAAACAAAAACTTTTATTGTGGATGTGATTAATTATTTGACAGCACTAATTATAATACATTAATAACACCACCAAAAAGCTTAATTACAAGATTTATACTGCACTCATGTCATTTTCATAAATACTGATTTAATAAAAAAAAATACTACACATTTGTAAAGCGCTTAAAATGAACTAACCTTGAAACAACTTGCGTGACAGTTGATATTCATGTCATCCAGGACAATCTTTTCATCCGTGTACATGTTTTTATGGCAGACTGTGCAAATGTCCTTCCCACTTACTACCCTGCAACAAAGTGATACGCATTTCACGTGTGCGCTAAATATCACATCAAGCATAATTAAATATTCATTCTTTCTGCTTCCATACCTTTCCGGTGATGTGTACACAGTCGTGGTGGTTTTTGATGTGAGTGTGTCAGAGAGGTAATCAGCAGGCCTGTAGACAATATGACAGTACGTATACAAACCTGGTCAAATGTAATTCTTGGATATCTGAATATGTCGATGTGGATACTGAACCTGCTCTCGGTGTATGATGTCCTGGTGTAAGAAGGACTTGTGACTGTACTCCACTCATCTCTATATGCATTTAAAAAAAAAAAAGATAAATAAGTGTAAAGATAAAGATAAAGATGCTTGAGAATAAGAAACACCGTCCTACCTCTCATTTGTTGAATACACGGTTCTGATGGATTGGGAGACGGATACATCCTCGCGACTGTAGGAACGATAAAAGGCCATGATAGAATAAACACTGCTGCAGTGAGAGTGAAGCTCTAATGGAAAGTCGTGAGCTTTAAGTATGAATGTGCACCTGCTTTTGTGAGTTTAGCCTGTCAGTAGTAAGACTGGTTAAACTACTTTAAGGCCGAAGCAAATGTCAAACTCACCACAAATGGGTTCACACCTTATAAATATGTAAATGTCACATACCTGCTGTCAGTTTTTGTGTTGGCTGACTTGATTGACGCAGGTATGAGAGTATCAAACAGCTGATCCTCAGTGCTGAAGAAAAGCATAGTCAGTGATGTTCTTTATCTGAAAAGCATTTGACGGGTGTGGAACTACTTGGAAATATTTGTCAGGTTCTTACCTCTTTGTGGATCGAACAGAATATGATGTTGTTTTAGTTGGCGAAACATCCTCCTTGCTGTAGGTTTTGATGCTAGAATTTAACATGTTAAGAGGTTAATAATAGCAGCCTTATTATTTCAGGCTAGTCAGCAAATTGTAAGCTGTGGTTACTGTACCTTGTAGTGGTCTTGACAGGTGAAGTTGGTCTAGAAAAAAAAAAAAAATAGGTTTTAGGTCAATACACTCAAAATACAACAAAAATATAGAAACGTAATATAGCTAAAACATCAGCAACCGTATTAAGAGATTTTGTGTAGGATAGATTTTACTACAGTGGTTTAGGACAAAAATATCATCATTATATAATAAAAAATATTTTAATTATTATGTTTTAATAATGTTTTGTCTTGTTTTAAAGTGCACTTATTTTAATGTGTTGACTAGCATGCATGTAAAATATGTGATTATAATTAACTGTAGTTTTTTTAAATTAAATATAACTTTTAAAGTTGATATATTTTAAAGGGAAAAAAACACAGTTTCCTAATTACAAATGTATCTGAATACATGACATACACGTTTCAATAGAAATTAAGTATACATAAAAAAGACATGTTTTAGTTTAGTATAAATAAAGTCTGTACTTTCATTATAATGATGAAACTACATTTAAATATGTACTTTAGTCCTCTGTAAGTGGGTCAAGTTCAACTCATTGCATTTAATTTAAATGCAAACTATAATACAATTTAATTTAATTGCAATTAACATGCAATTAAGTGTCTGAAAACATTACATTCAGTTCACAATCAAGTATGTTCTTTTAAAAGTAAAAATGCTAAAGTATAGTTTTTCACAAGGGATTCATTTGTCAAAATCCTCAGATGTTTGATAAAAGACATAGCTCATTTATTTATCTATTCTATCAATGCATGATTATACGGTTTGCTGCATTTTAGCTGCATAATTTTTTCCCTGTTATGCGTGAACAATCAGAATAGATGTCAGACATGGAAGTCATTTGTAGGTCGTGACCCTTGGGTTGAGAAGCACTGATCTATGACACTCACACATCACTGATGTCCTTTGAAGACTTCACAGTAACCACTTCAGTGTTGTAGTCACTTTAGAGACACAAAACAAGTGCAGTGAGCAATAATTCAGTCTCTAAATACAGAGGGGGTTTCTTTTTTTTCAATAAAATCTAGAATTGTTCACCTCTTTGTGCTGTAGGATGTTGTTTCAATTGGTGAAACATCATTCTTGGTGTAGGACTTGATGCTGTAAATGAAATAGATTAAAAGGCATTAGTACCTGCATTTTTTCCAGGTTAGTCAGCCATCTACAGCTGTGTTTTTTTATGGTTATTCAAGGCTGTGGTTACTGTACCTTGTAGTGGTCTTGACAGGTGAAGTTTGTCTAGACAAAAAGAATTATGTTCATTGTTAATATATGCACACAAACAGATTATGAAATCATATCACTTTACACATATTTTAAATGCACATCAAGCTTTCACAATGCAGAATACCAAAATAGTTAGTTTGAAAGCACACAGAAATGTCCTTAAAACAAAATACTGAAATTCATTAACATGAACTGTATTGGCCCAACAACATAAAAAAAAAAATTAACATTACATAAGCTGAATAAAACAAATGTTTTTGTTTACTAAATATAATCAACAAAATGTATGGCATAACTTTAAAAGTTGCATCTATTCAATTTATGCATGCATATATGGTAAGTTGCCTGGAATATTGCTATTTAGCATTTTCCCCTGCTGTCTGTGACTGTCAAAACAGACATGCAAGTCATAGGTCGTGACCCTTGGTTTGAGAAGCACTGATCTATGACACTCACACATCACTGATGTCCTTTGAAGACTTCACAGTTACCACTTCAGTCTTGTAGTCACTTTAGAGACACAAAACAAGTGCAGTGAGCAACGATTCGGTCTCTAAATACAGGTTAATTTCATTGCATGGCATTATATTTTGCAATATGAATTGTGATGTGGACAATCTCTTAAGTGTCCACCTCTTTGTGCTGTAGGATGTGGTTTTAGTTGGTGAAACATCCTCCTTGGTGTAGGACTTGATGCTGTAAATGAAATAGGTTAGAGGTTAATAAAAGGTATAACCATATTTTTTCAGGTTAGTCAACAATCTGCAGCTGTATTCTTTCTGGTTAGTCAGCAAGGCTGTGGTTACCTTGTAGTGGTCTTGGCAGGCAAAGTTGGTCTAGACAAACAGAATTACAGGTTCAGTGTTAATATACATACACCATTCAAACAAACAAACACAAAAAAATGGTATCTGAATTATGAGATCATATCAGATTACACAGATTTTTCATTGCACTTTAAGCAGAGACATGACAAGGTATCCCAATAGTTTATTGTTCGAAAGCACACAGAAATGTCCTTAAAATTACCACAATATGAAAAAGTTATTAACGTTAAATGAGCTGAATAGGAAAACTGATTTCTACATGTAAACAAAAAATATATGGGAATAGGTTTTTGCAATTTTATTCGTGCATGGATATATGTTTGCATTTGTCTTTTTTATAGTATTTTTTTTATTTGTTTTTCACAAGGGATTCATTTGTAACATTTATAAAACAACTGAGGATTTTGACAAAAGACATAGCTGATTTATTTACCTATTCTATCAATGCATGATTATATGGTTTGCTGCATTTTTAGCGGCATAATTTTTTCCCCGTTATGCGTGAACAATCAGAATAGATGTCAGACATGCAAGTCATTTGTAGGTCGTGACCCTTGGGTTGAGAAGCACTGATCTATGACACTCACACATCACTGATGTCCTTTGAAGACTTCACAGTAACCACTTCAGTCTTGTAGTCACTTTAGAGACACAAAACAAGTGCAGTGAGCAACGATTCGGTCTCTAAATGCAAGTTCATTTCATTGCATGGCATTATATTTTGCAATAAGAATTGTGATGTGGACAATCTCTTAAGTGTCCACCTCTTTGTGCTGTAGGATGTGGTTTTAGTTGGTGAAACATCCTCCTTGGTGTAGGACTTGATGCTGTAAATGAAATAGGTTAGAGGTTAATAAAAGGTAGAACCACATTTTTTTCAGGTTAGTCAACAATCTGCAGCTGTATTCTTTCTGGTTAGTCAGCAAGGCTGTGGTTACCTTGTAGTGGTCTTGGCAGGCAAAGTTGGTCTAGACAAACAGAATTACAGGTTCAGTGTTAATATACATACACCATTAAAACAAACAAACACAAAAAAACACTGAGAAACACTGTTCTATGAAACTCACACATCACTGATGTCCTTTGATGTCTTCACAGTAACCACTTCAGTCTTAACGCCACTTTAGAGACACAAAACAAGTTCATTATTTTCTACAATAAATACTAGATTTTTACTATCAGTTGTGGAACTAGAATCTTATAGCATGCGGAGGTTGATATTGTGAAGCAAAGAATCTTTCTTAACGTTTTGTGGATTTTAAGATGTTAGTTTAGTTTATAGTAGTGTTGTCAAACGATTAATCGCGATTAATTACATCCAAAATACGTTTTTGTTTACATAATATATGTGTGTACTGTGTATATTTATGTATGTATAAATACACACACATGCATGTATATATTTAAGAAAAATGTTATGTTTTTATATTAAATACATAATATAAATTATATGAATATATACACATGTAAATATTTTCCAAATATATACTGTAAGTGTGTGTATTTATATATACACATAATAAATATACACAGTACACACACATATATTATGTAAACAAACACTTTTATTTTGGATGCGATTAATCGCGATTAATCGTTTGACAGCACTAGTTTATAAATATGCAAATACCACATACCTGCTGTTAGGTTTAGTGTTGGCTGATTTGATTGATGTTGGTATTAGGGTATCAAACAGTTGATCCTCAGTGCTGAAGAAAAGCATTCAGTCAGTGATGTTCTTTGTTTTATGATCACTGAAAAGCATTTACTTCTAATTATCTGTCAGATTCTCACCTCTTTGTGGATTGGACAGAATATGATGCTGTTTTAGTTGGTGAAACATCCTCTTTGGTGTAGGTTTTGATGCTAGAATTGAACATGTTAAGAGGTTAAGAGAGCAGCCACATTTGCTCAGTTTAGTCAGCAATCTAAACAAGGCTAGGCGAGTTACTGTACCTTGTGGTGGTCTTGACAGGTGAGGTTGGTCTAAAAAAAAATAATCATAGGTTTAATTTTAATACACTCCAAAAATCCAAGAATTATTAGATTAACTTCACATTTTATATAACACTCACTCACCCATCAACAGTGTCCTTTGATGATTTGACAGTAATAACCTCAGTCTTGTAACCACTTTAGGAACAGATAGCATGTGCAGTGATTAAATTTGCACATTTAAGACACAAATGAATATTAATACCATTGAATTAGATAACACAGATGACAACATATCAAACCAACACATTGAACAGTATATCTATGAGTTATCATCTACAATCAAACACATTTTACATTCATTTTGATTCAAATAAATGAATGCATATTGAGTTGATTTACCCAGAACTCTTGGTGTTTAAATCTGTCAGGTCTTTAACGGTGAGTGTTTCAGACTTGGTAGATGATTTCACCACATCCTGCCTATATAAAAGACAACAGAGTTTAGAATAGTTAAACTGCCTGTATGAACTGACCTTGACATTCATAACATGTTCCGCGATTGCAAGCAAAGATGATTATAGTGTGAAATAGTTATGACAGATTTGACATTGATATGATGTCCTTTCAGCATCTTACTTGGTAGTGGTCACAGTTGTCTCGGTTATCTTTGTACCATCTTTGATTGTTGTTGTAGAAGTAGAGCTGAAAGAGCAATCATTCAGGTTTGTAAGAATCTAGTCGTCATTCATTCAGTCAATCGGTCATTTAAGCAGGTGTGTCTAAGAGGCGTTACCTTTTCCTTGGCTCCGTTTTCACTGTTGTTTTAGTTCCTGTGGTTCTGTAGGGTTGGGTTGGGAAGATAATTGAGCTCTTAAAATGTTTTAAATTCCTACCATTTTTGGCCTCTGAACACTCTTACAAACAGGTTTTATATACAGCAAACATTGGTGAGTAATCCTATTGTAAATGTAAGTTTACGTTCTTCAACAGATTAAGTATTATTGTGCTGTATAATACTCATTTTTCAGTGCTAGAAAAGAGTGTTCATATTTTACCTGGTTTCATTCAGTTTGTCCTGGCTGCCACCGAATCTACACAGTGAAAACAATCAGTCAGATCATTTGATTTGATTTTATTACATAAACTTTCTCCAAAGAACCCATTTCCCTCTACATCAGAAATCTTGCTTCAGTAAATCATAATGATGACATAAAAGTCACCAGTTTGACATGAAATTTCAATATTATGAAATTATGAGATACCAAGTCATAATTTAGGAGACAAAAAAGCAGAAATTGTGGGAGCCAAAATCATAATTATGAAATACATTACATACAAAGTCATAATTATAAGTTAAAAAGTAGAAATTGTCATATTATGAGTTTGTCATAACTATTACTTTTGATCTCTTTTTGACTTATGTCATCATTTCAACATTTTTTATAACTGACAATTTCAATTTCACCTTAGCATCGAAGTTTTCGACTAATTATCGACTGATTTTGACTTATGTCATAATTTCAACATTTTATGTCAATTATAACATAATTCAACATAGTCATCATTCTGACTTTATATCTCATAATTATGACTTGGTATCTCAATCTTGATTTTTACCTCATTACATATCTTATAATGTATAATTGTAGCATCTCATAATTTCTTTTTTTTAAATCTTATAATTACAATTTTTAGGCCATAATTTTGATTTAACAAAATTGTTTTTTTCTTATGTGGCAGAAATGGGCTTCCATACGAGTGAGTATTGTTTTGTACTGTGTAATCTGCTGCAAATTTGGTAAGATGTTTGATCTGAGAAAGTCTCAAGGGTGTCTTCAACAGTGTTTTACCTTTTACTGAGAGCTTGGACAGAGGTACCTGATGAAGTGCTGGTTTTGCTCTCGGTTTTGCTCGTTTTATCTTGAGGGCTTCATGAAAAAAAGAGCATAAGAAACTCATATTACACTTTTTAATAGCTACATGTTGATCTACACACAAAAGTGTTTTAACGAGACTACCCACTTGACAAGGTTTTCGTTGGACTTGTAACGACTCAGAAGACTTTTGCCGAAGTTCGAATCACGTCTGTTGAGAGAAGGAAAACTAAATTCAGCTTGTCAGTTGTTTAGTCAGTCAGACACACATAAATCCCACTGACATAAATATTACAGAGGCGTGATGTTAAACAAGTCATGTCTGTCTGGTTTGCTGTTAATTGATAAATGTGTTGAATACTTACTCGACTTGTTCTTCCTCGTTCACATTTGTCTTAATCCAGCTATTGTCCTTCAGCAGGGATTTCTTTTTGCCGTCATCCACTGTTTTAGTGGCTCTAGTGCTTGAAGTTGTAACTGTTTTCAATAAAAAAAAAATCATAGGTAAATAAAATCACTTGATTATGGATGATGTATTATGAAAGCAATGCATTTTTCTCACCTGTTTGGGTTTTACTGTATGGCTTTGGAGTGAAAGACATGGTTTATGCTGTAAAATGGAATTGATACACATTATTACATTTACAGTAGATACAGTGCAGTCACTTCCAGCAAGGCTACCATCCAGAAGATGGTGCCACTAGATAAGATTATGAGTGTGTCAATGCAGCATCCAGTGCATTAAATGCATAATTTCACAAATCACGGTTAACACATTGTATTCCTAGTAGTGTTTGATGATTACCTTCCTGAATACACCCAAAACTAGTTTGTCCTGATCCCTGTACCGACACACCCTGTTCAAACACCTTCCACTGAAACCATAGCAACATTCTCATGCTTGGAAATAAACGTCAGATGTACTGAACATCACTTAGAAACATGGGAGGTTTTGCTGGATTTCTTGTAGCATAGATTAAAACGTTGATAAAAAAAAAAAAAGTTTTTGCCGATCTTCACACTTGTGTAGCTTACACTAAATACGTGTAGGAAGCTGACCTGCTAAACTCCATCTAAAACAATTTGAAACAATATTTTACTAAGTCTTTTTTAATTATTATGCATAAAGCTTCTCTGACGAACTTTTAGAGAGACTACACATTTTAATATACTGTAATACATGTTTTATATTTTTTAGAAACTATTTATTTACATTTGCATGATATTAATGCATCATATAAATATATATCTTAAATTTTAACATGCAATCTTCTAGTTTATTTAAAAGTCCACATACACGTTATGCATTAACTACCCATTTATAAAAAACAATTACAAATCAGAATAATCTCTGTGGGAATTCACAACGTTTGGCAAATCGTTGTTATAAAAAATAACTGGAAAAACCATTTTTGATGAATAGAAGCGCTATTCTAATTTTATTTTCAAAAAACTACAGTAAATGTCATGTCCTTCAATCTCACCTTGACACTGTAAACTGTTCTTTAGTAAGACTGCACTGTGTAACTACTAAATACGAAACAATGTTTAATTACAGTCATACAATACATCCATTTCACAAGAGAATACATTTAAATGAACAGGCTTTAGAATTGATCGCTAACCAAAAAACCCTTTGATTTTACAAACAAAAAGACTAAAAATATTAACCATGAAAATGACTGACATATAATTAGAACAGAAATCATAGACACACATACAGATAAAAGTCTATAACAGTCATACCTCTGTATTTCAGGTGCTCGGGACAGGATAGAGGTTAAGTGAGAATAACATACAGTTTACTGCTCTTCCCCTCTTACATATTTGCCCTGGGTAGGAAAGGCAAGACCGGTGAAAGGTGTGGCTTCATATGACACACACCAGAGCAACTGAACCTGAACTGTCAGAACAGCTATGTCAATGTTGTTTACAGTAGGGGTGTGTCTTCATGAGGTCTTTCCCTCCAGCTGATGAAAAGCGCTAAGTAATGAATGGCAGGACATCAGCAGCCAATTGTCTGTCTTAGGAAACTATATGAAAGCCGCCATAACAACCGCCACCGAAATGATACAAGATAAAACTGTTTGGGGTGTTGCTCTCAAGGTTTACAAGTTCAAATGTCCGTAATTCTGATTGTTTATTGCTTATAATATTTTGCCAGCAATTTTTGTAGTTCAGAATCAAGCACATACTGGAATTAAAACTTAATGTTTCATTCAAATAATTACTTGTTTCTTTATAATAGCGAAGTAAATAAAGTAAAACCTGGTGAAGGCTTGGCGATATGATATTATATAATGATACAACTCTGAACCTCAGAAGATGAAACCCTCCGAGCCGGAAAATATTTTTTGGTTGTTCTAAAATGAAGAGGGGTGCTGTTGCAGAAGCATGTGGCTTGTTAGGTTTGTGCTTTAATGTGGGACGGTAACGTAAAATGCAAGGTAAGCTATAGTAGGCCATGTCTGACAGAAAATATGAAGAGTATGTCTGTGGGGTGTGACACTGCGGTTCATGTTAATCACACCCTTTCTAAATAGTTTTTAAGTGTGTAATATACAAAAGACAATCAAACTTGGTGACATTCGAAGAAGCTGCTTCTTATGTTACACCAAACATGCTTTAAAATTTGAATGCAAATATTAATGTTTGCAAATACAAGGTTTGGAGTGAGTGCCCAGATTTTGGCTTTGTTTTCCTATTGTTTTCATACATGCTGAAGGTAATGACTGAAAAGTAGTTCGACCAATGGCGTGCAGGCATGCGAGTAGGCGGGTTTCTACACAACATAACACAAATACTTGCACATAATGAATGAGGACTGTAGAGGGCACATCAATTCATTAATTTAATTATTTAACATTATAAGTTAGGATTTTACTCAGTTCCATGTGTGAAATCTATTGCAAAATAAAGTGTAGATGAATGGATGCATACTCAAGCGCATTATTCTTTCAGTGGGAGCAGTTAAGACAGACAAGGAAGCACAATTAAAAGAAATTCATATCTTCTGAATCAGTCTTAAATGTGATGCATATGATTGATCTTGATTCAGTTTAGCCTAAAAGTCATAACAAACTCTTGTGTTTATGAGAACGTAGCAGACATGGCTGTTTTGTGACAGATAAAGAGATTAATTAGGTCTATATTAGGTGAATTGGCATCTTTAAATAAACTGCCTTTGAAAACCACAAGCTTTGTTATTCTTTATGAAGGTAAACTTGAAATACGTTTCACTTGTACCTTTCTGGAAGTTTCTAGTGATCCGGTAGACCTTGATTAGCTGGTTCAGGTGTGTTTAATCACGGCTGGAAAGTGGCCCTCCAGGAGCACGATTGGACAGCTCTTCTATTTACAAATGAATAACTGGATTAAATACACATAATTTATTAACAGTAAATCATAGTCGTGATTTAGATTTTGTTTGAGAGGTTTGACAAAGTGAGTCATATATATCATCAGATATTCATTAAATTTCTCAAATATTGTAGTGCTTTTATCCTTTTTGTGCCACATTTACTCTGTTCTGTTCTTTTACCAAGTTCTCTTGTAAGGTTTTGTCCCCTTGTTGTTTTGACAGACGTTTCTCACCACTAGATGGGGCAAGAAATTAAAAAGTTCATGTCTTATTTGCCTTCATGAACTTACTGCAGTGACATTTTAAAATGAAGAATTTCTCGCTGCATTAAACATTGTTTTAATTTTTTGGATACCTGTGCATATTGTGCTGTTAGAAACACATATGTAAGTGTGAAATATTTCAAATCGGAACAGTTATTTTCAATAGTGCACTGTGGGTGGATTGTCTACTAGATTATTTATGATTATATTTTAAAGGCAAAGGTTGCATGAACAATAATATAGGAATATCCACTTAAATGTATGTCCCTTCTGCATTACCATGTTTCAACAGTGAGGTATGCATTAATATTTTTATTTCAAAAGTTTCACTGTTGTTCAAAGATGACATGAAATCTGAAGTTTGCAAGGTTTAATTAAAGCTCTCTCCACAGAGGTGAGGTGACTGCTCCCACCAAGACAATTGGCAATGATATTTTTTACCAGTGAAGAGAAATATTACATCTGAGAAGAGATTGTTGAAGGTATACAGAATTTATATCAAAGTGAAATGTTGCAGATACAAAGAATATGGGTTGCAAGTCAACCCTATGTTTTAACCAGGGCCATAACCACCCTAGATAGTGAGGGGGACCCATGTGACCCTTCAGCAAACTTTCAAAAATAGTACTTATAGAAATAATATACTTTTTCTTTTAAATATATACTTTTAAGATTTGAAGTATATTACACGTGCACATTCAATAAAATTAAGTGCACTTCTTTTTCATAAGGGGACACATACCCCCGATATATAGATTTGTAGGTTATCATTCATTTATTGATTGCTTGATTGAGCGTTTGTGGTGATTTTTAATCCCTATATTTTTAATTTACCTCTCCAAGGTAAGGCAAAATAAAGGTCACTGGACTGGTGTGGTAATCCTATACCAGAAAACATGCCGTAACATAATCCATGGTAACACATTCTGACAACAAGACTAAGGTTTAGGTGTGAGCAAATGATTCAACATGAAGGGGTTTATTTTTAAATTCATCTCTGACCAACTATACATTATATTATTATTTCTGCTAGGATAATTCTGCCATCTTTTATTCATCCTTATTGTTGTTCCAAACCTGAACTGGGTCACTTTCTTTATTCCGCGGCACATAAAAGACAATATTTTGAAGAATATTGGTAATAAAACAATTTTGGTAACAAAGCAGTTTTGGTGACCACTTGAATTATACATAAAAAACAAACAAACAAATAAAACATAAATTAGTTCCCATGTAAAAAATGTGCCATTAAGCAGAGAGGACCCTGGCCTGTAAGGCCAGTATGTCCAGGTTATAAAACCTAGCAAAATGTGGACGGCGAGGCCCAGCCGGCCGCCGCACAGATCTCTGTAATAGACACACCACTAGACCATGCCCATGATGGGGGCGATACCTCTTGTGGAATGGGCTCGTACTCCGATGGGGCATTGTAGGCCCAAGGACAAGTACGCTAGCATAACGGCATCCACTATCCATCTGGAGAGCCTCTGCTTCGTAACCGGATGCCCTCTGGCGCGGTTACCGAAGCTAACAAAGAGTTGTTCAGACTTCCTAAAGGGGAAATGCTCAAAGTAGATTCTCAGGCCTCTGACCGGGCAGAGCAAGGATAACTCTCAGTCCTCATCAGAGGGAGGAAGCGCGGAGAGTGTGATGACCTGAGCTCTGAATGGAGTGGAAAGCACTTTGGGCACATAACCTTGCCTTGGTTTCAGGACGACCTTGCAGTCGTTAGTCCCAAATTCCAGGCAGGCAGGGCTAATGGAGAGCGCCTGCAGGTCTCCTACTCGCTTGACCGACGCTAGTGCTAAGAGCAGAGCAGTCTTTAACGACAGTGACCGAAGGGTAGTGGACTGTAGCGGCTCAAAGGGGCCCTCAACACCATGGGCAAGTCCCATGTAGGGACTGTGAGGGGCCGAGGTGGATTCAGCCTCTTGGCACCACTCAAGAAGCGGACAACCGAAGTGTTCCTGCCTGGCCTGCTATAGGGGCATGTGAGGCTGCTATAACTGCTATGTAGACCTTGAGTGTGGACGGGGAACGTCCTTTATCCAGCAATTCTTGCAGGAAGGACAGAACCACCGATAAGTCAGAGGTAGATGGGTTTTCACCACGGTCTAGGCACCACGTGGACAACACAAACCATTTAAGGGCATAGAGGCGTATTGTAGATGGTGCTTTAGCCTCAGAAATAGTATTTAGCACGCTCTCTGAGAAGCTCTCGGGCTCCCGTCGAGCGGTCAAAGGTGCAGGGCCCACAGATTGGGCCGAGGGTGCCAAATTGTCCTGTTCGCTTGAGACAGGAGGTCCTGTCTCAGAGGAATGGGCCACGGGGCTGCTATGAGCAGCTGAGTCAGCTCTGACACCCAAGGTTCACCAATGGTCGAAAGTCGGTTTGCCTTCGCACAGCGCCCCCAACCTGTGTTGGAGGCATCTGCTGTGACAACCTTTCTCCTGCAAACCATTCCCATGGCCATGCCCTTTTTCATCCAGTGAGGGTTTTTTCCAGGGGGCTGGGGCTGTTACCTCAGGCGTCCGTGACGCCATGCATGTGATGGAACTTGTGGTTTCAGCCAGCGCTGAATAGGTCACATGCGAAGCAGACCAAACTGTAGTGCTGGCGACGCTGCGGCCATGAGGCCCAGCATCCTTTGAAATGTCTTGAGAGGGCGAGTGGCACCGATCTCGAAGGAGGTCCCGAGTTCTCGCATGGCCAAAGCACGTTCTGGCGTGACTATGGCTCTCATTTGAGTCGAGTCGAGAACTGTTCCCAGGAACGATATTCGCTGGCTGGGAGACGGCCTGCATTTGGCGAACTTGACCCTGAGTCCCAGGCGCTCTAGGTGGCTGAGAAGGAGGGTTCTGTGCGATAAAAGTCCCACCTCTGACTGGGCCAGAATGAGCCAGTCATCGAGGTAGTTGAGAATGCAGACTCCCATCTGTCTCAGAGGAGAAAGAACGCGTCCATGCACTTCGTAAAAGTGCAGGGGGCCAGAGACAGTCCAAAGGAAAGGACCGTGTACTGATAAGTAACTCCCTTGAAGGCGAATCTCAAGAATCGTCTGTGATGGGGGGGCTATCTGGACGTGAAAGTATGCTTCTTTCAGGTCCAGAGAAAAGAACCAGTCCCCTGGCCGAATCTGCGAGAGGATCTGTTTCAGTGTGATCAGCCTGAACAACCTCTTCATGAGGGCGCACTTTAGGCGTCTGAGATCGAGGATGGGCCGGAGGCCGCCATCATTCTTGGGGATGAGGAAGTAATGGCTGTTGAAGACTGACTCGCTCTGAGCTGGAGGAACTCTTTCTATTGTTCCTTTTCCCAGCAGAATCATCACCTCTGAGCGTAGAACGTGGGCATTCTCGCTTTGCACTGAGGTGGAGACTCAAGTCTCCAAGTGGTCTACAAGGTCTTCAAGTGAATTGGAGTGAATAACCTCATTTTATTATCCCCATAACCCACTCTGACACTTCGGGGATGGCCTGCCAGGCCTCGGCCAGCGTGGCGAGGGATTGGATAAACTCACAGGGCACTCATGAGACATGGAAGAGGAAGTTTGCTGTCTTTTTGAGAAAGTTTGTGTTTTATTTTTCCCACTATAACAGTAGAGGTTGCTTGGGCACTTGTATGGGCCCTATATTCGCAACAAATACATCTCCCTCCACACCCGGTCCTGAGCGGGGTGATAAGAGGCTCCAGAGAGGTTGTTTGGGGGGTGGTCCGGCCGTGGCAGGACTTGGCCCCCTTCGCTTCCTGTTCTGCAGATCAGGAAGACGCCAGAGGCTCTGGGTCCAACGCTATCCTAGGTCGGGGGCCCTGGCGCTTAGGAAAGGGGTGGTGTCTGGCTGAACGGAATCTCCCTCGCGTCTGCTGCGTCTTGGCAGGCTGAGCCGCGGGGGACGGCAGGCTTCGCTGGCTGCGGAGTCGACATAGGCTTAGGGTGACTGGAAGCCGCTACGGAGCTGGAGCACTTGGGCAGGAAGTGTCGCATGGCTTGGGACGACTTCTGTGCTTCAGTGAAACATTTTGACCGCCAGTCCAAAGAGGCCGCTGGGAGAAATCGGGACATCAAGGAAGGGAACTTTGTCTGCATCCTTGATCTCTGTCAGCGTGAGCCACAGGTGGCGCTTGAGCACCACTAGGCTGGCCATGGACCTCCCGATCGCCTGGGCGGTGGTCTTGGTGTATAGGTCTATAGCACTTCTCAGCTCCTTGAGAGTCGCAGGATCAGGCTCAGACTTGTCCATGGAAGAGAGGAGTTTGGCCTGAAAGACCTGGAGGACAGCCATAGAGTGGAGCGCCGAAGCTGCCTGTCCAGCCAAAGTGTAGGAGCGTCCAGCAAGTGCTGCAGTGGTCCTGCACAGCTTAGACGGGTGGGCGGCCTTTGCCTTCCAGCCGATAGCAGAGAGCAGGTAGAAATGCCGCTGTTTTTTCCTCACAGGTCCTTGCAAGGAAGAAAACGGGAGGGCGTGAAGGGCGGTGTCGCTCTCTGAAAAGAAAGCTATCCGCGAGCACAGAGAGGCGAGACTGATGTTCTCGCAGTGAGAACAATCAGATCCAGCAAGCATGGCATCTGCATGGGATTTCCCCAAACAGGACACGCACTCTCTGTGGCCATCATCGGCGTGCAGGGGGGACCTGCACGAATTGCAGTAACGGCGCGACATTTGCAACAACGCCGATTGCTCTTTTAGAAAAGAATGCGTGAGCTTCACCGGAAACTGCTGCAGTGCTGATGGCACTGAGAAGGCGGCGGATTCAGCTGAGCAGAGGTTGCTGGTTCCAGCTGCGAGGCGTTTCAACGGCGAGCAGACTTCCTGGATCAGTGAGAGACGAAGTCGTCGTCGTCGCTGAAGGAGAAGACATCTGAGTTCCTATGGCGAAATGGCCGCTTATATAGTCAGATGGCTCCATATTTAACACACTGCACGAACGATTGCTTCAGTCAGAAGGAAAAAGCACACCACCCCAGAATGTCACTTATGCAATTTCAGGACTATATGATGTGTAATTCCAAAATGAAAGCCTTCCAAAAAATCTAGTAAATTTGGTTTTGTCTGTGATTTCAGATTGGTATAAAAAAGAAACTTCTGATTTCCACAGACTAGTTTCCCCTCATATTAACAGCACACTTTCTCACATTGTCACTTACACCATTTCAGGACTGTCTGATGTTGAATTCCAAAATAAGAGCCCGCCAAAACTTTTATATGCACTGTTTTATCTGCACAGTCCTAAAGTAGTGAAAATGATATTATGAGAAGGCGTACTATCAATCTGATGTGAATGTAGTCTGTAAACAAGGAGGTACTCTTTTCTACTTATCTGAATCATTAGAAAGTCCTGACATTGTGCGAGTGATATTCTGAGGTGATGTACAATCAGTCTGAAGTGAAAATGGTTTGGGGAAACAGAGTTTCCATTTTATACAAATCTAAACTGTTATACAAAACATCTTATGAGTTTTTGAAGGACTTCAACTTGTAATATTGCACTAGAAAATCCTGACATTGTGGGAGCGACACTGAGGCGTTGTACTGGTTTTCTGAAGTGAAAGTGGTCTGTCCAATCCAAATAGATACACTCTAAAAAATGCTGGGTAAAATATGGACGAATCCAGAGATTGGGCCGTTTAGACCCAGCGGTTGGGTTACTGCCCAGAAGGTTGGGTTAAACATTTAACCCAGTTGTTGGTTGAAAATAACCAAGCATGTGTTCTGTCCAATAATTACCCAGCACTGGGTTGTATTTAACCCAGCATTTGTTTTTAGAGTGTAGACAAAGCAGCTTAAATATGAGCTTTTACGGGGCTTTTATTTTGGAATTAGACATAAAATAGTCCTGGCACTGCGTGAGTGAATCTGACCAGGTGTACTCTCACTCCGAAGTGAAAGTGGTCTGTGGAAACAGGGAGTTTCATTTTATACCAATCAGAATTGACAGACAAAATACTATTTGGAGGGCTTTTATTATGTAATGTGACATCAGATCGTCTTGAAACTGGTTGAGTGACACCCTGGACAGTGGACTGTCAATCTGAATTTAAATTGTTTTGTGGAAACAGGGAGTTTCCTTTTTAGAGCTACCTAAAATCAAAGACAAAACTGGTCATATGAGTTTTTGGAGGGCTTTAATTTTGTAATGCAACATCAGATCGTCTTGAAACTGGTTGAGTGACACCCTGGGACAGTTTACTGTCAATCTGAATTGAAATTTTTCTGTAGAAACAGGAAGTTTCCTTTTTAAAGCTATCCAAAATCACAGGCAGATCGGGTAGAATATGAGATTTGGAGTGCTTTTATTATGTAATGCAACATCAGATCGTCTGGAAACTGGCTAAGTGACACACTGGGGTAGTGGACTGACTGTCAATCTTAATTGAAATTGTTCTGTGGAAACAGGGAGTTTCCTTTTTAGAGCTACCTAAAATCAAGGCCAAAACTGGTCATATATGAGATTTTGGAGGGCTTTAATTTTGTAATGCAACATCAGATCATCTTGAAACTGGTTGAGTGACACCCTGGGGCAGTGCATTGTCAATCTGAATTGAAATTGTTCTGTGGAAACAGGGAGTTTCCTTTTTAGAGTTGCCTAAAATCAAAGACAAAACTGGTCATATATGAGATTTTGGAGGGCTTTTATTTTGTAATAGAAAATCAGACAGTCCTGACATTGGGCAAATGACATTTTGGAGTGATGTACTGTTTTACTATTATAGGCAACTATCATTCCTCTCAGAAAGGCCTTATAAGCTTCCCATATTGTTCTAGGGTCCATTCCATTTGTATCGTTACATTGAAAATATGCCTCTGTCTGCTCTCTTATATAATCAACAAATTTCCCATCTAGATGGAAGGGATTAAGTTTCCATATCCACGACTGATAATTAGGTCGAGGTGTGGACATTGTAACAGTTACAGGTGCATGGTCTGATAGAGTTATAGGGCCTATATTAGATTTCTCAGCCAAACTTATCATCTGATTTGAGAAGAATATATAATCAATACGTGAAGCAGTTTGATGGGTGTAGGAATAAAATGTGTAAGCCTTAACAGTGGGATTTAAAAATCTCCATATATCAATCAGACCAAGCTCCTGACATGAAGTTTTAATAATATTAGCAATTTTAGGGGTTATGTCAACTGCTGGTGATTTATCCATATTTGGATTAAGGTAACAGTTAAAATCACCCCCAGAATTACATTGTTACAGTCTAAATACGCTATTTTATTATAAGCCTGAGCAAAGTAATCTTCGTCATATATATTTGGGGCATATATATTTGCTATCACAACCTCCTCTCCATACAGTAGACCCTTTATTATGACTGTTCTACCTTCTTTATCAGAATAGCTTGTTTGTAATTGAAATGGTAAATTTTTGTGGGGCAGTATTATTACGCCACGTTTTTTGGTAGAAAAATATGAATAATAAAGTTGGCCAACCCAGTCTCTGCCCAATTTTTGGTGTTCAAGATCATTTAAATGAGTTTCTTGTAATAAGGCCATATTAATTTTGTCCCTTTTCAAAATATTTAAGATCTTCTTCCGTTTAACAACATTGTTGACACCCTTTACATTCCAAGTACGTATCCTTATGTTGGAGTTATAAGTACTACTCATTGATAATTATATTACTAATTAGATGTGTATGTATTAATTGTTTTAAAGTGTACACACTGTAAAGAGAAAGTGAAAAGCATAACAATACATGGATAAGAAGGTAAACCACAACCGCCTGAAACACAAAAACTAAAAACAAAACCAAGAAACCTGCGTGAAAACAGAACCGAGCAGGTGTACAATAAACTCTCAACCCCAAATGGGGGATATAACAATATAGGAACACAAAAAATACCACATTTGTGTACCTCTCACATTCGTCAGCTGATCCTCTTAAAGATAGACAAAGAAACAGAAAACAGAGAGGTAACAGCGTAGGAGTCTCATGCTCATAATTTCGTGACACAAAGATATTTTCCTTGTGTGTCATAAATGAAAGTTATTCGTGTCAACAGTGCTCCAGGCCAGACAGACTAATGTTTATCACAGTCGTCCTATGCATTAATTGCAGACTGTAATAGTCCTTGCGCATTTCGTACATCAGGAGTACCTGCCAGGGGATGTTTGTTGAGTCGATTCCAAGAAGGCGTTCACTTCCGCGGTCGTAGACAGATATGTGTCCTTACCGGCTGCGTTAAACACTCTAATAGTGGCAGGGTAAATGAAGGCATATTGGGATCCTGCTTCCCGCAATCTTCGTCGGGCCTCTGCCGTCTCCGCTCTATTCTTCTGCACGCCAGCCGAGAAATCTTGAAAAAACGACACTTTTTTCCCCTCAATACAGAGGTCGCCCAAACGTCTCGCTGCTTCTAGAATCAGTCTTTTGTCTTTATAATTGTGCAGTCGGACAATCACAGGTCTCATTCTCGAATGTTCACCTTCGTTTCTCAGTGGTCCAGTACGGTGCGCTCTTTCCAGTTTGATCTGTCCACCCTTTGCGTTCATGTTCAATGTGGTCGGGATCCAAGTCTCGAAAAAAGCTATCGGGTCGCCCCCTCAGTGCCCTCTTTGAGACCAACGATTCTGATATTCTGACGCCGACTTCTGTTTTCAAGGTCTTCTAAACGTTCGAGTGCTTTTTGCAAGGATGAGTCGATAGATCCAAGGCGCGTTGAGTTGTTAACTTGATTGTCCTCGAGGTCGGATATTCTCTGCTCGGCATCTATAACTCTCTTGATCATATTGTCTATTTTGCCTGATATCTCGGCGATTGGATCGCGTATCGCCTGCAACTTCTTTTCAAGAACAATCGACACTTTTTAGACGATAGAGTTAACTGCATCTCCTGATAACGCAGCTTCGTTACTAGTAGCTGGGCCTGGGTTATCGCCATCTTGCTCGGGGATGGCGCTCTTGTTCTGGCATGTATTTCTTCTAGCTTGTTTGCTAGTCGAATCTGATTGCGACCAAAAAGCGTCGAGGGACATCCTGATCACTTTATCCTCAGATCTATGCACTTTTTAAACAATTAGGACGACTGTTTCGTAAAAGTTTCAGCTATACGGCGAGGAGCTCGGTCAGACACGTCTTGCCGCTCTCAAAACATCACGTGACCCCGTTTATGTACGTTTTTGCAGAAAAGGGATGAATGCGGTGTTTTGCTCCTAAAAAAGACGCATCTCGGAGTGGTGTACTGTTAATCAAAGGTGACACTTTTTTGTGGAAACAGGGAGTTTTCTTTTTGTGAATTTACAGATAAATATGGTTATATGCAAGTTGATGAAAGGCTTTTATTGTGTTATTTCTCATCAGTTATTTTCATATTATTTGGAAATTCTACATTTAATATTACTCAACATTTGTCAAGTCATTTCCATTTTATCAGACCGTGTTTTAAACATTTTTATTATTTAAAATGTATTTATTTATTCGTTCATTAATTCATTTATTTATTCATTATTGACAGAGAAACTGGGTTAATAAATGAATGCCAGAGATCGCTTTTCCTTTGATCTGAGTTTTTACTCGCTATTACCACAACGCCTAGTATATGCGCGCAGCACTAAATAACGTGGCAGCTAGAATGACCGTGTTTTTCAAAGTGGAGGCTGGCCTGACTGCAGTCTCTGCCAAAAGGTGGGCTATTTGCACTAAGTGTAAATAGACACTCCGTTTACATTATCAAAGAACATTATCATTGACTTAGCCAGAATTTAAGCACTCTCAAAAACTCCCATTAATCACTGAAGTTGCTTACATTGTGAAATTAATATCTTGCTTATATCATAGGCACTTCTGGGATTAGTTGTTTCTGATGAGAGAAATCGGCAGAGAGCAGAATTTATTTATGAAGCGCGCGCACTAAACAAAACAGCTGTTTCAGCGATGACTCATCTGGACGCCTCTTATTGGTCATTGTACTCATAAACTCAACAGAATCATGTGTGATTGGTTATAATGCGCAGTGCTGTAGAAAAACGCTGCTGTCTCTGGCTCCGTGCCAGCCAGCGAAATTGAGCGAATTAGCAGTTGACGATAATCCACACTGAATGATCTAATCACACCGGTGTGATCGTTTATTAAATATAAAAAATATTATTCGGCTATTTTTTATTTTTTGTCTTTTGGAAGCTGCATTCAAAATCCACTTGCCTCAAAAATCTGAGGGGGCACGGTTGAAATCGCGTTCTGGGAGTAGCGGTATTTCGGCTGGGCCCCCTTCTGGTCCAGTGCCCAGTAGGCCCGTGCGTTAATCCGTCCCTGAATGTATTCTGGATTGGGCTGTGACTCAAATTCAAATTGAGAAGAAACGAAAGCTGAAGCATCCAAACCTGCATCTGACGCGTTGTACTCGGCCGCTCCTTTACTACAGCGGGCGCGTTTCAAAATCTAGCGAGTCTACTTGCAAGACAGCACTCTAGGCGCGTTCAGAATCGTCGCTCGGGCGCCCAAATAGTGGCTAGGTAGGCCGCGCACTGCGTTTTGAGTCACAGCCGGCGTGTGCTACGGATGGGAATGTATCCCAGCATGCTTGACAGTCAGCGACATGAACAGGGAAGGATGATGAAGCTAAGATGGCAGCGCTACTAGGGGTGCTGTCTTTACAGGGTCAAGAAAAACAGCAGGAACAAACGTCAGCTCGCGCTTTTGACTGATTTCACTAAAGGCAGCTGGATCGCCTGCAATCGAGGAAATAACGGTTGTTTTTTGATCCGAGCGAAGGAAAGAAGGGACGCGTATTTCGCAGCAGAGCGGCTAACAGTAAACGTCGTTTTAATTGGAGATAACGTACTCGGATGTAATTCGCCGGGCGTTTTTGCGGCTTTGCGGAGCGGATTTATGGGGGATGCTTGGCACTTTTAGCTCTGTTGACTGACATTGTAATCTAATATATGCGTTGTTCCCCTAAACGATGATGTGTGCTGCTGCGGCAGCGGGTGCCGGTGGCAGCGGGATTCCGTCCTCCTCATCCCACTCCATGGGGCTGGGTGTCAGGGTCATTCCCGGAGCTGGAAACGATTTCGCATCGATCGGATCAGGGATGGGCTCCTGTCCTGTTGTGGGGGCCCGCTCGGATTGTCGGAGCCGCTACCAGCTTCTTCTCTCAGGGCGAGCACTGGCGGAGCGGTACCGGAGGATTTACACCACCGCGATCAACGACAAAGAGCAGGGGCTCAACCTCGGCAGGTGGGTCTGATTTACCGGCTCATTGTGGGACGACAGACCGGCGTACTGCTGGACGTGTTTGTAAACAAAACCCATTGGGTTAGACGTGAGCTCGTTTGAGCCCAAACAGCAGTAACTTAGCACTTAGCATGCGGCTAACTTCCTTAGCGAGCGCAGCTAAAACACTCGTTTCATCTCATGCAGGTCAACGCAGAAGCTCAGTTTGTGTTGATTCTTATTTATGCACTTTTTAAAATCACCTTCACTCTGCTGTCACGGTCAACAATGCCGTTTCGTGAGATCTTGCACGACTAGATCAATAGCTGGAGCCGTTAAGCAGCTGCTTATAAGCTCATGATGTAACGTTAGTGTTGTGCTAATAGGACGTGGCTGGATGGGTTGTTTGTGTATAATAAAACTCAGCTGGCTTCAAATACAGGGCATAGACAATGATATGTTATGCGAAGAAGGATATACTAAACCTTTCGCATCAAATTTGTGTACATTAAAGACAAACGAAATGTTGTCAGGTTTATAGTCTTATAGTCCCAGTCCATGTTTGGATCAGCCTCCTTCACTGAATTGCATGTTCAGGGAGATTGTTATTCATAACTAGCTATTACATTTACATAACTGTGACTTATTCAACGATGTGGTATCGTATATATTCAAAGCAGCAGGCGTGTCTCGTTGAGGTGAAGGGCTGGGTTCTGTTTTGCCTGACGTCACCCTGCTGTAGACACACACACACACACACACACTGATGTGCTTTACCTCAGAGCTGTCTCTTATTAGTGATCCCACTGTACACTGTGCCTATTCATACTTCGACCTTTGCTTAATGCATAAGTTGTTTCACAGTTGCCAAAAAATGAAATAAGTTCAAATGAGAACACATGCATTTCTATGCTTCGATTATTTTGAACTCTTTAGCAAATGAAATACAGAAGACTTTTTTTTAATTTTAAATTTAGATTGGCCAAATTGATTTAATCTATATGAATTTTACAAATAATAATAATTTCACACATAAAACTTGACTAGAGAATAAATAAATAGAGAATAAAAATAATCACTTTTCCCCCAAGATCTTCGAGAGAAACAACCGTCATAATTCTATTTTTACTATATTATTATTTTTCAAAATTATATTTTCCTTATTAAATTGTGATAATGTGCTTACAAGAATATATGAAGAGTTTCTTTGCAAAAACAGATAACTGTTTTTTTGTTTTGTTTTGTTATCCTGTTTTTATTGTGTTAGTTAGCCATATGTTTTTTTCAGTTATTTTGCACCCAAATCAAAATAACCCAACTGCAGTTTAATTGAGATTAACTGGAATGCACAATGAAAAAACATGATTTTTTAAATCAGTTATCTGTTTTTGCAAATGAACTCTTCATATGTCATGAAGAATTTTTAAAATGGTCGCAAATTGTATTAAAAAGGCAAAACTGAGTGACTACATTTTTTCCCATTCAAATTTCTGGGAAGCAAGGAAAGTGGTTTTTCTTGAGGTTTGGTAGTCATTTACAAGCAGCAGTTACTAAAAAACTGCAAGCTCCTACTCTTATATTATATTTAACTTCTTTGCAAATTAGTAGATTTTGATTTCTTATTTGATTTAATAATAAATCTAAATACTCATTAAAAATATCATTTTTAAAATTGTGTTTTAGGTTTGCCTAATTGCGTTTAATGTTTATTAAATTGACCTAAAATGGCTCAAAATTGAATTGACATACAAGTCGAGCCAAGACTAATAAGCATAGAATGACTAGAGGTCAGCAAAAATAATCCAATAATTTTTTTTTAAGATCTTTGAGATTAAGATAAATCTAAAATAATGCTGTATGCTATGTTGTTACTGACTTCTCTATGCAAAAGTTATATAATTGAACAAAAAAAATGTGTTTAGAAGAATGTATGTGATGAAGATCCTTAAAATGCATATTTCAGTTTGTATTAGTTTGCAAAATCGAAAATAAATTAACCACATTTTTTCCCTCATTCCAATCTCTGGAAGTAGGAATTTGAAAATGATTTTCCTTGAGGTCTAATAATCCTTTTACCAGTGGTTTCACAGTGTACACTTACTCCATGCACTCATGATGTCACCAGCGTTGATAGCATGCAAAGTGCACTAAACCATTGAACGCCCCTCCCAACCTTCAGGCTCTTCATCACAAGCAGCCTCTGTGCTTTCACTTTTCACTGCATATAATCAGCTTCTGTTGTTGCATTTTTTTTACTGCTGTACACAAACTCTAGCACTTCAGCACCATTCCTACATAACGTTCTACATAATAGCAGATTCAGATGGCTCTCTTGATGAAAATAGAACTATGATCTCCTGCTGCAGGAGCGCTTTCCTTGTGTGGGGTTGCCACTAGGATTCGGGGTATTTGCAGTTTCTCATGTTAGACAAACAGTGTCATTTTACAGCATGTAATCAAATTTAAACTAGTGAGAAAAAGACCAACTTGTGCTTCATTGCAAAGGTGTTAACATGGCAGCATGGAGTCCCTTTAAGATATTACTGCTCTTAAAATCCATCCTTATAAAAAATGCATGTTAAAACCACACATTACTGGGATGACTAGGCCTATATGTGCTGACCGATTAAGATATCTGTGATGTATGACCTCTGGACTTTATACCAGTACATTGAACTGGTACTAACTACTTGACAAACAAAATTGAACATGCCAAATATGTTAGTAGTAGTATCAGCCTCAGACACCCTCAATCAATTCACTGGCTGTCTGATTCATATCGCACACTAAACTTAAAATTAACAGATTGAAAGTGATTGAGTACACTATTTCTGTCTATCGAATTGCAAAGTCCACCAGAGAACAAAGTTGTCTTTATGAGGTGCTGGATTGACGCACTGCATGTTTTTTGGACAGCTGCTGCTGTTCAGTTTTTCTAGGCATAAATCCATCTCTGAACAACAGCATATAAAACCAGAAATGAACTGTGCTTAGTCAGTTTCCATGTGTTAGAAAATCTCCTCCTTTTTAAGTGGACAGTTCTTGGCCAGAATAACATGCAGTTTTGGAGCAGACTTTATGCCCTTTATATATTATTATCTAAATAGACGTTTGTATTAATTCAGGGTTTCTATGGGTCTTAATAAGGTATTAAATTTGAGCAGAAAGTCACTGCATTAAATGTTGCATGCACTGCAAAAAAAAAAAAAAAGTCCTCAGTGTTGTGGTTTTTTTTCTTAAAGATATTTTTAAAAATGCTTTTATTTAAAAAAAAAAAAAAACAAACATTTATTTGAGATGCAAATGTGAAGTCTTATTATTTTTTTTTTAAGTATATTTTTCTCACCCTATGGGCAGATATTTGTTCTTGTTTTAATCATAAACGCACTTCATTTTGATCAGTTTCTCAGGAAATAAGGCCTAGTTTACATAGCAGGTCTTGATGCCCAATTCTGATTTATTGCCTATATCCAATTTATTTGACCGTCCGTTTACACATTCTTTCAATTGTGACCCTCATCCGATTCATGCGTTTACTCTTGCCATACCATCTGAAACATAATGCATGCATAAGGAATATGACGTCATTAAACCGCGGAGAAGTACCAAATTGTCGCAGTTTTAATGATGTACAGAACGCAATGCCTCAGACAATCTGATCTGCCTGTTTACATGACAGTTTCATTGGCACATATCTGATTTATTTCCACATTTGAATGAGGCCTGAAATAGGGCTGTGCGATTTGGGGAAAAATATCTAATTGCGAGATTTTTTATTTTTTTTGGCAGATATTGTGATTTGCGATTTTTAAATTTGCAAAGTCAAGCTTCAGCTCAATATTGTCAATAATGTGCAGCACAGTATACGTATCATTAACCAATAGAACAATAGAAACCATCACAGAAATTCTTATAGTTTCCATAAAAACCAAAATTATGGAATTACTGTTGTTCTGTTGGTTGCCATCTGCTAGATTACATCCCACCAATAGAATGCATCAAATACCAGTAGACACCATAATAGTTTACATTAAAACCAATACAATTCCCATTATAACCCTTACATCCATTACATTTTCTATTGTGTTTTGGGAGGTGCTCTGCTGTTTTTTTTTGTGCAGGGAAGATTATAATGGTATTACTACGTTTACAGAATTACTGAATTTCACAGGGAAGATTTGGATATTTTTTTTATAAATAAAGAACTGTATTTCTTTAGTCAATTATTAAAGTATTACACGTTACACGGGCTGATTTATTAATTTTTAAGTATTTGGGATTTTAAGAACAAGTGGGAAATGTGCTGAATGTTCTGTTTCATTCCTCTTGACTGCCAGTGGTGGAGCTAAGCACTAGTGGATAATCGCTGCGCCAGCTAGATAGGTAGAGAAAAAATTACAACAAAGTCACGTCATGACGTCGCCCGAGATGTGAGGATATAAACCACAGGAGCTCGATGCCCAGCCTCTTTCGCTTTCTCGCTTATGATAGGTCGTTGGTTTAGCGTTGTCCCGTGCAGCTTACCTGATTCGCCCTCCCAAGCTGTGACAGCGTGCTCTGCACTATATGAATGGTTTTTGGATTGCCGTCTTCATTACACGAGTACACATTTTTGCATTTAATAATTGTGTCGGCGAAACCCTGTGCTTCACGGTACTATCCCGTAGCTGGTTTCGACCGCACATAGGTAGCGTTCCCCGCTGACCTATTTATCACTGTTTTCGCCGCTTACTGTCGTGAAAGCTCTCTTATGCCCTGCGGTGCTATCCGAAGGCAGCTTTGATAATCCATGTGTGATAATCTCATTTATAAATCTTTCGGTTCTATCCAAAGATATTATCAACGCCTGTTTTCTTTTGTGCGTGTTATTGCAGGTGCTATCGAGGGACGTGTTTGATGGAGTCATGGATCACAGCTCTCATTTCTCCTTTTCTTCACCGAGTTGTAAACTGTGCTCGAACACACTTCTTCCCGATGACGGACACGATCTCTGCCTGTCATGTTTAGGGATTCCGCATCTGAAAGAAGCGTTGACTGATCCGTGTTTGTATTGTGCCATGCTGCCACTCTCAGAAAGACAGCTGCGTCTTGCAGAGCTAGATCCTAACTCGTCTGCTAGCCTCGCACAACCGTGTATAGTGCCACGACATGCTCAAAAACGTTGCACATCAGCGGCTGCTGGTGTTCCGCCGACCAAGAAGAAATCTTTACCGAAGACAGAAAATTTGCTATCGAAGACTGTTGCTTCTCTTTCTTCAGAGATGGAGAAAGAGAAGCAGTCGTTACAACCTCCGGTACCAACCGCGCCTACTAAAACTGCTTCAGTGAACGTGAGTGATTTCCCGCCTCCAGATATTATCGATTTAGACGCTCTCTCCATGAGTGCATCTCATTCACATTTCCTTGATGAAGAGTTGGTGGATTCTGCCATGCAACCTGGCCCCCCACAGGAGGCTCTCTCCAGCCTGTCTGCTGCTGGTGGTTCAAGCGGTGGGTCTGTACATTCATCTAAAGCAGGCCAGTCTTCTCCTGATGACATTCTCTCAATTCTGCAGATGGCAACGGCTCGTTTAGGTCTTGATAGATCTGTTCAGCCTGCTCAATCTAATGTGTTCTTCAGACAAAATGCTGATACTACGTTTACCATGCCACAATGTAAGGATTTTGGCTGAGGCTGATTCTATTGAGGTGGGTCGGGCACCTGAAATTGAACAGCCGGTAGCAGCCTTGGTGGTATCACCAGACGAAGCGCTTGGAGGCAATGTGTGTTGCCCAAGTGCGCAAAGTGGTCGTACTAACACATTACTGAAAAAAGCATATGAGTCCGTAGCCTACATAACCCGAGCAGAGAATACTATTTGCCAACTACTGCTTGCCTGTAACGCCACATTGGAGTCAGCAAATGTTGACCCCTCTGTGCCTCAGTTTTTACAGACTGCCCTATTGACTATGGGTCATGCGACGCGTGAACTTGGGACACTGTCGGCGACCCTTTTAACAGCAAGACACCAGGAATGGCTTGCTCAGGCAAGATTGTCTGAAGATTGTCAGAACACATTGAGAGAACTACCAATTGTACCGGGACATCTCTTTGGCCCAAACATTTCTGAACTATTGGAAAAGAGAATGAAGTTATCAGAGGCCACACGACAGTGAACTCAGGCCCCACGGGCTCCCTCTTTTAGGATGCCATTGACACCGGCTCACCCACGCTACTCAAGCTCGGAGCAGTTGCGTCACCACAGCGGTCCGCAACTTCAAACGCCACAGCGACATAGAGTGGCTGAAGAGACTCAGTCTCGCCGCCCTTTCCCCCGCCACCATCAAGGAGGGCCACGTCAGCCCCCCCCCCCCCCCCCCCCCCACCACCACCACAGTTCCAAAGGGCAGAAACCCGAAACCCGAACCCCTGAAGTTCCTGGGCTGGCAGTCGGCCGTTTCACTGCAGAACACCTACATTGCTGGGAAAATTCAACATCCGACCCCTGGATTTTGACGACTCTTAACAAGGGATACAGTCTGCAGTTCCGACGCCGGCCTCCAAGGTTTTCAGGAATTCTTCCGACAGTCATCAAAGATTCAACCAGATTAATGGCCCTTTCCATGGAAATGCGTTCGCTGTTGTTGAAAGGAGCCATAGAGAAAGTTCCCCTTCTCAAACAAAGAGATGGTTTTTACTCCACTTCCGCATTCCAAAAAAGGATGGCGGTTTACGCCCAGTTTTGGATCTGCGACACCTCAATGTGTTCCTGAAGCGTCTTCCCTTTCGGATGTTGCGCACAGTCGGCATTCTTCGATCTGTGATGAAAAGAGACTGGTTTGTGAGTGTAGACTTAAGGGATGCTTCCATGTTCCCATTGCTCTCCACCACAGGATCCTAAGATTCAGCTTTCAGGGTCAGGTCTATCAATTCAGAGTCCTGCCATTCAGACTAAAGCCAGGTTCACACTGCGATTTTTAATAATCTTTTGCGATTGCTGCTTGTCACACTCTACGAACATGATCCCCATGTCAGACTGTAGGATCTCAGTTGTCTTAATGTCAGACTGTACGACAGTCCAGACGCGATAAAAACGGACGTACTCAAGAAGACTTGTCCGGAGTTTTACGTCATCAATACGTGACCCGCGTTCTCTCGCTATAATGGTAGCTAGCAAACAACAGCAACGTGTAGCGTTAGTTTTATTAATTACATGCCTTGATGTAAAAAAAAAAACAAAAAAAAAACAAAAAAGACGACGTGTGTGGAGCAAGTCATGGCTGGGCAAAGGACTTTATGGACTTCCAGTTCTACAGAGCGAACTTGAGGTAATTTTGTTATTCGAGTTTAAACATCCTGCCCCTTAATAAATAAACTTTAAGTAAACTTTACGTTGTACATACATTGTTTTTTACAAATAATGAATGGTTTGAAGTTGTCACGCTAATTGCGTCATCAAGTTCAGTGCTCCTATTGGTTCTTGGTTTGACGGTCGTCGTAGGAGATGTCACACTGCAGGAAACTTGAGGAAAGTGTCTGAAATCTTCTGACACTGCCAGAATTTAATCGGAGGAAAAAATTGATCGCAACGGCCATTAATCGGCTGTCGGTGAACATGTCAAACCAGCGATCTAGACAACCGATTTTAGCCTAGGATTATAGGAATCTTTTAGGATGTTAGGATTTTCAAAATTTGTCTCAGACGAACAAATCGTGGCCAAAATCGCACAGTGTGAGCCGGGCTTAACTCTGGCTCCTCGTGTTTTTACGAGATGCCTGAGTGCAGCCCTGTCTCCTTTTTGGTCCAAGGGCATGAGGATTCTGCCCTATTTAGACGATTGGCTTCTCTGCGCCCTAACAAGAGTGCATGCTCTACGCGGCACCAAGATTGTTCTGGAGCACATACAGAAGCTGGGACCAACACAAAAAGTCATCTGGTTCCAGAGCAGACCATAACCTTCATAGGAATAATGCTCAATTCTGTCACAATGTCTGCTACACTGTCTCACACTCGGACAGACAGTATTTTTCAGTTACTGACTCGTTTCCGCATGGGAGCAAGGATACATTGTGGTGTCCTTCTACAACTAATGGGGATGTTGGCTGCTGCCACATCTGTGATTCCCTTAGGGCAAAAACCTAGGGCTAAACTCAATGAGACATCATTATCACATGATGTCTCGAAACCCTGGAAACGGGTAACGTTTCTGAGGGCTGGAGTGCCACTAGAGGTGGTGCCTTCTCGTCGAGAAGTGATCACAACTGATGCTTCGCTAACAGGATGGGGGGGGCAACATGGAACCAGAGAGGGATTTGTGGCCACTGGTCAGCAAAGGAGGCCTTAGAACATATCAACGTTGTAGAACTGAAGGCAGTGTATCTAGCACTACAGCGCTTCCTACCACATCTGTTACGCCGCTATGTGCTTGTCCGGTCTGACAACACGTCGACAATCTTTCATTTGAATCACCAGGGGAGCACCAGGTCTCTTGCTTCTTTACAGCTAACTCGTTAGATCCTCAGATGGTCTCAGGGCCGACTGGCTTCATTAAAGGCAATGTATCTCCCAGGATTGGACAATCGAGTGGCAGATGCTCTGTCCAGAGATCTACTGCTTCCGGGCGAATGGAGGCTTCACCCGGATGTGGTGCAGCTGATTTGGCAACAGTTCGGCAGGGCAGAGGTCGATATATTTGCCTCGGAGCTAACCACGCATTGCCGCTGGTGGTATCTGATGGTATATGGCATCATCACGAAGACAAACTATGGGTGTTTCTCAAATGGAAGACCGCATCCTACGAAGGCTGCATATCTTTGCTGCCACGTCATCAAATGTCGCTGAAGGCCATCTCAATCGGAAGGATCCTTGGAAGACAGCCTTCGTTTCACATCCTTCATTCAGCTGAAATTGAAGGATGCATGGGATGTATCCTCCACGACCTTCAATCACCCACAATCCTTTGTACTCATTCCATTTCATGAAAATAAACTGACGCAAAACGAGTCAGTACTGAGCTTGTCTCAATTTATGAAATCTAAGACAAAAATAATGTTTTTGGACATGAAAGGATAGATGTTATATTTTGTTTTGGTGTAAATTACATACTAAATGCTAAATGACAATAACTTAAGCCACAGGGAGATTATAGATGGCTGTGATTCATTGTATTGTATTAATAGACAGCCAAATAATATAAAGATATGTAATACAAAGTATTTTTATTAGTGTTTCCGTGCCGTGACGGTGAGGGCGGGAACATATGTGACGTAGCCACGCGCACTTACTAGACCGTCTTATTCTAGCGTTTATATGCCGATGAGGACTCTAGCTTACAAGACACTGAAGGACTGAACTAGGAAGGGCGCAGCCTTGGTAGGATCCAGCCTTCCGTTTGAGAAGCACCCTATATGTTTATATGTGAAATTCTCAAGGGGACGTCGGGTGGCGTCGCGTTGTGACATAATAACGCATGCCATTAATTGATCTATGTACTATAAAATGTAAAACGGGAACATGAAAGGATTATTCTGAAAGCAACTCATGCAAACACCTTAATCATAATATTGTCTTATTCAGAATAAGGTAAACAATTAGATTACTGATGTCCATGTAAACATAGTCAGTGTCGCAAAGATGATGATCCTGACGCCATCTCCTCATTGTTTTAGGTTTAACGTTTAAACATTGTTGTATGCTTGAACTGTTTTAGTATATCTATAGATTTTATTTTAGGCAAGTCCTGATGATTTGATAAGGCTAAATTGATCAAACATGGCTATGATCAGCCTGCCCGTCTACTGCTGGCCGCTTGGTCGTTACTTTAAGAAAGAAAAAAACGTATTTAATGAACAAAAAAATATTCTCCAAACGTTTTTCTAAATTAACTTAATAAATAACGAAACGAAATATAATCACTTTGCCATTACATACAAAACTGAACTATTTTAATAGCTGAAACAGTGTAATCTGATTTGGGAGAAGGGGGAAAAAAGACGGGCTCGGGACGGACTCGGGCTGGTAATTGTGTCAAGCTGTCGGACATTAAGCCAGGCTAGGGCCTGAGCATCTCGGGCCAGGGCCTAAATTTGAGGCAAATCTGGATTGCATGAAGATGGTATGGACTGTCAAAGAGAACTGAGGTAAAATAGTTTTTATTCTCTGCGTCGCGGTAGTCCCTCATCATAAATGCAGGAGTATTGTTGCTGTAGCTCCACGAACATTTCCTCCATTGTAAAATTACACCTAGCAAGAGTTTCGGTTCGTTTGAAAGCTTGTAAAAAAAGGCACTTCTGTCCTCCTATTGGCCAGTGTCACAGATGTGATGGAACTTGTCGTGTACGACGGAAAAATAAATAAATTGTGAATCGTCCTTGAGGTCATGAAGCATCGCAGATGTATCGTTCACTATGACACACTACACGAGATGAAACAATTGAATCGTGCTTCCCGATGCCCATTGTCGTTTACGAATCCCCACGACACCCTATGTCAAGTAGATTGTGGCAAAATCAGGGAAAAAAACGTGTAGTCTGAACGGGGCTTAATATCGCGTCCACATCGCAGGCTTTGCGATTAGCAAATCGCAACAACTCAAATCGTGATTGCTATTCGATTTCGATTAATCGCACAGCCCTAGCCTGAAACGGATCTCGAAATATCTAAATGCATGCTTTTTCCCCCTGTTTACATGGTCATAGAATACATCTGATCTGTGTCGCATCTGAGCAGAATTGGGTCACATTTAACTAACAAAACGTTTAAGTGTAAACGTAACATAAGACTCATGTCATTTTACTTCTCAATGTATCTTGATTTAGAGGGGTCATGAACTACCTTTGTTTTTTATTTTGTACTGTTCTCTGAGGTCCACTTATGTTATCTAAATTTTTACATCAAAAAAACATAATTTAGAAGTAATTTTCTGTCCTGTTTTTAACCCCTCTCATCAGAACGCTCTTGTTTGAATAGGCGTAGTAGATTGTAGACGCCCACTGCTGTGATTGGCTAATAGTTTTGTATGTTTGACAACGCACATTCCTCATAGATGGACGCTGCTGTGATTTAGGTTATCAATGCATTAATAACTCAATACATATCAAATGATCTGTAAGAAGAGACAAAGCAATAGAGACCATGAATGAAAACAGTTACTCACACTTGTGTGGTGTGGCATTGTACCGACTATAGTTGGCACAGCATCGTTTTTTAGTTTCAATCTTTTTAAAAAAACCCGCGTTGAACTGTGCCTTGTTTGTTAACAAATCCACGGTAAAATGAAGTGAACGAAGGACCAAGTTCATACTGATGTGGTCTGGAACTTCATTCAAAATAAATTTCATCCACTCTTTCCTAACGTTGGGATCAGAAGGAAGGCAACGCAAACATTGTTTTTGCACAGCTTGGCACTTTAGCACTGTTATCTTCAGAACCATCTTTATCGTTTGGTTTCGGCATAGACTTGCGCGTTTGCCTCTCGTAAACGCTACATGCGCAAATCAGTGGGTGGGGCTAAACAGGCAGTGATGTTGATCATCATAGAGTAGATTGATTACATCATAGAGTAGAACATTCCAAAAGCTGTCATTTTAGCACACTGCCTTCAATATAAGCTGTTTTTGAGTTCTGAAACTTTAAGATCAAGGGAATTTTGATTTCTCAGAATATGAACCCTTTAAGAATCTTTAGATATTTGCAATGGAAAATGAGACAAAAATACAGAGGAAGTACATCACTATTTGTGCTTCATTTAAAATGATTTTCACATTCTTTGTTTTTTGTCAAATGAAGTAAACGGTAACTGTTGGAGATCTGTTGGAAGTGGTATTTTCAGATATAACTCACTGTCTGCTGCTTAAGTGTGTATAGAACATATTGAAACATTATTTCCTTTAATTTATTCCTTACATGTTCTTTACTTGGTCTTAAAAAGGCCTTCAAGATTTAAATTCACCTTCAGAAACCCTGTAATTTGTGATTTATTGATAATCACACTGCAAAACCACTAACATGTGTCATTCTTCTCCAGGGGAAAGAAAGCTTTGAGCAAGAAGAAGCTAAAAAGGCGGCAAAAAGTCAAATCAAAAGTGAAAACAAGAACAAAGGTAAGATTGTGAATCTGACTCTGGATACTGTAGTCTTCATTGCTACTCATTTTCTGCCCCGTTTAAACTGTGAAGCTATATGGCTTAAAAGCCATTATTGGTAGTATCATTTCCATATTCACATACAGTTTTGAAGAAGCATCCTTTCATAGACTTCTGCTGTCTTTATTTCAAAAACTAGGACCTTTCTTATCAATATATCATTTTAACATCAGGTAACAGTGGTTCTTTTGCCAAATGTTGAAGTAGTGGTTTCCATTTATATATCTTCAGTCTGGATTTTCTCTTTGGCCATTTAGGTGCAACTCTAATTCCATTAAGATTTCTTTTAGCAGTTTTGACCGTTATCACAATACAGTACATATCTATACATATTTTCATGCTTGGAAACTGCTTCTAGTCGTCACAGTTGAGAAGACGCCAGTAAACACTCGCACACATGGCGGAGGATGCAGGAATGACGGGGTCACAATTGGCTGTTGCTTGGCGACCCGTGTGTTGCATGTTTCCTTGGTAACGGCTTCCTCCATCTCCTGCTCTGAGCACCTATGGTGTGCTGGCAGCAGGGTTTGTCTCGCTACGTCTGCAGCGTTTACCAGCGCTCAGAAAATAGGCAGAGACTCAAAATGTCTTCTATTGGATATTGTGTATTGTCTTGCCATTCCCCAAAGCATGTGTGGGGGTTAATGCCTGATTGTGTTTGGATATCCTTTCCCAGGCACTCTGTTTTCCCTAGTGGATGTGAGTGCTTCGCAGGCAGGGGTAAGAGAATAATGTGATTGTAGATATGCCGTCGTAATCCTCCAGCCTAAAACCCTGCTGGCTAAGGAAAAAGAGCTCACTTATATTTCTCCTTCTCTGCCACAGCCTCCTTAAAAGGAGCTCCTTGGCTTTGTTTGCTCATAAACAGATGGGTGGAGTTTCTCCAGCAGGGAGGTGCTTGTCTTGAAGACATACTGCTGAAATGTGTCATGTTCAAGCACTTCACATTGCTTTGTCTGATAGATAAGAATGTCTCTTCATAAGTGTGCTGCCCTTCTGGTTTGATTTCTTTGCTTGTCTGTGATATATTACACAATTCCAGACAGCTTTGTGCTTCTTATGACGAAGACTGGCCGATATAGATGAACCATGAAATTTATTTACAGTAGCATTTATGTATATATTTGATATTTGTGCATTTGCTTTCCTTTTCATAGGACTTTTATATTAGTACTGTCAAAATTAGTGTTAACGCAGGCAATGTTTAATGGCGTTAAAGGTATAGTTCACCCCAAAATGAAAATTGTCATTAATTGCTCAACCTCATATCATTCCAAATCTCTAAGGCCTTTATTCATCTTCGGAAACTTCGGGCAGTTTTGCGAAGCTATGATAATTATTTTTGTGCGCAAAGAAGCATGCGTCGTGGTACTCTCGAAAATGGTGGAAGACGGTAACTCGGGGGAGAAGAATTTTTGAATAAAGTCGTTATTTTTGTTTTCTTTGCGCACAAAACGTATTCTTGCAGCTTTGCAAAATTTAAGTTGTGCCATTGATGTCACATGGACAGTTTTACAGATGTCCTTGTTTCTGAGCATTTCAGTTACGTTGCTGTCTTTGGAGGGTCAGAAAGCTCTCGGATTTCATCAAACATATCTTAATTTGTGTTCCGAAGATGAACGAATGTCTTTTGGGTTATTTTGGGGTGAATTATCCCTTTAAAAATATTTAATGCAGGGGTGGGGCTAGGGTTGGCTACCCCACTCACAACTGCTGCTATTGGCCCTTTTTTTTTTTTTTACATGAATTGCGTTTTATACGAAGAATGTCTTTACGACCACATCAAACGGAAGACTTTTCAGATGCTCACTCCTCAGCACCAGGCGCTAGTCAAAGGATCACGGAAACGGTACAGGTGAGGAGGGAGCTTCAGTAGAACATCAGTGAACTGTGGTCAGATGAGATGTTGTCAGGCCATATGTCAGTAAAAATACATTTTACTGCCCTGTCAGCCGTTATACTGTGCTTGTAACTAGGGCTGTTGCAATTTGTTGATTCTATTCGATTTTAAAAAAATCATCAATTTCATTTTGCCCGTGTTGACTAACCGGCAAAATACCAGAAGTGTCACATTTCACAGACGAGAATTTTTAGACTTTTTTTCAAGGCTGCATGACAAATTAAACCCATTTAAAAATCATAATCGTACTATTTCAGTTTTCTACTTAAAATTTAACATTTAATTTAATGTTATACTGTTTCTTTGTAATTTACTAGTAATTGCTTCATAAACTTTAAACACCCATATTTTTTCAGAATAGCAATGTACAGCTTACCTACTTGTTTATTTGTATTTAATTTAGTTAGAAATCAATTTAGCAAATGGAAAATGACATTGGGGATTGCTGAATTAATCAAAACACTTCAGTTGAATCACAGAAATGAACCAAACCTACCAGTTGTTTTTGCTGTTGTAATACTTTTGATGGACGTTAAATAACAAGCTTATAATCATTGTGGTTTTCATGATGATGCTTTAATTTTATATCAAATCATCACATTATTACACTGAAAAAATTCTAAATATTCATTTAGAAATTGCTTGTAAATATTTAAATGATTACAAAGAAATGGCAAGTAACACACTGAATTTTGAAGTAGAAAGACTGAAAAGTATTTTTTACAATTATCTATTTTATTTAAAACTTTGAAAAATATATTTTTTTACAGTCGTATAATGAAATTTAGTTTGTAACATTTATACTTGCATAGGTAATGATATTAAAACTAGCTAATCTCATTTTACCAGCATTTCTTGTATTGTAGATAAGCTGATATTATCTACCTCTGACCTTTCAGGCGACAGTGATGGGACTTGTGGGTAAATTGTATATAGTATGACTCATGTACCTTTGTATGGACGACTGACTTTCATATTCTAAATACAACCTTAAGGCCCCTCAACGTTTTATTTAGCTGAGTTCTTGCACGATGGTTTGCCACTTGTTAAAACCAGACACCAATTGTTGGCCCCAAAGAGGAATAGCTGATACAGCGCAGGTTTAATTTACACATCACTGTGTGTCCGCAATGTATATGATTGATATTACCACAGAGCACAACGTTATTGTCACCCCCTCTGCTGACACAGGACTGAAGTATCCTCCCTGAAGTATATATGCTCATAAGGAACAGGTGTAAGTGCCAAAGATATTGAATTTTCAAACACCACAGAGCTGCAATTTATAAATGCTGTGCTTATGATCATCTCTGTGTGTATGTGTTAAAGGGGCTAAACTCTTCCTCTGCATATGCTGTGAATTTGAATTGCTTAAAGTTCATCTGAGAAAACAAGTGTTCATTATCTCACTAGATTTATAACGTAAATCTTTTATAAATCTTTGCCAACACGGGAGAATACACCAACCTATTTCTAAATATGCCATTTATTGTACATCACGATTTCAAAATAAACGTTTCTGAGTTTGCATGTGGCCAAATATTAAAATTTAATGGATTTAAATGTCGTTTAATCACGCTGTAAAGTGAAACGTCACCAGGCCGTTGGTGCCCTCTGCAGGTATATGTTATAATACACTATGTACTTAAGTTGGTTATGTTCATATTATGTATAGGCATATTACATTTATGTATTTTAACAGTGTTATTCAATAAAAGCATGTAATTACTTGGTTTTGATATTTTATTTTAGGCAATTATTATTGCCTCATCATTAGTTTATACATAAACTGTCATACTAAAGCAGGGGTCTGCAACCTTCAACGTCAAAAGAGCCATTTTGTCCCCTTTCCTGCGGAATAAATTTAATGTGGAGCAACAAAATATTTGATGCCCGAATAAAGATAACACGGCATATATCTAAAGTTTTATATTCAGTTATGTTACAGGGCAAAGGAGTAGCAATCATTTCAGAAGTGAGGGGGACAGAAATGTCAAACGTAGTAGTAGTAATAATAATTATTATTATAATATTTATGTATGTATAATTGATAAAAACATTATCTTTTAATTGGCTAAGAAATAAAATACACTGCTGGACAATAACCAATAATTTGATTGCTGTGGCAGCCTCAGTTTAATGGCACATGAACAATCATCTCTTCCTCTTTACTACTAGTTATAGCACAAAATAAACATGAAAGAACATCAGAATATATGTTGAAAAAACATTTCAAATGACTGAAATGTATCATTTGACATGTAATCACTCATTTAGTGTTTCAACCGTGTAAAGTTGTCAATAAAACAGATTGTAAACAGTGTCACTTAATGTTACATTTTACCTCAGGAAAGCCTTTCAGTGTCCATAAACTTGATTGTCAGCTAGAATATACAACTCCAGAAATGCACTGTATATTCATTACTTTACTTAACCTGCTGTTTTCATTTTTTAGTGCATGTCTGAATAAGTCTGTAATAAAAATAAGTCCTTATCACAGCCACCGCTGAAACAATTTGGTATTAAAAAGTTGTCCAAAAATGTTTGTCCAACTCAGCTTTTATATGAGTGTTTTAAACTCATTTGCTCTTTGCTCCCAAGGAAAACTCCATAGGAAGACCATGTTATCTTGTCTTCATTCTGAATTCAATTCAGGATTTCAGAAATCAGAAAATATATATATTTTTTATAATAGAATTTCCTTTGCATGCTGTATAGATTTGCTCCACACTGTAATGTACTACTGGAAACTGGCATCATTTATATAGTTTGAATATTAGAGGCAGATGTTTTTCTAGGGCTCCTCAATATCTAGGCTAAATGACTAATACAATAAAAATACCAGGCAGAACTTTCTGTGTTTACTGAATGTAAATCTTTTTCTCATTTAAGCTGTACATGATTTACTTCAGTGAACTTCACATTGATTTTACTGCCAAAGTGGGGCATTGCAAATCCAGGACATTGAATTGGAGAGTAAAGTCAGAGGCAGTCTTGTAGTCTATTAGTATCAGCCACACCGCTGACTGACGGGGACAAGATTTCAGAAGCAAAAGAGACATCCTCCCCAAATCAAAAGCTGTTTTGGAGTCTGTGAGTCGGGTAACACCTTAACCAAGCTGTTCTTGCTTTTCAGCAGTGATAGCAAATCACAGGAAGTGTACTGATCTGCTAGGCATTGCTCAGATGTGTGGCTTCCTAATGACACTAGATGTCTGACGCTGCTGTGCCATACACACGAGGGGGGGGGGGGGATTTCTCCGTTGTGTGCCTAAAAACGAATGACCTTCCCTGCATTACATCATCCTTTATTATAGACTGATAGACAAATAAGAAGACAGATGGATGACTTAAGCCTATCAGGGGAAGGATTGATGAATGGGACAATGAAACTTACATTTTACAGATAGGCCTACATTGTTGACATTTTGACACTGCTTATGTGGTTGTGGATGTGTCCATGCGGTTATCAGTGGCTAGGACTGCTTTGCGTTACTTACAGGTGGCATATGAAGAAGCTTAGACAATATAATTTTGGCTTCAAATTCTGAATAACACCCCATTTTAATATGACAAAATGACACACTGAACTGAAATTGAACTGATGTGCGATTACAGAGGTGTGTGTATATTAGGTATTTTACAACGTAACTCATCAGAATTAAGTCCATGCTATTTTATTTATAATAATTCTATTTTTATTATTTCTGTAATGTTTTATATTTTTTAAATATAAAATATATATATATTTTTTTATGAATGAAACTCTATTTTTTATATTTATTTTTACAATATTTAAAACATTTAATTAAAATGATTATAATTAAATATTAAAATATTTTGCTATATAAGAGTAATTTTTTATGTGTATTTAATAAATAAATATATAGGCTTACATAAACGTAACATACATTTCTTAATTTACTGTAAAATTACTTGTGAAATAATATGTCTTTGGTCATGCAGCCCACCCCTAAATGCCTAAAAAATATATTTTCTTAATATTACATCTTAATATTACAGTTATTATGGCCCTATGAAATCAGTTTTAGTTTTATTCAAAATTTTATTTTATTTTTTCCTCCCAATTTTTTATTGTTTTTCCCCTTTGTTTTCCAGTTTTTGTCTTTCTGGATCCTGTTTTTTTTTTTTTTTTTCAGTTAAATTTTTCTCTGGATACTCTTTTAATGATTACATTTTTTAAAATGTTTAAATAATAGTATTATTATTATTATTATTATTATTATTATTATTTATTTTATTTTGTAGTTTTTGTATGAATGTTTTTTAAATTATTATTAATTACTAATTATTATTATTATTATTATTATTATTATTATTTGTCTGGATTGTTTAATGATTTAATTTAACTTTAATAACCAAGAAAACATGTTTAAATAAAATGGCTTTTTAAAATTATTTTTTTTATATATACAATAATAGTGAAAATAGTGAATAATAGGCCCTGTGAAATGTTTTATTTTTTCAAAATTTGTGTTACCGGTTTAAATTTTTCTGGATTTGATTTGATACAAATTTATAAAAACAGTTTTAACCATCTGAGGGCATAAAACTTAAACAATTTAATCTTTTAAAATAATAATCAAGTAAAAATGTGATGGTGATAATGATAACGAACAATAATGAATGTGTGTTTCTATGTTTTATTTTGCATGTATGTAGAACTACAAACAGTAACACTTGTAGTTGCCTTAGAGAAATCGATGAAGTACAGTGTTCCCCAAAGCCTTTAGCATCATAACTTACTGTCTCTTATCACAGTCTTTCTCCCTGCCTACTTCCCTGTGTATCACTCCTAACTCTCTATGTCTTTTTGTCATCTGGTAGACAGAGACTCTGGATGGGGCCTTTCCAGTGCCTGACATCAAACTCCACAGCAATCCCTCTGCGTTCAACGTCTACTGCAATGTACGGCACTGCGTGTTGGACTGGCAGCAGAAGGAGGCCGCGTTGGCCCTGGCCTCCCGCAATTCTGTGCAGAGCGGCGACTCAGACAGTGAGGAGGAGGAGGAGTACCGCGAACCCGCCGTCAAACTGCCCAAGGTCAGTCGACGACATTAATGCGTATATGAACCCAGTCATGTGATTTCTGATTCAGTGTATGTTCATTTTTTTTTCTTGTTTTATTTCTCTTTTGATAACTGCAGTGGTGTATTATAGGGCTGGGCGATATGGCTGAAAACTGTATCACGATATCAGTGTTTCATATCGGTCGATATCGATGATTATTGGTGGCACTCATTTTCTGCTTATGAAGAGGAATCCAGCAGACCAGCCAATAGGGTCTGGCTGCAGACGTGCACTCTCAGCCGCGCGTGCGCACTTAGACACGAGACAACGATATGGCGCAACCAAACATGATACTGTTACATGATTGGCTGTTAGCGTGTCACTCCCTACGTTGCTAGGTTACCAGAGAGCGAGTGCCTTTGTTAATGCAACCAAACTTGCTTCGCAACCTTTTTCTTCCGACGAAGAATAAAAAATATCGAACGTTTTATCGATTTTCAACATTTTTTATTGATATAGTTCACGTGTCTATCGCGATACATATCGTTATCGTTTTATCGCCCAGCCCTAGTGTATTATGAGAATTTTACTGCAGGGTTTTTAATAATATTTGAGATCATGATACCGAAACATCAGCATTGGATTAATTAAAGGGTTAGTTCACCCAAAAATGAAAATTCTGTTATTAATTACTCACCCTCAAGTCGTTCCAAACCCGGAAACCTTCGTTCATCTTCGGAACACAAATTAGGGATATTTTTGAACGTAATCCCCAGAACGTAATCTGCACAATCAGCTTTGTTGACGTTCAGGATAAAGAGCGTGCATGCAGAACGTAAACAACGTTGATTATGTTCTGGAGTACTCTTCAAAATTGCCGAGGCCTGTAACTCTGGGACAAGAGTTGTTGAATAAATGATTGTTTTCTTTGCGCACAAAAAGTATTCTCATAGCTTCGTAAAATGATTACATTACAGAGCGTGCAATATGTGATCGTGTGCAGTTGCTGACGCTCGCTAAAGCGTGCAATCGCTTTCTTATGTACGCTGTTTTATCGGTACTTTCGCTTTCAAAATCGATCGCGTTCAGCAAGGAGGGGAGAGGATAACTCACACAGTAACTCGTTTGGGGGGGGCACTGTCCGCGAGTGCCCCCCCTTGGCGCTGGCCCTGCATTGCGTGTGTGAATAAATTCTAACTGGCAGCATCCCTCTACTAGTAGTGAAGCTGTGGGATTTAGTTAAGAAATATATGCTAGAACTTTTCAGTTTCTAATCTATTTTGAGAAATCACAGAAAAGTGTTGACAATACATTTCCACGCTGAATGAGTCTGTGTGCTCACGATCTGCACGTGATGTAGGAGCTACTGTCTGTAGCCGATGTGTGTGCGTTACAGTGCAGCATTAGATTAGAACGGCGATTAACTTAACTGTACAATAAGCTGTTTAAAACATGCATTCTCCCGTTCAATTTCAAGGATCCAATAATATAATCACACATGTCTTGTGGAGCGCTTTCGGAGTATGCATTTATTTGTTACTTTAACTGTTTGGAAACAGATCGTTAATGTGGAAGTTCTTATTCTGTTGGGCCCTCTATAGAACCAGCGACTAGTTGACGTCAAGCTTAAAGCGTCATGGCAGAGCATTAAAGTCGACTAGTCGATTAGTTGGTGCTACCCCTAATGGAGGGCCAGAGAGCTTTTAACTTTTAACTATTAAAAACATGGTTCTAATAATATAGTGAACAAAAATTCTGCACTGCACAACTTGTTTTATATCAACATACCATTTTTATTCAACAAAATCTGTGAATGTTCATCCTAACTACAGGTTATCATATTAATATCGTGTCAGAAATTACACTGATTAAAGTCTCACAAGCTCTGAAGTTGGATTTGATGAAAAATAAAGACTTGTTTTAATGGATAGCAAAAAGTCGATGACCTAAGATCAGAATCTAGACATAAATAAGCAGATTGGTCCCGTGTTATACCCTGATGGTTATTATTTTAAGATGTGTAAATTGTGCCAGGGTGTTATGATTCACTATTGAATATGCTTTTATATTTATTCAAGGACAGGCACTTTATTGATAGTTGAGCATCTGTTATATCATTTCTGAAGTCTGAACCTTGAGAGAAATTACGCAGGATCATTTGTTATCTCTCTCGGACGTCCTATGGACAAAGCAGAAATTCCTGTTTTAGATGATGACCTTGAAAGATGAACCAGGTCTGTTATGATAGCCCAACACAGTGTCTTATAACAAGAAGGAAGCACTTTCAGGAATGAACAAAGAAACTTCCCAAAGATTACTTCATTAAAATATCTCTGTTGATGATCACGGCTGTAATGAGGTCACTGAGGACTGCTACACGGCAAGATCTGTATCTTAACAACATTAAGATTAAAGAAGCATAGTCAAACTAACATGCTCATATGATCTGAATGTTCTACACGCTGGTGCTCACATGAACCCATTAGGTGAAACGGCAACACCGCATGTCTGTTTGTATTAACAAACACATTCGCATATTCGCATACACACTTTTTCTGTCAAAGTAAGCCATACTGTTCTCGGCACAACTCTGTTGCTATAGTGATAGATTTTTCCGCACTCACTGAATTCAGATATGGCTTTTCTGTTGCATGATAGTGGTTTATACTGAATAAACCACATAATTAATTTTTATATTAACCTTTCATGACTGATCTATCATGAGCTTAGTGGTTCAATGATGTTAAATGCTTCCTCAAAAGCCACATGGCATGTTTAATTTTAGAATTCCATCTTAAGTACTACATTACCCACAATCCTAAAGACATATCCACCAATCAGAGTAGGTGCTGTTACCATGGCAGCAGAAATCTGACTCTTCAGTCCAAATAAATGTTTGTAAAGTGTGATTCAACTCTTGAGCTGGTTTGTTTGATTCTTGGCTCTGTATTGAATCATTGTTTTCAAATGTTTCAAATGTCTGAGAAAGTGCTTTAAGAAACAAAGAAGTTAATTCAGTCAGTCAGCCTTACACTCTTTTTGTGGCGGCAATCCCCCGCCTCTATATATATATATATATATATATATATATATATATATATATGAGTGCAAATTCATCCTCTGAGGTGCTTTTAGTGTGTGAGAAATAGAGGTTTCCCTGGTAACGCTGTACACAAAGCAGCCCTCCGGTCACAAACGCTGCTTTATCAGGCGTTATATGCAAGATAAAATGAAAATGACATCAAAAATTTTCTGAAGACAGTCGGATTCCTTCTGAAATACAGTGATATGAAAACACCTGCGCCGGATTTTGATTTTTAAATCTGCAGTGCTCATGTTTATTCAACAAAATCAAAGCCTTTTGGAAAATCTATTTGTGGCGGTCAGTTTTGATATTGTGGTGGTCCGCCACAAATAAGTCAATGTATGGGAAACACTGTAATTGTTTGCTTTTGTAAAGACATTTTTGAGTAAATCTTGAACATTATTATTGTTTTTGTATTTTAATATACATTTTATATGATTAATTTGCCTTTATCAGTCATTGGGTCATCCTACTGTGTAGATATTGGCATTGGCCATTAAATGTAATTTTGGTGGATCTCTATTGTGGATGATTGTTACTTCACAGCTATGTTCCTCTGCTCCTCAGATCATTGGTATTGGGCTGTGTGGAGTGTTTGAGCTCATCAAAGAGACTCGTTTCTCACACCCGTCACTGTGCTTACGGAGCCTTCAGGCCCTTTTAGATATGCTCCAGGGACAACAGCCGGAGAGCTTTCAGACTGAACCTCCAGATGTGCTGGGTGAGATACCTTCTCCTGTTCAAATAAAGTGATGACTTATAGTCTGTATAGTTCAATCATGACACCACTGTTGGCCCTGCAGAGTCTCTCTTTCATCTTCTGCTGGAGACCACCGTGCGGAGCACAGGAATGAACGACCCCACTGGGCAGACCCTCACAGCGTTGTCCTGTGCCTGCCTCTTCAGCCTGGTGGTGGCCTGGGGAGACACTGGCAAAATCCTCCAGGCTGTGTCTGCCATCCTCACCAACAATGGCAGTTATGCATGCCAGACCATCCAGGTGAGTCAGTGTTTTGAGATTGCATGTTTTAAAGTTTTGTGGAAGATGCTCCTTCCACTGATGCCACTGAACGGTTTCTAGATAGATGATATTTAATAGATATGAAAAAATTAAAATGTGGTAAAGTCTGCCAAATTTGTGCTATTTCTGACTGTGTGTAGCACCTCCCGCTCTGCATCTCCTTCTAAAGAAACCAAACTTTAGAAAAGAGTACTGTCTGAGTACTTAGTCTGATTTTTAACAGTTGAGTAAATTTCTTGCTTGGTAAGTGAGGTTGAGATTTTAGAGTGCATAAAAAGCTGCTGTTCATCTAAAGTCAGGATGACAGCACATTACCGCTCATCTCTCAGCGTGCGATAGCCAGAACCGCAACTGCATGAGGAGGTCAACAATTGAATTGCCTGAAAATGTCAAATCCCTCCGATTTCCTGTCTTTATTATGTTACTCTGCCAGCGCAGAGTCCCTCAGCCAATTACTCCTCAGTCTTCTACCATCTGCATGAAATAGGTCTGTCATTTTTTTGCTTATTTAAATGTTTTTTAATGCTCTCTGCCTGTATCACACACTGATTTAGACATCAGAGAAGCACAGAGTTCATTTGTTGTAACCAAGGTAACTACAACGTAATTGGAGCATGAGTAACTTGCATAGCTTGTGTAAAGTGTGATATCTGAGCCGTCGCTCACTGTCAGTTCACAGTGCACACGTCCAACTTGAAGTGGTTCAGAATGGAACTGAAAAACATGCAAATGTTGACATGAATATCCAGATCAAGTGCTTTGGTATGAATACGTGTACCGTTACACCCTTTTATAGTAGAAAACCTCAATATTTACTTGTATGTTTTTTCTATATAAAAAGCAACAGGAATTTTCATGAGCAAATGAACCATGGATTTGAATCGATTTATTGACGTAATTAGAAAGCTGGCAGTGTACGACTTGAGTCAGAGTTAAAGAACAAAGAAGGGTACTTCATCCTCTGGAGAGCTGGTGCAATAAAACTAAATGTCATTATTGACTGAAGAGTCATCTAAAGCAATATAACATTGATGTTCTAGAATATCAATAAACCTCTTTGTCATCTATAGCATCGCTCATCAAAGTACCTTACTGCCATCAGCTGAGCTCTGTGGTGGGGTCAGCGAAGACAGACACAGTGGTTTATGTTAAATAAATATCAACATAAATATTAAATAAGGAAGAAAAAGTGTCCTGGGGATATGATGTGAGATGTGAGCTGAAGGGGGGCATGCTGTCCATCTTGTGAAGGTCAAGAATTGCAGATAGGGGTTTGGTAGGTCTTTATCTTAACTTCACACAGTCAAATAAACAACCAGTCAGTAACTGCATTGATGCAAGTCTCACAATCCTTAAAGTACAGCAATAACACTGTAACACTTGTTCATTTTGTAATGTATCATCACTGAGTGAGTCATGTCAGTGTTATTCAGACACTGAGTGAGTCATTAGACTGATTCAAATCAATGACAAACCAGCCAAGTCATTTTGATCAACGCCAGTTTTTGGCTTGCCGAAATTTTCATTGGCCTCACCACAGAAAAGTTTGTTCTCATTTTTTTGATCCGTGTAACATTGTATTTTAGCAAATAAGGTTGTTGCGACACCAACATTTTAGATATAATTAAAAATTCCCAATTCTTGATTCCAGTTTCAATGCCACAGCAAAAACTACAAGCCAACTAATAACTTCAAACGTTATTGTTATTTACAACTATTAATTTTTTTTTAACAGTGTATTGGACGGATCTAATATACTGTCACAAATCAGATTTTCACTTAAGACATAACTGATCGGTTTACAAGGATACTCAACAAGATGGGCATTTTGCCATTTTTGTGAATTTGTCCGTTTAAGTGCAAGAAGACATGAAAAATAACTCTGCATTTGTGTGCTTTCTCAAGGGGAAGAATGCTCAAGAACTGTTTAAGACTATATTTTTTAGAACTATCTGACCTGACTATATTTGTGTAACAAAAGGTTCCAACAATCCTGAACGCCCTTCAGAGGAGTGTGCAGGCAGTGCTGGTGGGAAAGATCCAGATCCAGGACTGGTTTGGGAACGGCATCAAGCGAGCCGCGCTGATGAACAAATGGGTTTTGAAGGAGGTGAACATCGATGAAGATGAGCGCTGTCTTCTTCAAACTGATGGTTCCTTCCTTTACCTGCTCTGTAAAGATGGCCTCTACAAAGTGGGCTCGGGGTACAGCGGCACCGTGCGGGTAAGGGCTTCCTTTATTTACCTGATTGCACAATTAAAATTATAGAAGTTAATTTTACTTCTTCCTTATGTGCAATTTGAAAGTCGTGGATGTGGTTTGCAGTGCTGATGCAGCAGGTTGTATATCCTTGTGTTTGTGTGGGTGCTAATAAGAGGCTATCGATTGCAGGGCCATGTGTACAACTCCACATCACGTATCAGGAACCGTAAGGAGAAGAGGTCATGGCTGGGATTCGCCCAGGTATTGACCACTTGTTTTATGAGCTTCTCAAGATTGTCTGTCTGCTTATATAACTTCAATGTACTCCATGTGTAGTACTTAATATGGGTTTGATTTATTGATCTTTTCTCATAAATAAAGCATTACTTGCTTATGCTGTTTTCAACCAAAAATGTCATTCATTGAACAGCCTTACAAAATAAATTTTCCTGTGGCGATTTGCTTTACAGGGTTGTTTGCTGTATCGAGACATGAACAGTCACAGCATGGCGGCCATTAAGATCAACCCAGAGACTCTGGAGCAGGAGGGCACCATCACAATGCCGGGTACAAACACCCCTCTTATGTGCTATCGATCGCTAAGAGCAGGAAAAATAAATGGCTTGACCAGCACACTTTTCTTCCCTGTGTTCACGTTTTCCATTTAAACAGGATGTATTGAGGGGCTTGTCCCTTATTTCCTTGAATTGTCAATAGCCTTTAGTTTTTCATCTACATAGCAATAAATACATAATGTAGTGATATGAAGTAGTTTACATAAAACAATACGTCTTGTATTGATTATGACAAGCCTGTCTTCAATGTAATGTTCCTGTAATTTGGACTGGAACTATTACAAATTAAAATGTCTCTCTCTTTCTCAGGTCTACAAGCAGATGGTCAGAACATCGTATTCACTGATGGAGAATATATCAACCAGATTGCAGCCTCCAAAGATGTAAGTGGTTTTATTCTTTTGGCAATGTCTCTCCAAAACCTCGTGAGCTGTCTTTGGATGCATCATAGTCACAAAGGCTTTTTCAAAATGTGGGCTGCATAATTATACCAGATGAAAAGGCAACTAAGTATGAATTCTTCAGGGTGAAGGCAATCCCACAATGCATTGTGCCAAGTGAAAAATCAATCTAAGATGGCAGACAAAGCGAGAGATATTTTTTGAATATAAATATGCTTGTATATGTATCAGGCAGGCTTTATTTGGTAATAATTGTTCAGAATAATGAAATATAGTGTAATGCGCTAAAACATTTATCCAGCAAGGATGACATTTTAGTACATTTCTAATGTGACAAAATATTTTTACTTCAAATAAATGCGGTTCATTTGAACTTTCTATTCATTGAATCTTGAAAAAAAAAAAAAAAAAAAGATAAATTTCCAAAAATATGCTTGTTAATGTTTTCAGTGTTGATAGTAATAATGTTTTTCTAGAGCTGCAAGTCAGCATATTAGAATGATTTCTGAAGGATAATGTGACACTGTAGACTGGAGTAATGATGCTGAAAATTCAGCTTTGCAACACAGGAATAAATTACATTTTATAAATATATTAAAATAGAAAACAGTTATTTTAAATTGTAATAATGTTTCACAATATTACTGTTTTTACTGTGTTTTAATCAAATAAATGTAGCTTTTGTGAGTATAAGAGACGTCTTTCAAAAGCATTTAAAAATCTTACAGACTCCAAACTTTTGAACAGTGTTGTGTGTATAAAAATATTTGCATGAGTTTTTTTTTTTTCCTGCGGTCTAAAGTTTCTTGCCATTTAACTTAGAAACATGCTGTTTTTAAACTCTGAAATCAGTCATATTTACTAGAACACGGTCATTTAACAGTTAATTCTTCAATGATTTGCGACCAGCTGATGTTGCCAACCAAGACAAGTGTTCAGATGGTTCTATTGGACTGCAATGAGAGTGGAATAGATGGATAATAGTGCAAGAACCCCAAGAAGTGTTTAGTTTGTTTAATCCAAATTGAACAGCCTGTTCTCTCCATGCTGCGGTCTTCATCAGATGACAACATATTGCCCCCCCCCCCCCGTCATACAAACACGATCAGTGCCTTTTTCTCAAGTGGTGTGATTGTGGCTGTCAGCAGCACCTGATCTCTTTTGCATAATAGCCATGTAGGCAGGGGAGGAGGGGCTGCAGCAATGGACGTGGGCATTTCTCTTAGGATTGAACCCACTGGCTGATCGTGAGTGGGCAGCAGTACAGGGAGGGGATTTGATCATTCATCTCTGCCTTTGAAGATCTCTTTATGCATACATGAATGAGAGATAAGTGAGGGAGTGCTGGGGTTAAGGGGGGGGGGGGGGGGGTTGTAAGGATTAATGCTATGAACTGTTATGCCACATATCTTGGAGGAAGGATGAAGGGCATGTATTTTTATTAGCAGCGTGATTTTGCCTGGAGCAAAGAGTGAGGTTTTTGAAAGCTCACTCACATACTCGTTAACAGCGGCAAATCAAAGACTCCAGTGTGTTGTCTTCTATTTTTTATCACATGCTCACTTATGCAAAATCACAGACTGCAAACCCTAGTCTCACCCATGTTGCACACACCTTGAACTTAAGCATGTGTGTTTCTGGATGAAGCTGGATCAGTATTTGTGAGGCTGCTGCTAGTAGTGAGGGTGCGTTTCTGCTTTGCATCTCCCATGTGCAATGCTAACACAGTTAAATTCTCCCTTTGACCCTCACATGCTCACTGTGCTTCCTCAGATGAGAGGCCAAAGCCTCTGAGATTATGACTATTCTGGTGAGCTTTGAAACAAGCCCTGTCATCACAAGAAAGTTTAACTGACTTTGAGTATTCCAGAATTATCATAGTAAAAAAACAGGATATTATGTCTCTAGGCTCCTGTTTGTAATAAAAACAAACAAAAAACATTAGGAAATTCAAAATGTGAAAATATCGAGTCCACTCTGCAATTACTGCAACACTGCAAACCAGTAACTTTAAAGCTATAGTTCAAAAATTGTCATCAATTACTCACCCTTATGTCGTTCCAAACAGTGTTAATTTTGGCAGGCATTTTTATTTAGTCTAAGTCTTTATCTTGAGACGAAAATACGTAATAGTTTTGGTCATATTTTAGTCATTTGAGTCTTTCATAGTTTCAGTCTAGTTTTGGTCGACGAAAAGTCATTGCATTTTTGTCAACTTTTAGTCAAACTGCAGTTACCAACATTTATTTTGTTAGCTATTTTATATGTAGTCTTCAAACAAAATAGTCATTAATTCCTCTCTCTTTGTACCAAATCAATTAAGCTTATGAGAAATTTGAATTAAGGATTGAATTTGGGAAAAACTGGAATACATTTTTGGTAGAGAGAAACTCGTTTTTCAGATACAGTGGGTTTACTTAACAAGTTTAGGCTACATTTATTTAACATTGGTTAACGTTAATGACACAGATAGGTATTTAATTAGGAATGCTGTCCATTTAAAACTGAATGTGTGTAATACTGACACACATTCAGTTTTCACCCACCTGTTTACGCTCACTTAAGCGTGTGCACGAGAGAGAGAGCACTTCTGTCAGCACGATTCCGCCCATCACGTCTTCACTAACTTTAAGTTAATCGACAACGAATTGTGACTCCCGGGAAAAACAGGACGTCTGGTCACCCTATCCCTAACCCCTAACCATTGTTTCAGATCACTAGTTTGCGTTTTGGTAGCCTATCCACCCACTGCGGCTGCCATATTGAGACTAGATATGCAAATGCCCATCTGATTGCAATCCAATGACAGGGGCACATTTCGAAAGACAATTCAGTTAACTTAGCCTATAGGATGTATTTTAGAAGTCAGGTAGTCCTCAAATAGCATTCTAGTCCCGTCTCGTCTTGTTAACGAAGACGCAGCATAAATTTAGTCAGTTTTTATCATCAGATATTAGTTTTAGCTCGTCAACATCTCGTCACAGAAAAAAGGTTCGTCAACGAATATTTTTCGTCGACGTCTTCGTTTACAAAATTAACACTGGTTCCAAATCCACAAGACTTTTGTTTTTTCTCTGAAACATGTGAAGATATTTTTAATGAAAGAGATTTGTCTCTTTATTGAAAGTCCATTACATCAAAATTTGATGCTCCACAAGTCCATAAAAATAATATCTATAAATCTAACAGTTTTCTTGTTTAATTCGCATGAATCTTCTGAAGAGACACTTTTTTTTTAAATATAAATATGATGAACATTTAATTTAGCTTTTATTCCTGTATGAACATTGACCAACAGACATATAGAGCTCATCAAATATAGTCAATGGAATGCATGAGAACAGACTTCAATAAAATTGCTTGATGCATATTGATTATAGTAGGGTTGCACGATTAAATCGAATGCGATTTCCATGCGCATTTTGTCAGTAAAGCCGGTTCTGTAATCAGCAGTAAATCTCCATCACCTGCTTTCAGATGGAGCACCATTTACTACACAGAGCCGTAGTACACTGACAGGTTACGCAAAACAAATCGCAGATGATATTATTGTACGATTATGAAATTCTTCGCGATAATGACAGCTGTTTGCGTAGCTTCTCAGTGAACTATGGCTCTGTTTAGTAAATGCTGATCTGAAAACGTGAAAATACCAAATTTAATAAGATGTTTTTACACCAAACTCATTTCATAACGTCAGTCGAGTGTTTGAAATAAATCCTTCTGTGAGATGATTTTACACAGAATAAGGCACGCAACACATTTCATAGTATTCTAAGCAGCGATAAAGGCATTGTGTTCTAAATATACATTATTATAATGAAAATGATAATAAGAACTGATAAACCATATATTGTTGTAGTCGTGTGTTTATTAGTCGCGTTGAATCAATGAAAACGTTGAGTTCAGTTTATTCAGCAACGGCTATAGGCATTTCCTGGGATTCTTCTGCAGCGAGTATTTGGAGTTTCTGCTCAAGAGCGCCCTCTGGCCTTCGGTTGGAGGTTTACTACTGATCACAGAACCGTGCTTCACTGAAAGATACGCATGACAAATCGCAGCTTCTGTCTAATTACGATTTCATTTCGATTTATCATGCAGCCCTATTTTATAGTGTCTTTGTCAATTTTGAAGCTTGGAAATTTTGATTTTATGGATGTTCAATAGATGGAATTGATGAGAGGATTAATAAAAATGTTACATTTGAATCATCATCATTATCACCAGACTGGTTTGAAGAATGTCCAAAAGCAGCCATGTCCATGGACTGATTCACACACAAAAATTTGGGTTAAGGGACGGTCACATTTACTGTTGCAGGCGAAATACAGCAATTTTCAGTTGGAATCCATCCAATCAGTAATTTCATGAGAGCAAATGACCCCATTTATATTTTGCAACAGGTTCAAGTTGATCAATGCATGTTAGAAAGCTGCTTGGTTTGAAAGGGATTTCTGCGTGAAATGTGCATCATATGTCTCTACACTATTTACAATGGACCTTTTTTGCCCATGAAATTTCACTAAAATGTCACTATTATGACTATGCATGTGCAAATTAGTCACAGCCAGTGCATGAAGCTCACTAACTAGCAGAAAGATGTATTCAAAGAAGTATTCAAAGGCTGAAGTTGAGCTAAGCGAAAGAGTGATGCTACAGAATCCCTGAAAGTCCCTATGCGGCGACATGGAAAAAGCATTTGCCACTGAAGACTGCCTTAAAAAAAGAGAAAAAAAAAATCACTGGACTGGCCAGTTAGGGTTGGCAACTTATCAAGACAGAAGGAATGTAACAGAATTGCTGCAACAGATAGTCCCGCCTCATACTTGCACCATTGGTTGCTTTTTCAAGACAGGATCTCTTTGTCAAACTAACTGGGATGCTCAAACAGAATAATGTATTGAAAATATCGGTAGCACTTTATTTTACAGCCCTGTTCCTATGTACTTATTATAGCATTTACAATAAATGTGTAATAACTAGGTACTAATCCCTAACCTACCCCTAAACCTAACTTAACCCATGTAGTTACCGTATACTTTTTATAAAATACATTTTATACATACATTTAACTAAATAATCATGCAAGCACTTGAATATTTCCCCCTTTACTCGTACTGCACAAAAAGTGGTTCAATAATGTTGAATGTTATAGGGACTGATTATTGCAAATGCAGATCCCAGTGTGTTCTGGTTAAACTATTTTTATTTATTTATTTTTTGCTAAGGTTTGCATATGGTGGTGTGTTCTTAATGATAGCTTTCCTAAAAAATATATATCCTATTCCTAAAATAAGAAATATTGCCTTGCTTACAGTATCGCAATATATCGTATCGCAACCCCTGTATTGTGATACGTATCGCATCGCCAGATTCTTGCCAATACACAGCCCTAGAATTTGCGTATTAAGCTGGGATAAGTGTTTTTTGCTTTGAAAAGATACCTCACATCACCCTCCTAAAGAACCTCATATCGCAGCTCAGCTTAAATGTTTGATAACCATATAATTGTGCTTAAATGCTTCCACTGGCTACCAATCATTGACTTTCCATTGACAACCAGATGTAGTTTTTATGAAGATTAATGCTTTTGTGTGTATTTTTTGGTTTATTTAGGATGGCTTTGTGGTGCGGATCTACGCCACCAGCTCAGACCCGGCCCTACAGCAGGAACTGCAGCTCAAACTGGCCAGGAAGTGTCTTCATGCCTGTGGCATCTCCCTCTTTGACCTGGAGAAAGACCTTCATATCATCAGTGAGAGCAGCGCTTCAGTGCATGCACATCGGTGTTTAAGAGGAAGTATGTGTTGAATTGAACTAACTTGGTGTTGTTGTGTTTATGTCCTCAGGCACAGGGTTTGATGAGGAAGCAGCCCTGATTGGAGCTGGCAGAGAGTTTGCTTTGATGAAAACGGCTTCTGGGAAGGTAGACATACCTCTCTATATTCCTCAGTGTCGCTGCATTAGTGTTTAACTGCATCTGAAATACGTGTTGAGCTTTTCATGTGGTGGTGGAAGTGCTACTGTCTAGCATATTTACAGCATCAGCTTAGAAGTCAAGATAAAGCAGATCATGATTGGCTGAATGCCAGTAAACCTTTGAAGAACATGTTAGGGTTTTAAGAAAGTATATTTTGGAACTTAAGCCTATTTAAGGACCATTAATTCATATGAAATCAGAAATTATATATACTTGAAATCCTATATATATATATATATATATATATATATATATATATGTATATATATATATGTATATATATATATATGTATATATATATATGTATATATATATATATGTGCTTTTGTTGACCTTGTAATATATAATCAGAGTCCAATATCTTATAATATTGTTCACTTCTCTCTGCTGATGTACGAAAATGTTACATTATGGAAGTCTATCGCAACTTCTGGTTTATAATAATATTTTGCATTAAGATCTAATTTCCATGTCAATTAAGCATCTCCTATTCTCATTGATTGTATTTAAAAAAAAATATGTTGATCTGTTCATAAATATATGTTATACATATATTGTTAATATATTTAGTAAAATTGTATGTGTTTGTGGTATTGTTTGTATTTTTATTTTAGTTAATTATCATGGTAATGTTAATTTTGATAGAAGATTTGTTTATTTTAAATTGTCAAAAAATCTTAATGGTATATATCATATATAATAATAATAATATATATATATATATATATATATAATATATATTTAATTTAGTTTGAACAATAAAATGACTATGAATCCAAACTAGAAGTAATAGAAATGCTTTTGTATTATTAGAAAACTGAATCTGTTGACAAGTAATAAAAGTGCACTGAAGCGTAGTCCTCAGCTACTGCACAATCATCTGGCCATTAAATATGCACATTTATTTAGTTGTACTCATAAATCTATATCAGATGGAGGTTGTGCGAGTGAGTAAGTGTGTACCAGCTGGTTTCAGCAGTGTGTGAGGTTGACACTAGGTCTATCAGGCAGGGGTGATGGCAGTGATTCTGTCTCTGGTGTGAAAGCGACGGCAGCAGCAGAGAAGGGCCGCCTGTAGAGCCGCACAGATGCTTAAATAACTGGAAGTAATTTGATTATTCTACCCTTCCAGTTGAGCGCCGAGGCTCTTTGACACTCTGTGAGGCTGGAGCATTTGAGAGGCCAAAGCGGGCACAGCTTGTGTGTATTTACATGTGATCCTAACGCACTACAAATACAGGGGAATGGCCACGATCCAAAACTGACACACAATGAGCGTTAATGCAAGTACAAATTGGCTTTGGCAAGTACATGAAACAGTTTAGCCATCTGGCAACTAACTTGATTAGGAATGGCGAAAAAAGGCTTTAAATAATATCAGTTAATAATTTATGGCTGGGTTATTATCTCAGTTGACCTGCTGTTGTCAGGTGTGGCAAAAAGTTAAATATGGATGCTGGGTGTGTCTGATTGATGTGTAGTGATAGAGTGTGTTTTGGGGAGGTGCGGTGTGTGTGCGCGTGCCAGGCCTCATGAGATATGAGAGCCACTGTGGGTTTATCATTCTGTAAGACTAAACTCTCTCTTTACCTTATCTGGAGATTATCCAGTCCAGTGAGCGCAGCAGTAAAACAGGCCTGGATGAGTCGTGACTGGGCAACTTTCCTAATAAACACCATGGACTGTAATAAAAGAAGGTCATGTAGTTTTTCGCACACGTACATTAATGGACTGCAGAAATGCTGATGTGTGTTTTCTGTCGTCATTGATTGTAGTTATTCCAGAAGTGCAGTATTGGCTTCCCACATGACTCATTTTTGTTTTTAAATACCGTAACACTATATTTCATTAATGACCTCTAAGTTTACAGAGCACTTTACTAAAATGAGTTTTAAATAGTCAATAATATTATTATATGTGTGTGTTTCAGGGTTATTGTAGTGACTAAATCTGAAACTAAACCCATTAAACCAAATCATTTTCATTACTTTAAATAAACATTAGCTAAAGTAAAGTTTTAAAAAATATATATAATTTCAGCTAGTTGCCAAGGCAACATTTCTTATTTTAATTGTTTAACTTTAAATACTAAAATAAAACTAAAAATGAAAAAAAAAAATTATGAAAACAAACCCACATAAAAGAAACAAATTCAACTAACAATGACAAAAACACACAACAAAATAACTAAAACTTTCAAATTAAAATGAAAAACCAAAAATATATAATTAAAAACTTGTTCAAAATAGTTGTCCCATCACTACTTGAGTGCCTTAATTAGTGTCCATGTGACGGTTCTTGCGTGTCTATTCAGTGGTTTATTTCTTTTATCTGACAGAGTTATTTGTTGAGGCCATTGTGCACAGACTTAAGGGAGATGTAAACATGATTGTCTTCCTCTCCTCTGATGCAGATCTACTATACTGGAAAGTATCAGAGCCTCGGTATCAAGCAGGGTGGCCCGTCGGCTGGGAAGTGGGTGGAGCTGCCAATAACGAAGTCGCCCAAGATTGTGCAGTTCTCAGTGGGCCATGACGGCTCCCACGCCCTGCTGGTGGCGGAGGATGGGAGCGTCTTCTTCACGGGCTCCGCCAGCAAAGGGGAGGATGGAGAGTCAAGTATGATGGAAATTATTATCATGTACATACTTGATCTGTGATAATGATGTTTTAGCACATAGATCAACGCTTGTGATGGTGTCTGTTTTTAGCAAAGAGCAGGAGACAACCAAAGCCCTACAAACCCAAGAAGATGATCAAACTCGAGACCAAGACGGCCATCTACACGGCCTGCAACAATGGCAGTAGCAGCATTGTCACTAAAGATGGAGAGCTCTACATGTTTGGCAAGGATGCCATTTACAGCGACAGTACCTGTAAGTGCCACCTGCCAGATGCCCGTTAAAGATGGCAGGGATGAAATGATGACCTGTCATAATGCTGTCTGTAAGACTGTATATCTGTCTCCTGTGGGAGAGATTATTTAGAGCCAGTACATGCTCCACATTCACAAAAAGGAGGATATATTTAGAAAGCACCATATTTGGATGTTCAGACTAAGTACATAACTGTTTTTATTTTTATTTTTTTCTTAAAATGAGTTCCCTGCCAGCTTAACTTTGCTGATATATCAAATATTTCTGCAGGTCATGCTCTGCATCCGGGATACTCAGTTTGCAGTTCATTGAGTCATTTTTTTTTTTAATAAAGAACAATTTTAGGATATAAAAATACGATCATCACCAATTGGTGCATAGTGACCTCTTGCTGCATATTCATAAATAAATTGTAATGTATAAAAGCTCAATAACTGAAATCATGAAGCCTACATACAATTTAACATCAGTTTATTAAGTTCAACAAAAAAAATACATGTTTAGGCATTATGAAATCAGTTTTATTTTTCCAAATTTCGTGTTTTCCTTTTTAATTTTTCTGGATTCCGTTTTAATGGTTTAATTAAATGTTAATACTCATAGAGCATGTTTAATCAACTAATTTGATAAAACCTTACCCATTTAATAATTTATTGCAATTTTTACAATATTAGAGCCCTATGAATTGTTTATCTTTTCAGATATTGTTGTCATTATAATTGTTTTCTGGAATTCTGATTTAATACAAATTTATTATAACAAACCGTGTTAATCAAATGAAAGGCATACACCAATAGCAGTTTAATTAAGCTTTTAAAATGAAATCAATTGAAAATATAACATTTCCATGGATTTGGTTTTTCTTGTAAATTCATTTTTATGACTGGATTCCATGTTTCTGTCAGTTTTCCACATCGCCGAAATCATTTGGCCCTACATTTAGCAGCAAGTATTTGTAATGTACTATCTGATTGTGAATCATCTCTGACTGTACAGAATTGTAATCAGTTTGATTTCATGTGTATCAAATTTGCACATTAGAAAATTTACTTTACTTCTGAAAAATAAGTAAGTTGTGATTGGTGAATTTTGAAATTTAAGTATCTTCTCTCTTGCCAGCTGCTTCATTTTAAACTATTATGGGTGAGTTATTGTAACGATTAATTTGTTTCTGTCCTCTCACCATCACAGGTCAGGTGTCAGATCTGAAGGGACACTTTGTAACTCAGGTTGCCATGGGAAAAGCTCACACCTGTGTCCTGACCAAGAGCGGAGAGGTGTGGACATTTGGAGTGAACAACAAGGGCCAGTGTGGTCGAGACACTGGAGCCATGAGCCAGGCAGGGAAGGGTGAGGGCTTTTCGCACTTTTCATGAAAATTATACATTAGCAAAAGCCGTGAATATTCCTGACCATCTTCATAAAATTGCACCAAATAGAGTGATTGTTAGGTCATTTTTCCTGATCTTATGTTGTGCTTCTTTCACAAAACTATAAAAGGGAAAAGGTTATTATTACAGTTGATTCTGACATGCTATGATTATTCACAGACTGTGTGGTCAGCTGCGTTTGAAAGGGTGTTTGTGATAGTTGATGTTTTCCTGCCATAGCGTTTGGAGTGGAGAACATGGCCACCGCAATGGACGAGGACTTGGAGGACGAGCTGGATGAGAAAGAGGAGAAATCTATGATGTGTCAGCCAGGCATGCACAAGTGGAAACTGGACCAGTGTATGGTGTGCACCGTGTGTGGAGACTGCACCGGATACGGAGCCAGCTGTGTGAGCAGCGGCCGACCTGACAGAGTGCCAGGAGGGTGAGAGAAACCAAACAACACACACATGATTACACACAGCACCAGACATGTTTACACAGATCACCATTATCCAGCTATTGACAATATTCAGAATAAGAAATTGACATGAAAGCAGTATGTTTTTTGGTCCACATAAAGTAATGTGGTTGAAGCGAGAACAAGTAAAAAGAACTCTTGCACTTGAAAAGACATTAGCTCACTATTTAAAAAAATAGTTTAACAAAAAATTAAAATTTACCTTCAGGCCATCTGAGATGTAGAAGAGTTTGCTTCTTAATCTGAACAGATTTGGAGAAATTTATCATTATCACCAATGGATCCTCTGCTGTGAATGGGTGCCGTCAGAATTAGAGTCCAAACAGCTGATAAAAACATCATAATAATTCACAAGTCACCAACACAACTCCAGTTCATCGATTTGCATCCTGTGAAGTGAAAAGCTGCAAATTCAAGGAACAAATTCATTTTTAAGATTTTTTTTTTTTACTTCAAACCATTGCTACCAGATAAAATATAGAGAGTCCTCTATCAATAATATTGCTTTCTCCAGTGAAAAAGTCGTCTTGTCTGTATCAGGAGAGAAATATGCACAGTTCAAGCACCACAAGCAAAAACAGTTCCTAAGAATTAATCTGTTCATTTTAATGTGAGACGGCAACAGGTGATGCACTTTTTTGCTGGAGAAGTTTTATTATGGGATGTGGCCTGATGTTCTCTCCAGAAGCGACCGTTTAAAATGAAAAAATCCTAATGATGGGTTTATTACAAACATGAATCTTTTCACTTCACAACTCATTAATTGATGGTATGGAGTGGTGTGGATTACTTGTGGATTATTGTGATCAGCTGTTTGTACTCTCACGCTGACAGCACCCATTCACTGCAGAGGATCCATTGGTGAGCAAGTGATCTAAATCAGTTCCTGCTATTCCTTTAAACCCTAAGACGACATGCTTAGACATGCTTCTTTAGACTGAGCGAAGGCTGATTTTTCAAAAAAACCAATGATAAAAAGTAGAAAAACACTGAAAAATGTACTTAATGCTGTAATGAGGTTTTGTTACTTTCTATTTTTGAAATTTACTGCTGCAGTTCGTTGCATCAATGTTAGTCCTTATCCATTTATTTGTGTCTGTCCTCTGCAGGATTTGTGGCTGCGGTTCTGGTGAGTCAGGCTGTTCGTCATGTGGCTGCTGTAAGGCTTGTGCCAGAGAGCTGGATGGTCAGGAGGCCAGACAGAGAGGAATCTTTGATGCTGTAAAGGAAATGATACCACTGGACCTGCTGTTAGGTACTGAGGTGTCATCCAATCCCATTCATTACAGTTTCATATCCATCAAATCACATCCCTTTCCTGTCTGCGGGCCACGTTCATGTCATATGCTCAACCATACTGTCTTCATGCATGAAATATTAAGCTTAGGAAGGGGTGGAATGAAAATGTAACAATTACTCTTTGAACAAACAACATTTTTAAAATATAATACAATAACCATGAGGAAAAAAAAAATGTAAGGATAATAATACTTATAATAATAATTGTATTTCATTTATTTGTTTGTTTGTCAAAAGGAAAGAGGCAAATAGAAGAAAAGAAAAATCAGTTTTACATATTGGCTCTTGAACATTATATTAAATGTATAAATATATATATACATTTATCATATATACAGATATTTATACATATATACATATATATACAGTGCCCTCCATAAGTATTGGAACAGTAAAGACAAAATTGCTCTGTTGGCTGTGGAGTCAAGACATTTGCAAATATGATTAAAAGATTAATATGAGACTAAACTACAGAATGTCACATTTTATTATTAGCCGTTTCAACGCATACATGTTTTACTAAATAAAAAGAGCAGCACTTTTAGAGTTCATCCCCCTCATTGATGTGAGCATAAGTATTGGGACAGTTAAACATAAGGCAGATATAAAAGATTAAAAGCTATCATTTAGTTGCAGATCCCTTGCGCACAATCACAGCAGTGAGTCTGTGACCCATAGACATCACCAGACTCTTGGTCTCATCCTTTCAAATACTTTTCCCAGCCTTTAATGCAGCCAATCCTAATTGTTGCTTGTTTTGGGGAGTTTCTGCCTTTACTCTCCTCTTCAGCTGGTGAAATTCATGTTTGAGATTGACTTGGGCAATATAAGACTTTCCATTTCTTTGCCCTTATAAATTCATTGACTGAACTGGCAGGGTGTTTTGGGTCATGGTCCTGATGCAATATGAAGCACTTCCCAATGAATCTGGTGGCATTTTCTTGAATATTGGTAGGCAAGATGGTTTTGTACCCTTCCACATTCATTCTGCTACTGTCATCATACATTAAGTCATCAGTAAAGTTGAGAGGGCCTGTTCCACACCACCTCCACCATGCTTTACAGATGAGGCTGTATGCTTGGGATCATTTGCAGTTCCCTTTTTTTTCCTGCATTTTTGCTTTCCCATCACTTAGATAAAGGTTCATCTTTGTCTCATCGGTCCATAAACACAGTTACAAAACTCTTCTGGCTCACCTTTGTGCTTTTTTGCAAACTCTAATCTTGCCTTTGTATTTTTGGTGCTGGTCAGAGGTTTGCATCTTGCTGTGTAGCATCTGTAATTCTGTGTCAAAGTCTCCTGAGGACAGTAGATTGTCAGAGCATCACCCCAGCTTTCTGGAAGTTGTTGGTGATTTTACAGACACGTCTTTTAGGGTTCATTTTCATAGCGTTTTTGATTTGTCTGTCATCAACTGCTGTTGTTTTCTCAGCTGATCAGGTCGTTGGTTGCTGGTGGTTTCCAAACTCCTGATTTCTCCATGCCCTTTGTTTTTGCTATAGCTCTAATTGACTACCTCTTTTCTTTTAGCATCCAAATTGCTTGCTTTTCTCTCAAAGTCAGCTCCCTCATCTTCATCCTGGTTTGTGAGTGTCATCATTGAATGCAAGATTCAGAATGCAGAAGTAATGGACATAACTGATACAACACATTCCCTGCGTTTAATATCTGAAGAATTAATGCAACAGGACACAGCTGATCACTGAGAAAAACCTGTGAGGCAACTGTTCCAATACTTATGCTCACATCAGATAGAGGGATGAAACTCTAAAAGTGCTGAACTTCTTAGCTGGTAAAACATCTGTGTGTTGAATCACCCAATAATAAAATGTGACATTCTGTAGTTTTGTCTCATATTAATCTTTTAATCATATTTGTAAATGGCTTGACTCCACAGCCAACAGAGCAATTTTGTCTTTACTGTTCCAATACTTTTGAAGGGCAGTGTGTGTGTGTGTGTGTATGTATGTATGTATGTATATATATATATATATATATATATATATATATATATATATATATATATATATATATATATATATATATATATATATATATATATATATATATATATATATATACATATATATATATATATATATATATACATATATATATACATATATATATATATATACATATATATATATATATATATATATATATATATATACACATATATATATATATATATATATATATATATATATATATATATACATGATATAATTTATATATATATATATATATACATGATATAATTTATATATATATATATATATATATATATATATATATATATATATATATATATATATATATATATACATGATATAATTTATATGAATAATTTATATATATGCACGTAAATACATGTAAATATTTTCAAAATATATGCTGTATGTGTGTCTTTATATATACATTATAAATATACACAGTATACATATGTGTACTGTGTTTATTAGGGTTGGGCCAATAAACGATGCCATCGCCAATAGCTGATAGACATCGCGATGTTGAGCCGATATCGTGATCTCTCCCCCATACCCCCCGCAATCGGCCGCATCCCAGTACCGTGTTTGGAAAGAAAATGATGTGTACTACGGAACCCTAAAGGGAATAAATACGAGATGGGAGGAAAATATATATTTCAATACTTTCTCTCGCAGTTATATCATTGGGTAATTATACTGTATTGTATACAATTGCAGGCATCAGGGAGCCGCTATTATACCTGGCATTAAAACTGCTTTTGAATGCACGATCGCTTTTTAGTTTCACTTTCACTTTCGAGATTCACGATTGCGCAAGTTACTGTTTATACTATGGAGCGGCAGCACTTACCACACATTTTACAAGTTTAGATGTTTCTCAGTGGTGCTGAGGATCTGCAAACCATTCGCCATGGTCCTTAGTCATCTCTCCTTACTCTGTTTATGTGGTAAGTGAAATTTTATGTACTGTAATGTAACAGGCAACCGTTAGCAATCGTTATGTGTTTCCCGTGTTTTTCTGAGTATGTATTCACGTTTCGGGCACACCCCCTAGCTCCCCCCGCTCCCCGATGTCATTGTCCCTCGCGATGTTTCACTGTAGACATCGTCCGATGCCAATTTTGTAGACATAGCCCAACCCTAGTGTTTATTTATTTATTTATTTTTTGTTAACAACTGTTTATTCAGTTTTATTTTTTGGAACAGTAGTACAAAACAAAAAGCAATTGTACAAATTTAAAACCCAACCCATCCCACCCCTTGGTAGACTTAGAAAATAAATAAATAAATAAATAACATAAAATAAATAATAATAATAAACACATGAATTAATATTAATAGCTAAACAAATAACAATAAAATAATTTTGTCAAAGATTTTAGAAAAGAAGACACAACATTAAAAGCTGAATGCCATGAATGTACAGTTTTCATGTTAGAATGTACAGTTTTCATGTTAGATCCATGTATACAAGAAGTAGAGAGTTCCATTGAGATAATGTCCAACAAATACACAGTCCAGGTTCATCTGTCCATTGTGTGAGGAGGATTCCAACGGTTGACTAGCAATTTGTTTGCTGCTGTGAGAGCAGCTAACAGTAAAGATCTTTGTTGGATATATATATTATATATATAAATATATTTAATACATAAACGGCATATTTTTCTTAAATATTTACATGCATGTGTTATACACACACACAGTAAATATACACACTACATACTCATATATTGTGTAAACAAAAACTTTTATTTTGGATGCGATTAATCATGATTAATATATGTATAGTGTATGTATGTGTATATGTGTATATGTGTGTGTGTGTGTGTGTGTGTGTGTGTGTGTGTGTAATATTTGCATTGCAGCATTCATAAAAACCAAATTAGGCAGTCTCTAATTTGTACTGTCATGTGGTGTACAGTTATACTGCCCAGTCCTAATGCAGATCATCAGTCACTGGCTGTTTGGCAGTATCATCTCTGTATATTTGCCTAGTGAAGCAGCACTGTGTGTGTGTTTTGTTGGCATCATCTCTCTGCTCTTGTCTCTCACTATCTTGCGTTGCATCTCATGCTCATCATTCACCTTCCTGTGTTGTTTCTCATTTGTCTCCTCCGTTGGCCGCGCCTGTGCTGGACCTCTGTTATTTTAGCTGTGCCTGTCCCTCCTCCCCCAGGCGTCAATATAGAGGAGCACACCCAGATTCGACAGGAGGAGAAAAGACAACGCATCAACCGCCGGCACCGGCTGGAAGAGGGCCGAGGTATGACGCCTACATGACCAGACCCCACAGTAAACTCAAACACTCCACATATGTGACACACAAATATGCTACTGCATTATGGTGCAGTTCTTTTATTCTTCAAAGTATTTTACAATGTAAAACCAGGGCTCGGTGATGTATCAAATTTTGCAATATATTTAAGTTTATTTTTGCAGCTGATATACACTACTGATTAAAGTGCCCCTGTTATGGATTTTTGAAAATGACCTTTCATGCAGTGTGCAACAAAGTGAATGAAAACATCCTGCAAAGATTTAAATCTGAAAGTGCACCGTGTATAAAGTTATTGTCTCTCAAAAGAAAGAGTCGACTCTGAATCAATGAAACGAGTCGTTTTTAAAAACGAATCCCAAGCCCTTTCATGTTGACATCAAAATGAAACATTAGGATATTGCCCGCCCACTTGTTGGTCTTTTCGTGTTGGTCTGAATGAAAATGCAAATTCATTCTTTGCCACTAGATGCCGCTTTTGGAGCGGTAAAATAGCGGTTTCCCTGGTAACGGCTGTGCACAAAGCAGCACTGTGCTCACAAACACTGCTTTATCAGGCATTGCAGGCATGATGATATTAAAATGAGACCAATTGGGCCAATCACTGCAGATTAGCATCACTCAAAGGAGGGGTTTGGAAAAATTAATTGTTGAGCGAATCGTTTGGGAGTCCTTGAGCAAGTAAGGTAAAAATAAATGCATATTTTGAGGCAATGAAAGTATTTTTTGACCTTGCATGCATGTCAACCTGTTGTTGGAGACTCCCAAAACCAAAATATGAACCTTTCATTACCCATAATAGGGGCACTTTAAAAGTTTGGGGTCAATAATTGAAAGGCATCTCTTATGCTCTCTGAGGCTGCAATTAATCAAAAATGCAGTAAAAACGTAATATCGTGAAATATTATTACAGCTTAAATTATTACAGTTTTCTATTTTAAATTTATTGCTCTTGATGCAAAGCTGAATTTTAAGCATATATTACTTGTTTTTTCCCCCCAGAAACATCTAATCACAATCCATTCTCCAGTTCTTTCATTTACAAACTTATTATGAGCACATCATACATTTTCCATAAAATTTTCCTCTGGGTTCAAAGGTGGAGTATTATTACCTACTCGATAATACTCCAAAGCGGCCTGATCATTCAAACTTTCAGCGTTACCTTCTACTTCACATGTGCTTGTTTCCTCTGGGACTGGGTTGCTTGTGGATGTTCGCTTCTCGCTTGTGTTCTCACTATATACCATGTGTTATATACCATGTTTTATTTTCCATTTGTGAGATGCTTTGCCCCATGCATGTGAAAGTTTCTCTTTCCCCTCATAGGCCCCCTTGTTTTCCCTGGTCCCCTTTTTATGAACCAGCGTGAGCAGGTGCTAGCCAGACTAAGACCCCTTCAGGCCTTTAAGCTAATGCGGGAGAAACTCAAAGGTACTGCGGTCTTCACTACAGACTCCACCTGGAGCCCCATAATGCCCCTCTCTCTCCCTTCCTTCAACAAACTCTACTCTGCTGCCTCTTCTAGCTTTCTCTGGACAGAGTAGCGTCTCTCTATCTGCATCTCTTCCTCTGTCTCTCTGGTGAAAGGAAAAAAAAACTACATCATTTTACTACCTCTATTCTCTTCTAACATAATAGTCATATGTTGTATGTTGTGCTCGGTGCGTTTGTTAAACAATTAAACCCTGCCGTCAGGTGGAAAATATCACTATTAAACCAAACACGGCTCTTCTTTCTGAACTGTAGCAGGGCTAGAGATTTGTCATGCCACTTTAATTGCAAAAAATAAATAAATTAAAAAGCAGTGGCCAAATGTGGTGTCTTAACTTAAAACTGAGATGTAATTTGCTATTTTAAGCAATCATTTTGAGTCAAGATTAGTTTTTCACAAGGGCTTAAAATAAATCCTAGTGCTTGGCCAATATAAATAGAACATTATGCCTTGTAGTTATTTTAAGAAACATTGAAATAATAGCCATGCTGAATCTCCATCTGAATGTGTCTAAATATTTGGCCAAAGCAACCAATCCAGTATCAGAGATTTTGTTTATTATTAAAGAAATATTTCACCTAAATATTGTCATTGTTCATGTCATTGTGATGCGTCGCAGCCGACTTCTTTTTTCCATTTTATGACGAGTGGAAAGCAGTGTTATGATGCAATATCGTCTCCTACCACGTTGTAGTGTGAATCTGTGACCGATACTGGATTATTAACCGTATTATCATATGTGTAGAATTAACATGATATCAATATATATTTTTTTGAATATTACAATTATTGCCAAGACTCCTATTTTCCATCTTCTCCCATTATAGCTATTGAATATCATAATCCATTCAGTATAAACCACATGATGTTGCCTGCAAGAACCCATTTAAACTTGAAGGCAATTAAAAAAGATTTCAGAGATGAATTAACAACGATTATTATTAGCTGTCAGTCAGTATTAGTGAATTATCAACAATTAATTAAAGATTATTAAATGAATAATTAATGAATTTATATTATTTGTATGATTTAATTGTTATTATCATTAAATTATTAAAGATGAATTAATGTGACAGCATATAGGTTTTGGAATGACATAAAACAGAAAAGTCTGTTCATGTAAAATATAATTTAACCACATTGCACCAGTGAATACAGATACCTGTTGGTCTTTTACAAGGTCTCTAAACCCGTCTATATATATATTTCGTAATATTCTATCAGATATGAACAAATATATTTTAAATATGTGGGGCATTTTTGTCACTTTTAGTGGCATTTTTGCGCTGAATCCTGAATTTGTGACCTTGGTCTAAATGTAACACTATGTTCTCTTGTATAAAATGTATTATATGTATATTTCTGCATGCAGGGGACACAGATCTGTACTTATTTTTACACTGTGTCATGGCACATTTACTGATCTACACTATTTTAATCAGTGTGGAGTGAAAGGAGCCCACTTTTTCTCTGTTCCTTCGTTGGAATTGTGCCTCCAATCAATGCCAAATCTTTTATTAACCCCTGATAGAGAGAGTTTAAGGTTGTATATAATCACTACTTCCCGCTCAGTTTATCTTCTCTCCTTTGCTCTGTTCCACCTCTGTCCACGCATGCCAATATTTAATTTCTTCTCTGTTTTTCTCCTTTCCTCTGAGGCACCAGATCATTTCTCTTCCCAGGTCGTTAACAGTCCCCGGCTTCACTCGCTGCTTTTAGACATCCATCTCGTCTCTCGCTGTCCTTGTCTGCCCTTTACTGCTCCTCTGTCCGCACAGGCTCACTCTCTCTTCTGTGTTACAGATGGCAGCAGTGAACGCGGGGACAAAGATGCCAGTAAGATCACTACATATCCTCCTGGGGCTGTACGCTTCGACTGTGAGCTTCGAGCTGTGCAGGTCAGCTGCGGTTTCCACCACTCCGGTGAGTCAAGATCACATCTGACCTTGATATTGTGACAGGAGGCCATTGTTCATGTTCCTCATCATTACTTTGGGTCAATATTTGATGTTCCTGTTTTTTTGATATGCCAAGTATGAATTGAAGTCATGTGTCCATTTGTAATGGTAAACCTGTTTTTTGGCAGTGGTGTTAATGGAGAATGGAGATGTTTACACCTTTGGGTATGGACAGCATGGACAACTTGGACATGGAGATGTTAATTCTAGGTAATGAGGGTTTAAAGGGAATGCAGTTATCTAAGCTTGTAGTGATAACAGTTGTCAATCTCCAAAAATTACAATCAGCCTAAAAGTATCATAAAATAGCCCAGGACTGTCTGTCTCTCTATGCATGCAGGAAAATTAATTAATAACAAATAAATGTAATTTTCTTTTAATTATATATTGTAATTATTTTTTAAACATTTTTATTATTTGTTATTTTAATTATTAAATTGTATTTATTGTATGCATTTTTGTATTTTATCTAATTATTTATTTTAAATATCTGTGTTTATTTGAATATATTTTTACATTTTATTTTATTAAATGTAATTAGTTAATCGTTTCATTTCAATTTAATTGTATTTATTTTATGTGTTTATATATTTATCTATTTTACTTACATAATTTTGAATATCTTTATTTTATATTATAAAGTTATTCATTTATTTATTTTAAATAGGTATTTATTGAACTTTTTAATTTTCTTTTTAAAGTTTTTAATTGTTTATTTTTATTTATATGCTTTATTTGAATATTTAGTTGTATTATTTTAATAAATTATATTTATTTTATGTATTTATATATTTTATGCATACAATTATTTTAAATACAGTGCCCTCCATGAGTATTGGAACAGTAAAGACAAAATTGCTCTGTTGGCTGTGGAGTCAAGACATTTGCAAATATGATTAAAAGATGAATATGAGACAAAACTACAGAATGTCACATTTTATTATTAGCCGTTTCAACACATACATGTTTTACCAAATAAAAAGAACAGCACTTTTAGAGTTCATCCCACTCATTGATGTGAGCATAAGTATTGGGACAGTTGAACATAAGGCAGATATAAAAGATTAAAAGCTATTATTTAGTTGCAGATCCCTTGCGCACAATCACAGCAGTGAGTCTGTGACCCATAGACATCACCAGACTCTTGGTCTCATCCTTTGAAATACTTTCCCAGCCTTTAATGCAGCCAATTCCAATTGTTGCTTGTTTTGGGGAGTTTCTGCCTTTACTCTCCTCTTCAGCTGGTGAAATTCATGTTCAATCAGATTTAAATCTGGAGATTGACTTGGGCAATCTAAGACTTTCCATTTCTTTGCCATTATAAATTCATTGACTGAACTGGCAGGGTGTTTTGGGTCATTGTCCTGATGCAATATGAAGCACTTCCCAATGAATCTGGTGGCATTTTCTTGAATATTGGTAGGCCAGATGGTTTTGTACTCTTCCAAATTCATTCTGCTACTGTCATCATACATTAAGTCATCAGTAAAGTTGAGAGGGCCTGTTCCAGAGACAGCCATGCATGCCCATGCCACGACACCACGCTTTACAGATGAGGCTGTATGCTTGGGATCATTTGCAGTTCCTTTTTTTTTCTCCACATTTTTGCTTTCCCATCACTTAGATAAAGGTTCATCTTTGTCTCATCGGTCCATAAACACAGTTCCAAAACTTTTCTGGCTCACCTTTGTGCTTTTTTGCAAACTCTAATCTTGCCTTTCTATTTTTGGTGCTGGTCAGAGGTTTGCATCTTGCTGTGTAGCATCTGTAATTCTGTGTCAAAGTCTCCTGAGGACAGTAGATTGTCAGAGCATCACCCCAGCTTTCTGAAAGTTGTTGGTGATTTTACAGACATGTCTTTTAGGGTTCATTTTCACAGCTTTTATGATTTGTCTGTCATCAACTACTGTTGTTTTCTCAGCTGATCAGGTAGTTGTTGGTTGCTGGTGTCGCTGGTGGTTTCCAAACTCTTGATTTCTCCATGCCCTTTATTTTTGCTATAGCTCTAATTGACTTCCTCTTTTCTTTTAGCATCCAAATTGCTTGCTTTTCTCTCAAAGTCAGCTCCCTCATCTTCATCCTGGTTTGCATGTGTCATCATTGAAGATTCAGAATACAGAAGTAATGGATATAACTGATACAACACATTCCCTGCTTTTAATATCTGAAGAATTAATGCAACAGGACACAGCTGATCACTGAGAAAGAACTGTTTCAATACTTATGCTCACATCAGATAGAGGGATGAAACTCTAAAAGTGCTGAACTTCTTAGCTGGTAAAACATCTGTGTGTTGAATCATCCAATAATAAAATGTGACATTCTGTAGTTTTGTCTCATATTCATCTTTTAATCATATTTGTAAATGTCTTGACTCCACAGCCAACAGAGCAATTTTGTCTTTACTGTTCCAATACTTTTGTAGGGCACTATGTATTTTAAATAATTCATATATTTATATTTGTAATATTTTTTTAATTATTTGTTCATTTTTAAAATGTACTTATTTAATTTAATTGTGTTTATTTTGTATATTTATGTGTTTTATGTAGTAATTTTAAATATTTATTTGTTGGTTTTATATTTATTTAATATTTTTTAATACACAATTATTTATTTTATAAATAAAAATAAAATATTTATTTTAATAGTTTTTTATTTTAATTTGAATGATTTACTTATTTCAATTAATTATTTAATTAAAATCTTTAATTTTATCAAATTTAAATTGATAGCAAACAAACTATAACAACTTGAAGAAAACCTATGCTACTTTGATTTTTGTCCAAACACACAGAGGGTCTCCCACTCTGGTGCAAGCTCTGCCCGGCCCCAGTACTCAGGTGATGGCAGGCAGTAACCACACTGCAGTGCTTCTCATGGATGGACAGGTCTTCACCTTCGGGAGTTTCTCAGTAAGTTAGCTGTTTCCCCCTGAAACTTGTTGTCTCATCAGTCAAGTTCAGATTTTTTCCATCCATTTCTATCCATATGTTAGTTATCTGAAGATATATCTCATGTTGTCTCAACAGAAAGGACAGTTAGGACGGCCCATCCTAGACATGCCCTACTGGAACGCCAAGCCCTCTCCGATGCCCAACATTGGCGCCAAGTACGGTCGAAAAGCCACGTGGATCGGGGCTAGCGGTGATCAAACCTTCCTTAGAATTGATGAGGCACTAATCAATTCCCACATCCTGGCCACCTCTGAGATTTTCGCCAGCAAACACATCATAGGTATACTCTCTTGTTGACTCCCTTTTGTGGTTTAAAAAGCCTATGCGTTGTTTCTCACATTAAAGCATTTGACTATTCCCTCCCATTCTGGTCTTTCTAGGTTTGGTTCCAACATCAGTATCGGAGCCTCCTCCCTTCAAATGTCTACTGATCAACAAACTGGATGGGAGCTGCCGCACCTTCAATGACTCAGAGCAGGAGGATCTCCAGGGTTTTGGCCTCTGTTTGGACCCTGTCTATGATGTCATCTGGAGGTGAGGCTCATCTGTAGTCAGCTGACTCGTAATGATGCCATTACGATCATGTCACCTAAAAAAACACTGTACACAATTTCTCAGGGTTTCAGAGGTCGACATCTGTTCTGCAGACAATAAATCATAATTTATATAAAACATATTGGTAATATATCTCTAACAATGACCCAAACTATATCTTCTCACTTCAAGCCATCTTGTTCTTCTTCCAGGTTCCTACCTGCCACGCGTGAGATATGCTGCTATAACGCGGTGATAGCAGATGCCCGTGTGCCCAGTCCCTCGGACATCCAGGCCCTCTGCAGCATCCTGAGTCCTGAGCTGGCTCTGCCCTCGGGCTCCCACGCCACCACCACCCGCTCCCACGGAGCGCTGCACATCTTGGGTACGACAACAGCTCAGCTGTACTACTGTTTAATGTGCAGTTCACAGCACTCTCTTGTCGAGCAGGATCTCAAAACCTGTCAGGAATGAAGTCACGTGATGGCAGGACATTCAAAGCTTGCTAGCTGTTTCTCCTTGAACTCAGCTGTACAGAGAGGAAATGGTGCTGGTTGACTGGCATTGTCTTAGAAAGATTGACAGTCTTTGAATTTTGTCTGTCAAATCAAATTTACCTGTATCTTTTGAGAATAAGATATCATTTTACTGTGGAAACACATTGTAACTTTCAGAACTTCTTCTCCAGTTAAAAAAAGCATCTCCCTCTGAGTTTTGTAGCTTACTACGTTTACACATCAGCCACACGCAATTCAGAGGAATTAGGATAGATGCCATTATTCTAATGCTGAACAGAATAATAGTTGAAAAGCATAAATTATGGTTAAATCAGCCAAACTTTTGCTATTTCTGACTGTGTGTAGCACCTACTGCTCTTCAGATCCTTAAGGTTGGAATATGCTACATGACTTTTGCCCAGATTTTTCTTGAATTTACAGTCCGGAGAAGTCGGCACTAGTTTCCAAAAGTCAGAGCCAGTCTGCAGATGTTGCTTGATTTGTGTTGCCAGATCACAGGAAATCATGTAGTGTATGATGGGAACAGACTCTCTTTTTAGCTTCAGACTATGATTCTATCCAGTCAGAGTAGATCAAATGTTTGATATTTTGAGCTGATTTTGGAGCACATACCGTTTTCATGTGTTATGAATCTTCTAGCAACTAGGTCTCTTCAGATCTGTTCAGATTTTAAAAGTTCTGTAGTGCATTCCAGCCCATAAGCATTACAAATCAATGGCTTAAACGGATAGTTCACCCAAAAATGCGAATTCTATCAATAATTACTCACCCTCATGTCGTTCCAAACCTGTAAGACCTTCGTTCATTTTGGAACAAAAATTAAGATATTTTTGATGAAATTTGAGAGCTCTCTGACCTCCCATAGACAGCAACACAACTACCACGTTCAAGACCCAGAAAGGACATAATTAAAATAGTTCATGTGACATCAAAGACTGACACGAAAGAGAAGAATTGTTGAATAAAGTCGGACATGGACTATTTTAACGATGTCCTTACTACCTTTCTGGGTCTTGAATGTGGTAGTTGCATTGCTGCCTATGTCGCGGTCCTACTCCACTCCGCTCCGAGCGGGAATCGAACCGCGGTCTCCGGCGTGGGAGGCGGGCGCTCTAACGAGGAGGCTAAAGGCCACGGCCTCTAGTGTCAGTCGCTAGAGCGCCACTTGAGATCGGGGAGTGAGGTTTAACCTGCACAGCACTTACCCGCTGGCCTCTGCTACACTCACCTCCCTAAACCTCACTCCCATCTGGGTCACGGCACCAAATGTCGCGGTCCTACTCAACCCCGCTCCGAGCGGGAATCGAACCGCGGCTCTCTGGCGTGGGAGGCGGGCGCTCTAACGAGGAGGCTAAAGGTCACGGCCTCTAGCGTCAGTCGCTAGAGCGCCACTTGAGATCGGGGAGTGAGGTTTAACCTGCACAGCACTTACCCGCTGGCCTCTGCTACACCTATGCAGGGTTGCATAGACTGCATGGAATTTGTGTTTAATTTGTGCTCATGAGGGTAATTAATGACAGAATTTTTGGGTGAACTAACTCTTTAAGTAAATTATTGTATATATACTGTATATATAAACACATTGGAGTCTTAAGTTGTAGTGAGTTGTTCTGTTTGGTTGTGTGCAGGTTGTCTCGACACACTGGCTGTGATGCAGGAGCTGAAGATGGGTGTGGCCAGTGCTGAGGAAGAGACTCAGGCTGTGATGAAGGTCTACTCTAAAGAGGACTACAGCGTAGTCAACCGCTTTGAGAGTGAGTTCATGAAGAATCATGCAGCTGCTACATCACCAAATACTGTTTAAGACTGTTAAGGCACATTCACATACAGCAACTTGACAACTTCCAGCAACATGAGGGGTACATCCAATGTGTGATTTAGATATTCAAAATCTACGTGAATCAGTAGGAACATCTATTACGATCAAAAATAGAACCACTCGGCAACCTCCAGCAATAAAAGTTTGTCAATCAATTTTTAGTCAGGTTGCATTTGTTTGATTGTGTTGTCTTTTTTCTAGGTCACGGAGGAGGCTGGGGTTACTCTGCCCACTCAGTGGAGGCCATCCGCTTCTGCGCCGATGCTGACATCTTGTTAGGAGGATTGGGTCTTTTTGGTGGCCGAGGGGAGTACACTGCAAAAATCAAGGTCAGGTGCTATCTAAGTGTCTGCTTAGCCCACTTAATTCTCACGAGTTTGATGATTTTCGGTTAGTGATTGAGAGCTTTGTGTTTGCAGCTGTTTGAGCTGGGGCCAGATGGAGGAGACCATGAGACTGATGGAGACCTGCTGGCCGAGACAGATGTTCTGGCGTACGACTGTGCTGCTCGGTAAGGCTATACATATCAGTACCATCCAAAAATATGTCATTTCATTTCAACGCTATATCTAGAGGATAATTGATACATAAGTGCTATAATTATGTGTATGTACATAAGCCAACGGGGCCAATCTTAAAATGGGCAAATGTATGTTATTTTTGTGTTGTTTATATACTATTATAGTATTTATATATATATATTCTGAATTTCACTTTTTTTTTTTTGTCATTGTACTTACATGTACTTTTGTCATTGTTATTAGTTTTTGTTTAATTTCAGTTTAAAATGGGCAGATATAAGTGTTATTTTAGTAGTATTTATATATTGTTATAAAAATAATAAATTAAATTTTATTGCACCTTTTCATAGCTCAAGGGTGCTTTACATTTAAGATGCATAATAAATACTGTTAATAAATGAGTATAATAAATACTGTGTCTATTTACATAAATATAACAGTATTTATTAACATTTTGAATCAGGTTTATTTTTTTATATTTTCATTTTATAATTTTTTTATGTTTTAGTAATTTTAGAATGCGCTTTTGTCATTTTTATTAGTTTTTGATTAAAAAGTTACATTTATCTTAAATGGTTTTTTTTTTTTAAGTAATTTTAGTATTTCAACTTAAATGTATTTTATTTCAGTTAATTTCCAGGGCATTCTTGCTCATTGTAAATGTAATCTCTTTTTATTTTGTAGTATTATATATAGGTTTCAGTGTTTGCTCGCAAACGCTGCTTTATCAGGCGTTACATGCAAGATAAAATGAAAATGACATCGAAAATTTTCTGAAGACAGTCGGATATCTTCTGAAAGTGATATAAAACCACCTGCGCCGCATTTTGATTTTTAAACGTGCAGTGCTCATATTTATTCAACGAAATCAAAGCCTTATGGAAAATCTATTTGTGGCTGTCAGTTTTGATATTGTGGTGGTCCGCCACAAAAAAGTCAATGTATGGGAAACCTTGGATTTGATATATAGATGATAGATACTTCAGATGATAGATATTCTGTTCAAAATCAAGGCAAATTGTATGTTAACACTTTTTTTTTCATGTGTATTTGTGAAACATTTGAGTTGCATCTGTTGTTACTGAACATGAAGAGAACTGACCACATCTGTTAAAAATCACCAAAACACACCAGCTGATTAAAAGACATTGGGCAAAACTGGCTCGTAGAGACTGATGTAATTGTGAGGTTTTGTTTGACGTGTGCAGGGAGAAGTACGCCATGATGTTCGATGAGCCTGTGCCGCTGCAGTTGGGCTGGTGGTATGTGGCGTGGGCTCGTGTGTCTGGACCCAGCAGTGACTGCGGCTCCCACGGCCAGGCCACCATCACCACTGATGACGGGTACAAACACACGTATAACTGTGATTATGTAATCATTACAGCATAATAACTCTGTAAAGATGAAAATGATCATCATGAACTCTTTCCTGCAGTGTGGTCTTTCAGTTCAAGAGCTCGAAGAAATCAAACAACGGTACTGATGTGAATGCTGGACAAATACCTCAGCTGCTGTACAGGTACATGAAGAATTTCAGTTCTGTGCTCGTTACATTGGTCTGTCAGGAGTATTCTTTCTTTCACATGCCCGTTTTGTTCTGGTTTTCCAGGTTGCCCTCTAATGATGGTAACGCATCCAAAGGAAAGCAGCAGACCAGTGAGCCTGTGCACATCCTCAAGCGTTCTTTTGCTAGGACCGTGTCTGTGGTATGTGTACAAAAACACACTGAGTGCTTATGGGCCTGTAATGTGAAGCTTAATGATTTTTAAAGATCTAATAATTTCCTTAAAATGCAATACAGTTCATATGAAAATACAGGGTATGGAATAAAAAAAAAACATACATACAATTTATATATTTATACATTATATAAATACAAATATAGAACCAGGTGAATTAATTAAAATTGTTTAATATCTTGTGTGATATTTTGAACTTAAGTGTCTAATTGGTGTAACGGTCTTGTGTTTTTAATATAAAGTCTGCAAATCTTGAGTTGTTTTTTTTTTAACAAGCAGTGAAGCAGTTTTGTATAATTAATATTATGTATATAATATATCAGCCAACTTAATGTATACATTTTGACAGTTAGATTTTTTTTTTTTTCGTGTCAAGGTTGTTAAATGGAAAAAACATCAACCATATATGTGATTCAAAATTTCATGAAATTTGTGGAAATTATTTTTGGACTTATAATTTATAAATATAGTAAAATTTTGTACACTCACATATATTCAGGGTGTACAGAAAATATTCGGTTACTTCTTACTTGATGGTTACAGCATAAAATCCATATCTGGTTGAAATTTGTTTAAATGTTTTTCAAAAAGTTTTGAAACATAAATAAACACATAAATAGACGACTATGCAAAATATATAGACATAAACATACTTAAAACATAGCACACGTTTTAAATGAGATATGATTAGATATATTAGATCTCCTTTTCATCTGTCGTAACCTTGTTTGTCATTGACCCATAAATGGAATCATGCTGATATTTTGACCTGCTGCTTCCTGAAAATATGTTAGCAACACTAGTTTGAATTTCCATTTAATATCCTTACGCCCTGTAAAAAAAAATAGAAAGAAAAAAAAGAAATTGGCAAGCAATAGATGCGCAGCAGCCAATTCTAAAGGGTTTGTACTTCAGTGTGTTTTATTGCTTGTTATTATGTAAGGAAATCCCTCGGCTGTTGGTGCTTTTTTCCATGCGGCCGATCCGCTTTGTGCAGTCAAACAAACAAGCTAAAGTTAATAATAGGTAAGATCCTTGGTTCATTTCCCAGTTGTGTGTGTTTGTTCTTGTCCTAGGACTGTTTCGAGTCTCTGCTGAGTATCCTGCACTGGAGCTGGACCACACTGGTGTTGGGGGTGGAGGAGCTGAGGGGCCTCAAGGGCTTCCAGTTCACAGCCACCCTTCTGGACCTGGAGCGCCTGCGGTTTGTGGGCACCTGCTGCCTGCGACTGTTGCGCGTCTACATCTGCGAAATTTTCCCCATTTCTGGTATTTTACACCATTTCTGCTCATATTTAAAGGATGTTACGGTGGCGTCTCACTAGCTGTGTGGAAACAGCGTGGTTTTTGTAGGGTACATCTCATTATGTTTGCTGAAATCTTGCACTCAAGACAGGCCACTTTCACTCATTCTGTTACTCAAGTGAATGTATTAGTAAAGCTGTTGGCTGAAAAAACAGCTAATGGGATGCCGACCTAAGTCACATTGATTTTGAGCACTGCTGTCACTCTCTTGACACTGTAGTACAAGACCATGTCACCCGGACTTATTGTTATACACTGAATCTATGCTGTCAATTCTTGCGATGTCACAAGCGGAGTTCCCTTGAGTTACAGATGTAGTCTATATTGATTGTCAGGGTCTCATGTCACGCTAGGCCTTTAAGCACATGTAATTAAGAGGAAGACAGCCCAAAGCTTAAGTGTTAAAGATGTCAATTTCTGAGACTATTCCGTGAAGACTTAATTTTTAAAGGGTTAGTTCACCCAAAAATGAAAATTCTTCCATTAATTACTCACCCTCATGAGACCTTCGTTCATCATCGGAACAAAAATTAAGATGTTTTTGATTGAATCTGAGAGCTCTTTGACCTTCCATAGAGCGCAACAGAGCTGAAATTTATTTAACTTTTAGATAGTTACTATGGCAACATTTCTCATTTTTGTTGAAAAACAAGATGAAGTACTAAGATACTACTAAACTGAAACTTACTAAAAACTATTTTTTTATTTTTTGGAAAATGACAAAAACTAATACAAATGACAAAAAAGAAAAATTGTCAAACTTTAACTAAAATTAAAATGAAAGCAGAAAATATATCAATAAAATATAATTCAGAATATTAACAAAAACAGTAATAGGTTTTCTGTGGGTCTTAAAAAGCTCCTAAATCAGAGCAGAAATAATAGCGTTGAATGCTGGATGCATTGGCAAAAATTAATATCTTCCTGAGCACTATGCCTTTAAGCATTTTTTAGTTGTTAAAAAGAAATGGAGATCTACTGGAAGCTGTATTTTCAAATGTTGAAGTGAAGTTTCTTTTTCTGCTCCCTAGACATTTACATTAAGAGAACATATTGAAGTATTGTGTTCCCTTCAGTCTATTCCTTTATTTTGCCTTAAAAAGGTTTTAAAATATCTTGCACAAGGATCCAGTCCTTTGACTGTCGTAGTACTGTCTGGTCCACATTGCATAATGCGTGTTTGTGTCTCCTATCTAGCCAGTACCAAAGCGGTTGTGGAGGAGTCCAGCAAGCTGGCGGAGTGTGTGGGAAAGACACGTAGCCTCCTGAAGAAGATCCTGTCAGAGGGGATGGACAACTGCCTGACCAAGCTGGACAACGACCCGCAGGGGTATCTGAGTCAACCCCTCACGCTGCTGGAGGCCGTGCTGCAAGAGTGCCACAACACCTTCACCGCCTGCTTCCACTCGTTCTACCCAACTCCCGCCCTGCAGTGGGCCTGCCTCTGCGACCTGCTCAACTGCCTGGACCAGGTAATCACCATCACCTAACACTTCAACTTCAGCAAATGACTGATGTGGCCTCATTTCTAATCTCTAAATCATAAATGGATGAATCTAAATAATAAACTTATAAAGAATTTCACCCAAAATCAAAAACAAATCTGTCAAATTAAAGGCCATTATTGTTTTGCACTGAAATAGTTTTCATGACAATTAAGAACATTTACAATCTAAATTTTTTTTTTCTATTCTAATGCAAAACCAAATAATGATTAATTGTTTTAAAATGTAAAAAGTGGTTGTTTGTAAATGTTCTGCTTTTAATTTTTGCTCTATAATACAATACATTATAGTAATTTTATTACGCTATTTGAAATCTAATGATTGAGAATAATGTGAAATACATAACTCAATTAAATTGTCCTCTATTTGTAGGGAAATATGCATACTTGAAATGCAAAATATAATGTATTTTTATATATATTTAGGATACATGTAGCCTGACCGATGCCTGTAATTTTTCTCTATATGGACTATTATGTACACATTTTGTAAATGTGTATTTGTAAAATTGTACTTATTTATACATTGTATTTTTGTCATTTAGAATTATAATATTGTAATTATGATTCATATTTTCATGTATATTTTATTTGGACTGAAAGTGTTAGTATGAGGGGGAATATGTACAATTTTGCAGTTTGATTAATGGTGAAATGTGAACTAGATGTTTTTTGTGATATTCACCTACAGAGCCTCTTTAACAGAGATGCTTTTTCAGAACTGCTTTCAGTACCCAGCTCACACCTCGAATGAACCTCTTGACAGATTTAGAGCCGATGCATTTGAGCTCTAAAATATCTCCAATGGCACACTAAATCAAAGAGATTCTCTCAGAAAAAGAGGCACATCCTCCATATATTTTATTTTTCAAATTTCTGAGCAATACATTCATCACTTTGCTGGTATCAGCCACACAGTCCGGTTAGATGCAGCAGAGGCTCTACTGATCATAACGTTGACCTTCATGTCGACCTCCAGGACATTCAAGAGGCGAACTTCCGCACGTCGAGCAGCCGTCTGCTGGCCGCGGTGATGTCAGCACTGTGTAACACGTCGGTCAGGCTGACCTCCGTCTTGCCCATTGCGTACGATGGGGAGGTGTTGCTACGCTCCCTCGTTAAGCAGGTCAGCACTGAAAACGACTCTGCCCTCGCTCACCGCTTCCCCCTGCTGGTGGCACACATGGAGAAGCTCAGCCACGTGAGTACCAACGTCCCTCATTTTTCAAAATAAAACATTTTATTACCGTTCATCTGCCTCAGCAGTTACAAAGTTCTCATTATCGTATTAGACGGAAGAGAATCTCATGGGCATGACGACTTTCCGGGAGGTTCTGGAGAAGATGCTTGTCATTGTGGTGCTTCCTGTGAGGAAGAGTCTTCGGAAGGAGGTTGAGCTCTTTTCTCCTCATCTGGTGTCCAACACCTGTGGCCTGCTGGCCAGTATCGTCAGTGAGCTCACCGCCTCTGCTCTCGGCTCTGAGGTTAGAAGGACAAATCTCTCACTTCCCTCTCATTCCTCTCTTCCACACACACACACACACACACACACACACACCGACTGGCCTTAAATAGCTTTTAGATGGTGGAGGAGAAATTATATCACTCCCGTTTAATCAGATCCTCACGGGCAGAATCCCACACAGAATCTGTATCCAGAGAGCTCCACAGAAAGATTTGCACATATCCGGAATATTCTGGACATCCCTGCAAATATAAAATATTTCTATATTAAATTATGGCATTGCATTTAAATGTATTATTTAATTTAAATCAAATATATTTTAAATTAAGTATTAATGATATTTAATATAGTTATTTGTAATGTTTATTAATATATTTGTATATTTAAGCTTGTGTATGTGTGTGAGAAAAACATTATATATTAAAATATTTAAAAATATAATATTTAATTTTTTTTATTATTAATATTAATATTTGTTAATAATATACAATATTAATATTTGTTAATAATATAATAAAATATAATTAACACAATTTAATGCTGCTGTCAGTTTGATATGATACTATTGTTGTAGAAAGACTGATATTTAAAGCATGCCGATTCCATGTCGGCTTGCTCATGAGGGATTTTTGTAGTGGGAAGCTGAGTCATGAGCACAGGTGTGTCCTCCACCGGACCACAACAGTCTGCTGCAGTCCATCTCTCTTCCGGCCGCTTCAGAAAAGGCCATTGGCTCGTTGCCATAGCAACTGGCCTGTCATGCTCTATTAGACTATGCTATGAAGAGCATTACAGCTGCTTTACTTCTCTTTAACACTGTCCGTTTCCAAAGGTGAAATACAAATCACTAGTAGAGTTGCACAAATGGCATCCAGTTTCTGCTGTTTGCAGTAGCACAGGAAAAGCATGGTTGTAGGTGGCGGTTCTCATGGAGGCTCCTGTTCAATAACAAAAACAACCTCCCTCAGTTATCTGGCCTGCTGCCACCTGCTGGGAAAAGAAGTGACACTTCATCTTAAAGGGACAGTTCACCCTAAAATTACACAACTAATGTGCTGCATTGACTCGACACTAAATTCTTGTCTACACTTTTGAAACTTCTTTCTTGTTGTGCAGGTGGACGGGCTGAACTCCCTTCACTCTGTGAAGTCCACCCCCAACCGCTTCACCAAGACCAGCCAGGGACGCAGCTGGAACACAGGGAACGGCTCCCCCGATGCCATCTGCTTCATGATGGACAAGCCAGGGGTGGTGCTGGTGGGTTTCTGTGTGTACGGAGGAGGAGGCATCCATGAGTACGAGTTGGAGGTGCTCGCTGATGATGTAAGTCTTTTTCTGTATTCATCACCTGATGTCACATGGAAGCTAGACTTCTGACTGTTAAAGGAAATGTTTGTACAAAAATGAATGTTCTGTCATTATTTACTCTCTCTCCTATAATTCCATACCTGTATGGTGTTAATTTTAAGGTGGAAAATGGAACCTGATCAGTGTTTAAACGCGATTGACACAACGTATTTATTTTTTAATGTGCAAAAATTTTGGACTCTGTGTGCAATGGTCTTTACTGTGCAAAAAGTCTTTCTAATTTAATGGCAATCCGATCAAGAATGAAAAATATAGTTATAAAATAAATTATAGTGGCATTTATTGTAAACACCAAGCCTAAACAAACTGAAATATGGTGTGTGGGAAATGTACTGTACTGTACAGAGAGAAATAAAAACTGAAACCAAAAGATCCCACATTCCTGTACAGACACACAGACCAGTCATTTCTAATTCACCGTCAATTGTCTTCTTGCACTGACCAATATCTTTCAGCAATTAATGATTTTGAGAAGTAAAAATATAGCTGATCCACAGCGTTTTTCTACTTTACCACTTTAAAGAATGCAAATATAGGGATTAAAAGTGATTGATACGAGGAAAATAAATCCCATACAATAAACGAAAATCCCCTGAATTAAAGTAAGATGGTGAGAATTTGAGAAAAACAAAATATTTCATATTTAGTCTGGTACAGTAACTCAAGGAATATTATTCAGATCGCGGGAAAAAAAGGTGAGCAGCTCACATAAAGATGAACTTAATCAAAATTTATTTTATATTAATAATGTGACATTTGATTACTAAACTATTGTTTTGTGTGTAAACATGGCTTTGTTCCAAAATCCATGTAAAACAGGACATGGGCACAAATGTGTTATATACCACCACGATGGGGCGGCTGTCTCACTGACTGGCACAGCTCTACTGTACAACTAATAATTTCAAATGAGTTGTGTAACTGTTTGGTTGACTGCATTTTTGTTCGATGATGACTAGGCTGGGATGTCAAGTTAGCAGTGCTAGAACTGATATGATGTCTGCATGCAAAAAAAAGTGACTTATATTCTGCAAAATATGGTACTTGGTGCCAAATCAGTCTGAAACAAACTCGTTTTTGGGTGAATCGTTCCTGTAAGTTAGAGTGTGTGTGAATGAGTTGTCCCAATATCTTATCCTGTTGTTCCTGTTCTGTCCATCTGTCCTGTTTCATCAGGCTCAGACGGAGCACCCTGGAGATTCCACCCACTCCCACAGATGGACGTCTCTAGAACTGGTCAAAGGCACTTACAGCACTGACGACTCCCCCAGTGACATCGCTGAGATCCGTCTGGACAAAGCTGTTCCTCTGAAGGTGCTGCAAATTTTACACATGAATCACACAAAGCATTAACTTCACTTCAACGCAAACTCACTCCTACCCTGTTGCTCTTGTAGGAGAATGTGAAATATGCTGTCCGCCTGCGGAACTATGGCAGCCGCACAGCCAATGGGGATGGAGGCATGACCACCGTACAGTGCTCTGATGGAGTTACCTTCACCTTCAGCACTTGCAGCCTGAGCAGCAACGGCACTAACCAGACCAGAGGCCAGATCCCCCAGATTCTCTATTACAGGTCTGTACTTTATTCCTTTCACTGCCTAAAAAAATCTTTATAAAATGTTACATCCTGTTGATCCGGATTGTTTGTTATAGGAGTGAATATGATGGTGACCTGCAATCACAGCTGTTAAGCAAAGCCAATGAAGAGGACAAGAACTGCAGTCGTGCTCTTTCTGTAGTCAGTGTGGTGGTGCGGGCGGCCAAAGACCTCCTCCACAGGGCCTTTGCTGTGGACGGTGAGGATCTCCTCTTTAGGCTTCCAACAAACTTCCCCATCTGCTATTGGTTGCAAAAAAAGCATAGTCCCAAACTCAGACCATTTGTTCAGCTAATGTTAATATGATAGAGATAAGACATCATATTTTGCTTAAAACATGAAAATTTTGCATTGTAACATTAATTTGTGATAATTAAGCATTCAATTAACCTAATGAAAAAAATACCTCATTGTTATTACTGCAATGTTAATAAAGTAAGTCATCACCATTAAGAATAATGGAAATTGCAGAAAAAATTGGGGAAAATATGCACACTTCTCATGAAAATGATCACAATGCAAAAAAAGAAACTGTCTTAAATATAGGCTTAATTTTGATAAATATATATGCTACTGTTAAAACATTGGTTGTCAGTTTTGTAGGCATTAAACTGCCAGAATTTTAAGAAATGGATATCTCCGTTTGCATTGAACTTTCAGCGTTGTAACTTTTGCAGATATTGTTTATGCTCAAACGGGAACATTACACAAACTAACGTTAAAAAAGTGAAATCGCAATCAACCACCCCTTTAAAAAAATTATACTTTTTTCAGCAAGAATGTTACATTTATAAAAAGTGACAATAGAGACATTTCTAATGTTAAAAATATTTCTATTTCAAGTTTGAAAATATTTAGCTGCAAAACCGTTTTCAGCATTGATGATAAGAAATGTCTCTTGAACACCAAATCAGTATATTAGAAAGATTTCTGAAGGATCATGAGACACACCAAAGAAGTAGTTTTTACAATATTACGTTTTTAATTTTTTTTAAATAAAATAAATGCAGCCTTGGTGAACATAAGGGGCTTCTTTCAAAAAATGTAAAAACCTAAAGGACTGGTAACATTTGAGATTTACTCTGTTGTATATACATTGATTGATGTTACTGATCTCTCTACAGTTGAAGACATTCCAGAACTCCTGAGTTCCTCCAGTCTCTTCTCAATGCTGCTTCCACTTATTTTGGCATACATTGGTCCTGTGGCTGCCTCTGTCCCTAAGGTAAGGGAGTTTTTCTTCATGTAATTAGCAGCCTTGGCTCTTGAGGATCAGTCAAGGCTGATAATGATCAGGTATTGTTGGTTCCATTTTTCTCATGGTATCCTTCTCAACGCCTAACTGTTTTAAAATTCTAATTGTTGTCTTCTATTAGGCTGCAGTGGAGGTCTTTGGTTTGGTGCAGGAACTTCTTCCAGCTGTTTCCACCCTGAACCAGAAATATGCCCCTCCCGCTTTCAATCCCAACCAGTCCACAGACAGCACCACTGGGAACCAGCCAGAGCAGGGCCTATCAGCTTGCACCACCTCAAATCATTATGCTGTCATAGAGAGTGATCACCCCTACAAGCAGGCTGCTGTCACCCAGTACAAGGTACATTAGTTCTCGTTTCTTGAAATTCAGCAGAATAAGGGCAAATCCAGCTTTTTTTTGTCTAGCAACCTTTTTACATCACCCTGCCAACTAACTAGAATAACTTTGCAATGCTCTAGCAACCACTTATAACCAGGGCTTGAAAACAGAAAAAAAATTAGAAATATTTTTCAAGATATTTAAAAATGTTTGCTGCATTGTTAAACGCTCTTATAAAATTGTGTTTTGAGGGGAAAAAAAACATATAGGCTAAGTCGCATTTTATGATTACATTCAGAAATAATGTAGCCTAAAATGCCGGTAAAAGCAAAATGTTTACAAACATAAGCCCGGTTAAAGTTTCCTTATCTCCACAACAAATCCTCTAAAGTTAAGGCGATTTAAAGCGTTTAGGCTATATAAGTGTAAAGCCTAAACAAATTAATTTAAGGTGAAACTGATGCCTACCTCTCTCATTCGGCACGAATCCAAATGTTTTATATTCGTGACGTGTCTGGATGCTAAAATATTGTTATTTATGAAATAGGCTCGATCATCATCCTTCGCATATCAGCATAGTGGTCACGCTGAATGCAACAGATTGTACAACGGAGCAGTGCTACTTATTATATGGTTCTTTAACTGTATTTTGATAATGAATTTTGCTAATGAACAGGCTGCAATATCGCAAAAATATGTTGTCTGTGTGCGCGTCAAGCGCCGGTGCGATAGCCATACTGGTATACAGATAGAAGCAAGACATTCAAAACTGTCAAGCTTTTGCAAAGTAAAGAAAACTACTTTCTGCTGTTGTTTTCCTTTCCGTGAACCTTGGATCGTGTCACGATTAACCGAAACTCAGCTCTTTTTTTCCTTCGTTTTGTTAATCTGTCAATGATTTAAGTGAAATATATTTAGTGCATATAGCCTATACATAGGCCTATTCCTTTTTATGTAAGCCTATAGTTTTATTCAGTTTTTTCCGTTCACAGAAGCGCTGCAGGTGCGTGTGATCTATTGAATCCATCTTACACCATCCTCGGATAAACTCTAATGCCGGCATTGCCATTGCGACTTACCTATGACGAGTTCACAGCTGAGCACGGGCGGGAATTTCACGCGTTGGATGTGTCAGCACCACATTTGCAATATAGGCCGTAGCCTTCTACATGAATTCGTGATTGGTTGACAGCAAATTTCAATTATTAAATGGAACGATAAAATAACGTTATTAACCGGTCAATGGCCATTTAAAATGTTTGATTCTGTTCAGAACTATAGAATTTGATTTCGTTTCTGTCTCTGGTTCTGTTCCTGTCAAAATTTAGTTTGTTTCCGGTTTTCGCTTTCGTTCTCGTTCCTTGAACCGGTTCAGAGCCCTGCTCATAACACTTTAGAAACTGCTAACAGGACTTGACATGAACATTGTCTGATTGTTCTTGATAACCATTAAAAAGTAGTGGATTTTTTAAAACCACAAACGCTGATCGGTCATTACATGTTAATGCAGCTCAAAAAGATGTTGAACGTTTTAAACAAGACACAAAGGTGACATAAACTGCTATTTAAATAGTAGGGAACTGTGTTCCACAGGCTCATATTGATTTATGGTTTTCATGCACATTTTTCTAAGAATTTTAATTGCAATGAATTTTGAGTTTGTGTTTGCTCTTGTGCCCAAATTATACTTCAGCAACATACCCCTGTACCCCTAGCAACATCCTAAACAGCCACCATGAAACCCAATCAACTCCCAAGCAACATCCTATACATTCACCCAAAACACTGTTAACTCCCCAGCAACACCCTAAACAACCACCCAGAGCACCCAGTCAACTCCTCAGCAACACCCTAAACAATCGCCCAGAACAACCAAATTAACTCCTCAGCAACACCCCAAACAATCGCCCAGAACAACCAAATTAATTCCTCATCAACACCCTAAACAATCGCACAGAACACCCAATCAACTCCCCAGCAACACCCTAAACAATCGCACAGAACACCTAGTTAACTCCCCAGCAACAGCCTAAACAATCGCCCCGAGACCAACCAAATTAATTCCTCAGCAACACCCCAAATAATCGCCCAGAACAACCAAATTAATTTCTCAGCAACACCCTAAACAATCGCCCAGAACACCCAACCAACTCCCCCAGCCCAGAAAACCCAATCAACTCCCCAGCGACATCCTATACATTCACCCAAAACACCCAATTAACTCCCCAGTAACATCCTATACAATCGCCCAGAACAACCAAATTAACTCCTCAGCAACACCCTAAACAATCGGCCAGAACAATCAATCAACTCCCCAGCAACATCCTATACAATCGCCCAGAACACCCAATTAACTCCCCAGTAACATCCTATACAATCGCCCAGAACAACCAAATTAACTCCTCAGCAACACCCTAAACAATCGCCCAGAACAATCAATCAACTCCCCAGCGACATCCTATACAATCGCCCAGAACACCCAATTAACTCCCCAGTAACATCCTATACAATCGCCCAGAACAACCAAATTAACTCCTCAGCAACACCCCAAACAATCACCCAGAACAACCAAATTAATTCCTCAGCAACACCCTAAACAATCGCCCAGAACACCCAATCAACTCCCCCAGCCCAGAAAACCCAATCAACTCCCCAGCAACATCCTAAACAATCACCCAGAACAATCAATCAACTCCCCAGCAACATCCTATACAATCGCCCAGAACACCCAATTAACTCCCCAGCAACACCCCAAACAATCGCCCAGAACAACCAAATTAATTCCTCAGCAACACCCTAAACAATTGCCCAGAACACCCAATCAGCTCCCCCAGCCCAGAACACCCAATCAACTCCTCAGCAACATCGTATACAACTTGTTACAAATTGAGATGTAGTATGACCAGCATACCTTAATGAGAGTGGTTTAATCCCATTCCCCTTCGCTGGTTTCCAGGTTTCCTTCCCAGACTGCGTTCGCTGGATTGCCATTGAGTTCGATCCTCAGTGTGGCACGGCACAGCCAGAAGATGTCCTCCGTCTCCTGATCCCCAGTCGATCGATGCATTTCTCTGGGCTCGGCTCCAAATCTCTGGCTCACGAGACCATCAACAGCTGGACTGAGCTCAAGAAGTTCTCTGGCTCCAGTGGCTGGCCCACGGCTGTCTTGGTGCTGCCAGGTAACAGCGATGTCCCGGACAGCAAACTTCAGAGCTTTATAAATGTTTACTTATGCCTTCATGCTGATTAACATGCTGTTGTAGTGTCAGTATTTGTTTATGTTCAGTTATTAAAAAGAACCCATTTATTGAGATGTTTACTTAATACCACTTCAAGGCCCTTGAGTGGGAGTCTTTACATTTGTCTGCAGATAAAGCTTTATTTTGTCCCACAGAGGGTTTATAAACACCAGATCCCAATCTGGAATATTTTGGGATTGTTTTTAGAATCTTATCTCTGTGAGGATTATATGCGCAGATGCCTCCTTATCAGTCTTATTTTAGTATTGCTGAGATACAATTTTTTTTTTTATGAAAATTTTGAACCAGTTTTTATCTTTGTATTTTCTGTTTTCATTTTAATAGCAGTTGAAGTTATTTTTGTCTCTCTTGCAATTTATTTATTTATTTTTTAAATTAAGTTTTGTTTTAGTACATTAAAAAATACATTAGTTTTCAGTTAACATTTATTTTTGTTTTAAGTAAAGGCAATGTTTATGGTTGTAGTTTTACTTTTATTAATTGTAATAACCCTGCAACTTATTATTATTCAAAATGAGTTATGCTACACTGACTCGCCGATTAACTGGTTTACTTTCTCTAATATCAGGTAATGAAGCCCACTTCTCCTTGGAAACGGCATCAGATTATGTGAAAGACGAGAAAGCCTGTTTCTATGGATTCAAATGTGTAGCTGTTGGTTATGAGTTTAACCCTGGTCTTGATGAGGTATGCAATTCAATATGAATGTGTCTTAAACCTGAGCCAATGCATGAAATTAAGTATTAACATTTGAGGAGCCCATTTACCCTACTTTTATGTGGCTCTGCACTGTTAAATTACATAATTTGCAGGTCAACGTTTATAGAAATATATATAAAGGAAACATGAGAAGTGCTGTTCATACAACAATGTGTGTTGAAATCTGGGTGGAAACGGTTTCAGCTTGGACATCTAAATAAAGTTCATTTATATTTACCACTACTAGCATCTCAATTACGAATTGTTTTTGACCAGAGAAAGGAATAGTGATCCACACTACATGTGTATTTGAGGCATCTGTCATGTGGCTGCAAATCTGAATGTAATGTAAATGTGGCTGTGGTTTCAGGGAATTATTCAGCTGGAGAAGGAATTGGCCTATTTGGGAAGCGTGTGTGCAGCTGCACTCATGAAAAAGGATCTGGCCCTACCCATAGGTAAGAGTGACTGCTGCTTGCCAGCGCTGGAGAAGATAAGTAGAAACTGTAATGTGGCACGCTACAAGCTACTCGTAATTTTAAGCAGTTAAAGTAGCTAGCTAATATAAAGCAGTGATACCTTTTTAAAGCATACACTACCATTCATAAGTTTGGGGCCAGTAAGATTATTATTATTTTTATTAAAATAAAGTAATATTTTTCCCAGCCAAGATGCATTATATTTATCAAAAGTGAGAGTCAAGACATATATTATGTTATAAATTCTGTTCCCTTAGATTTTCTATTCATCAAAATATCCTGAAAAAATGTATCAGTTTCCACTGTTGAACGGTTTTCAACATTGATAATAAGGAATGTTGAATTGTTGAGCAGCAAATCAGCGTATTAGACTGATTTCTGTAGGATAGTGTGACACCGAAGACTGAAGTAATGATGCTTAAAATTCAGCTTTGCCATAACAGAAATAAATAACATTTTAAAATATATTAAAATGGAAAACTGTCATTTAAAAGTGTAATATTTCACAGTATTACTGTATTATTACTGTATTTACGCTGTATTTTTATCAAATATATGAAGCCTTGATTAAGAGACTTCTTCTAAAAACATTCAAACAAATCATACTGACCTCAAATATTTGAACGGTAGTGTATTTATTTACATATTTACATATATGTAAAGCATAACACAATTTGACATTTAAACAGCAATTTTGTGTTTTGTCACGGTACACTGGAACCTCTAAAAGTCTTAAAAAGTAGCTTGTTACTGGAAAAGCTACATCTGAGCTATTGAAAAAGGAAGTTAGCTTAATTCCTTTATTGGTGCCACTGATAAAATCATAAGCATGAACTTTGTGTACCATTTTACAGGAAATGAACTGGAGGAGGATTTGGAGATTTTAGAGGAGGCCTCACTCCAGGTACTGAATTAGAACTAGTTTTGGTGTTTATGAGCAGAGTACCATCATCGGCCTGAGCTCTAATCGTGTGTTTGTGTCGAGCAGGTTTGTAAAGCCCACTCAGGGCTCCTGGGGAAGGGACTGGCGCTTTCTCACTCTCCCACAATCCTAGAAGCGCTGGAGGGCAACCTGCCACTGCACCTGCAGACTAACGAACACTCCTTCCTAGAGGACTTCATCACCTGTGTGCAGAACTCCAGCGGTGGGCGGCTCGCCAGGTTGGTGTCAAACATTTTTCAGCTCCCTTTATTCATAAAGAATCTAATATGTACTGTTTAGCATTTTTACCATTCTGCTGTCTCAGGTGGCTTCAGCCAGACTCCTACGCAGACCCTCAGAAGACCTCGCTCATACTCAACAAAGACGACATCCGCTGTGGCTGGCCCACTACTGTTGTGGTGCAGACCAAAGACCAATATGGAGATGTCGTGCATGTGCCAAACATGAAGGTTAACATCTTTCTCGTATCAAAAGGTATGTTATGAAAGCAGCATATACCTAACTGTCTCTGCTCTGTGTTGTAGGTTGAAGTCAAGGCTGTTCCTGTCTCTCAGAAGAAGTCCATCCAGCAGGAGAACATGAAGAGACTGCAGCGTTTGCCAGGCAGCTCCTCTAATTCCACATCAGGCACTGATCTCACCTACGGTGGTCACCCACCTCCCAAACTGGAGGCGACATATGAGCCAATGATCATCAAAGAGGCCCGTTATATCGCCATCACCATGATGAAGGTTCCGCTCATCTCCTGACTTGATAAATACAGTAGCTGCAAAAATTATTTGGACTGGGGCTGCCCAATTTATTGATATAGTACAGAAATGGTAATGCGATTAATAAATCGCAAAGGCTGCAGTTTAATTTTACTATACATTTTCACGTTTTAACCATGTTTTCCAATATTGTAATGAGAAGCAACAACAAAAGAGAAATTTTAAGGACTCTTTAAATGTTTAAATGTTCACCAATTTAACATTTGAAAATGAACAAATTAAGCCAGCCATAAATATTAGTATTGTTACTTTACAGTTTCAATGTAAAGTCAAATATAATAATTATTATTAGTATTAGTATTTTTTTAAACATCTTTTCTGTTTTGTTTTGTTTTTAAGCTTTTTTTACAGTGAAATGTTACAACAGTAATATTTCTTATTTTATTTATTTTTTATTTTTTTGTGTTTTCCCTTTTTTATACAACATTTTGGCCAAATTGTGCAGCCCTACAGACAAGGGCAGCAATTGTTCTTAAATTGCATTTAAAATCGCAATAATAGTTTTTATCGGAAAATTGTTTCTGAGATTTTTTTTATTTTTTTTCTCTCCAAATCGTGCGGCCTTATTTGGACATTTAAGTCACACTTTATGTAATTGAATTAATGGCAGATTGTTTCTTCTGTATTGTGATGTATTGAGATCTATGGCCATTGCACTCAAAAATCAATGGAAATTTGCAGTTAATTCCTGGATGAATCATTCAATATAAGATCAATAGCATGCATTTACAAAATATATAGGGTGAATTTTCATTACATTGTCACTTACTTTTTTTTTAATGCAGGCATATGAAAATTACTCCTTTGAAGAGCTTCGCTTCGCCTCACCGACTCCAAAGAGGTTCAAAGACTACTTTTCTACATGTCATATATAAATTACAAACAAATTCAAATGTAAGAACAGGTTTCATCTTCAGTGTGTTCACTTTTTACTCAGACCCAGTGAGAACATGCTTATCCGGGCAAACACAGACGGCACCTACAGCGCTAACTGGACCCCTGGTGCTGTTGGGCTGTACACCATTCATGTGACAATCGATGGCATTGAGATCGGTAACTGCTTTTCAGGATTTATTCATCTTCATATTAGAGCTCTGTGTTTGGAGGGTGTCTAAAGTGGATCATGTATGTTTCTAGAGCTCAAATAGGTTTTCAAAATCAGCAGTTTCTTTAGAAAATGAACGAAAAAAAGAAAATATGATTTCTAGTCGTTGTGCATTGCTTTTTTAGAACGGTGTAGTAACTCTTGATATTACAGAGCTCATGAAATGGGTTTGCTGACTAGAATAATGTTTGTTCAGATGCTGGTCTGGAGGTCGAGGTCAAAGATCCACCCAAAGGAATAATCCCTCCTGGCACACAGATGGTCAAACCTAAAGCTGAACCTCAGCCTAGCAAGGTGAGTTCCCAAATTTCCAAGTGATTACTCAGTTTGATGGATGGGGTCTGACCACTTCAGACATTCAGTTTATACCACATTCAAAAGTTTGGGGTTGATAATATTGGAATGAAAAAATAATAAAAAAATTCTCACCAAGGCTGCATTTATTTGACCAAAAATATAGTTAAACAGTAACACATATTGCAGAATATTATTACAATTTGAAAAAACAGTTTTCTGTTTGAATACATTTTGAAATAATTTATTCCTTTGATGCAAAACTGTATTTTCAGCATCATTACTCCAGTCTTCAGTGTCACATGATCCTTCAGATATCATTCTCATATGCTGATTTGCTGCTCAAGAAACATTTATTATTATTATTATTAATGTTGAAAACAGTTGTGCCGCTTAATATTTTTGAAAACCGTGGCACATTTTCCCCCGAATTTTTGATGAATAAAAAGTATAAAAGAACAGCGTTTATTCGAAATAGAAATCTTATATTAACATTATAACTTTATACACAGTCACTTTTTATGCGTCTTTGCTGTATAAAAGGATTAATTTCTTTAAAAAAAGTAATAATAATCCCAAACCTTTCAATGGTATTGTAAATGTTCACAACTGGACTGTAATTCTCTGAAAATGATGATCAAAAATGTTTTCCACTGAAGAAGATAGTATATGATTACCGCATTTATTTTATGAAATTTATGACGTTCTGGAAGTTGACATCCTGTGGCTCGACATGTGCTAACATCCACATATAATATATATTAGGGGTGTAATGTTACGCAAACATGATGGTTCGGTACGCACCTCGGTTTTGACGGTTCAGTATGGATTCGGCAGAAGGAAAAACCGTGAGCAAAAATACTAAACACATTTTCTTTTTTTGTAATAAACAGTATTTTACTGAACAAATTGCTCTTTCTTTAAATAAATTCAATTATAATTGAAATGTTCTTTAAATCTACCTCATTAAATAATAAAAAAATAATATACCTCAGCTTCTGCTCTAAACTAGAGTGAGCCCTTTTACATTACTATAAGGTTACAATTAACAATAGAGCCCAAACTTAAATATAATTACTGTTTATTTTTAACTATAATAATCAACTCTCAAATAAAAAAAAAATTGTATGCAAACATGTAAATTGCACTCAATGCAGGTTTTAAATTAATTTCTAAATTATACAATTTCTAGGCTATTTGCTGTTGAAATATAATCATTTAACCTACACATTGGCAGTTAGACTACACAAAATATAATGAGGAGCTATATAGTGTAAAATTTAGCGTGAAGCGATGATCCTTGAAGCCAATCACATGTATCTATTGAGCGCGTGAACACAATGAGCACAACCAATCAGCACTGTTTAAGAATCTGCTCAACAGCGCTCAAATCTTAGCGGGTTTTTAAAATTTCAGTACAGAATGGTATCGTGGTCGGTACTTTTGACAACACTAATATAAATACACACACACACACACACACACACACATTGGTACGTTCGTTTTTGTTTATAAAGTTGAAAATTAGTGTTGAGGGCTAGAGACTATTGGTGTACAGATAGCTGTGCGGTGTCAGTGCTATTTATACATGCGAGTGCAAATAGTGTTACTGTTTTTTTTGGGTTTTTTACTTTGCATTGAACTGGGAAACAAGCAACACAACTGCGCAAAATCAAATGTCTTTCCTGCTCTTTGCTGCCGAATGTCTCTCGGCTCATCGGATGGACCGATGTTTCTCTCGTCTGACAGGATGTGCGGTTCTGTTCTCTCCTCGCTCTCTGACTGCAGCTTCCTACCATCTTCTCATCTGTCTCTCTGTCTCTCCCCCTCTGCTTCTCTCAGGTGCGCAAATTTGTGGCCAAGGACAGCGCAGGGCTGCGCGTGCGTAGTCACCCCTCTCTGCAGAGCGAACAAATAGGCATAGTCCAAGTCAATGGCACCATCACATTCATTGACGAGGTAAACCGCTCTAGAATAGGGCCAAACTGTTCTGAATTAAAGTCCTTTTCTGTTTTCTCTTTCTTTTATCTGTGAACATAACTATGAATGATTAATTAATGCTCTGTTTTAAAACAAAAGGCTTTTAAAACAATTTCTGCAAGCTTTCAGTTTGACTTTTGATTTGGTCACAAGCGTTTATTTGCCTATCCTTTGCTTCATTCACATGCAGGAGACTTTGAGGCTGTAGTTAAATCTCAAATAGGAAGTATCTATTCCAGCCAATTGCTAAAAAGCCCATTGCTGCATGCCAATCACTCATAGCTCCTGTTAGACCCAATCTCACATTCACAATGCTGTCGGTTGCTCTGAAGGCCCTTTCACATGACTGGCAGGTGCACTGAACTCTGTGGAGAGACGCGTCAGATACAGCCTAACCAAGAAACTTGCCTCAATCATTTGCGGTTGACCTTTCAAAGCACATCTAATTGGAAAAGTTGCATGACAGGCCAAACTCTTTATAACAAAAACACCTAGCAGTCAAAATTTTGGACACGTTTATTTTTAATTTTATGGAATACTTTGTATATGCATCTTATTAATTACATATGTTATCTAGCAATATCTGTTGTTTTAATGTTTATACACACTACTGTTCAGAAGTTCATTCAATAACATAATTTTGTTTATAGAAGTCTGCATTCATGTGATTTAAAAATGCAGTAAAAACAGTAATATTGTAACATTTTTACAGTTAAAAATAACTCTTCTATTTTATAACTATTCTAAATATACATTTTAATTTATTTTAAAATGTAATTTATTTCTGTGATTTATTATCAATATTGATAACAGTCCAGATGTTGCTTAATATTTTCGTGGAAACTGTTATACATATTTTTTCCCCTGGATTCTTCAACATTTATTGGTAATAGAAATCTTTTGTAGCATTACAAAGGTTTTTTTTGTTAAATTTTATACATTCTTGCTGATTAAAAGTGTTAATTTCCTAATGTAATTTCTTAATTATTGAATCTTACTGACTCCAGACTTTTGAATGGTATTGCATTGTATAATAATAATTTATATATTATATTAATCTGGATCAGTGTTTAATGCTTAAAATTAGTTCTTGGAAAATTGGAATGTATAGTAAGCAAAACGCAAGTGACTATAAAATTATATATATATTTTTTTCTGTTCTTGTCCAGATTTTGAGTGGTAGTGTAAACTTCCTGCTGTCTTGTTAACTGGCAAACTTGCAGAAGTTACTCTTTCGATGGCACTGCAGCACTTTTCACATGCTCAATGTAGCGCATGACTCTCGTGCTGAGCATGTTGAAGCTTGAACTTGAGTCACGTGAAAGGGCCCTTTTGTTCCCTGCTGACAACCGCCAATAGCATTTACATGCATATACAAATTCTGTAGATGATGCATCTCATCGTCTCTCAACTGGACTTCCATTATAAATCCAATTGGTTGGTGCTGCACATTAACGCGATTGGCTCTGCAGCCTCAGAGGCTCGTGCGAGAGGCGTGTTAGCAGTTACAGGAGGGCATGGCTCCGCTCTGTTGCTTGTTTCCCATAGATCCACAATGATGATGGTGTCTGGCTCAGACTGAATGATGAGACAGTAAAGAAGTATGTTCCCAACATGAATGGGTACACTGAAGCCTGGTGCCTCTCTTTTAACCAGCATCTGGGCAGAAGCCTCCTGGTCCCTGTCGACGTAAGTAAAAGGCCTCCCCCTTCGTAGATTAGCCGGAGCCCCTACATATTCCTCATTTGGGAACGGGATTTGTAACTGCCAGCATGTTTAGGTTGATCATTCGATATTCTTCAGTTTGGCTCGTTTTACAGTGAATCATGGGCATCTAATGACCCACTCCCAAATGTCTACAAGCATGCTGTGTCGATTACTTACAAAGGCCAACTATGCATGTGTTAGTGCTACTGTGTAGTTTAGTTTGGGCACGATCACTCGGAGACCAGGATGGAGAGTGTTAAGGGTGGGTGCATGTTGCCAGTACCTTGTCTTATTAACTCCTGGTTGAAAGACACTAACTCATGCACACTGTTTTGTAGGGCTGCACGATTATGACAAAGTTCGTAAATAAATAAAAAAAATATTTTGCAAATTACTGCATCCCAGAATCTGCAGACTGACTTTGTCTTTTTCCAACTAGCCTTAACTCTTCCAGATTGCAAATCAAGGGCAAAATCTTGTGCTAAACATCGTTTAGTGTATTCCAGTGTTCTAGGTTTGTCATATCACTCATTCGTATGTTAGGATCTACACTATCCACATTGTAAGTGAGCGGTGCAACATGTCGTGATTGTTTTCGATTTGCTTCTACAGCTTTTTTTGGAATGTCAGGTCATGTTTCTTCAACTTTCATTTCGTAACAGAAATAAAACACAAAACAGGCCTATAGATTTCATTGCGCAAACAAGGCGAAAGCAATACACCTAAATGAAATGCTGTAATCAATACTTATTAGTTTAGCTATAATCATAATCTCTTTGAATAATTGTGCAGCCCTACTGTGTTGTTACTCATCATATGTGGTGTGAAAAATAGCTCCTGTGTGGTAACGAATATCGGCGTACAGAGCTTTGCTGTTTCCTGGTCATGACAGTATAGACGTATGAGCTGCATCAGTGCGGCCCAATGAAAACTTTAATCTCTTTGCATAACCAATCTGAAATTGTAAAGATTGTAAACTTAACTTGTTCAATGAAACCTTTTCAACAATTGGTTTAAAGGTGATCCATTTAAATTCCTCACACTAAATTAGCTGTTGGGGTCCCGCAACTTTTAATGAGGTTCTGCCACGAAACAAGCCGTTGTCCTAACCCAAGGCCTGAAAGCGAGTGATTCTGAGAGCATAATTACCTCTGGATGTGAAAATGTCATCAAGGCTCCCAGTATGAACAGCATGACACACCACCAATCTTTTTTGGAAGATTATGAATCTTCACATTTCTTATGTGATTTATTTTTCATTTGCCGTATTTTGATGTGATTTCAATTCTGTTGCAATTGGAGCATTTGCAGTCACAATATTCTGCAGAACTCTAGTTTTAGAATCGTTTTGTTTGCTAGACCTTCTTCTCAGTTGTTAAATTCTTCTTTTACTGTCTCATGAAGAACATTCAAAAGAATTAAAATACACATAAAGAAACTGTCAGTACAACAAAGCCATCTCTTCCAAAAAAAGACAAACCATGCCATCTGCGTTTCTAATTGAAGGTCATTTCCGATCGTGTTTTGACTTGCTTATAATCTGTTGCTCAGAATATCTTTAGCGCTAGCCAAGGAGTCAGGGATATCGACTTTTTGTCTTGGACGACCTTATCTTGTTTTCCTCAGGTGAGTTGTGAGATGAGGTGTGTGTAGCTTGGCTGCTGCTTTGCTTTTCACCAGTGTTTCTCATGATTTTGAGACGTTTCGGATTGTGATTTTTACTTGTTGTACCGGATAATCATCAGAGTTGCATGTTTAATTGTGTAAATTGTATGCGTGAAACAAATATATTTTACCATCTTTTTCTTGTATGCACAAAGTTTCCAGTAACGTTTTGAATGTGTTGTAAGAACCTAATGGTCATTACATTACATTTATGTTAATCTTGGGTAAAGATTTTGCTTAGATCACAATTGAAAGTCAGTTGCATGAGGATTTAAAGGAACAGTTCACCCACAAAATAAACATTTTGTCATTATTTACTCACCTTCATGTAATTTTTAAAAATTTGTATGTTGTTTTCTTCCATGAAACACAAAAGGTGAATTAGTTTTTGAGGAATTGTTACACAGTTTTTATGACAGTTAATATTGACCACATCTGTTAAGTTCAGAAATATAATTTATGCAAATAAATTTGATGATAATGTTAAAGAAGTCCAGTCATATATGGTAAAGATTCTTCAAAATTCTCCTTTTGTGTTCCATGGTGCATATAACAACATAATGCATAATGATAATGACAGAATTGTAATTTTTGGTTGAACGAGTTCTTAAGGCGGAATATGTGAATGCATGTTTTTGTTTTCCCTCACACAAAGGCAAAATGATTTTTGTCAGTTTATGAACTGCATGTCTATATAGTATTAGTCAGCAGAACTTGACATCAGAACACAGTTATGTTTGTTATAATGATCTGCTTTCGACAGCCTACAATTAATTACAAGTCACAATTAGGATAAGATGATGTTTGTAAAGATTGTTTTCTTAGTATTTAGAAGCACAATTGGCAAGTTTATGTATATACATTATTTTCAAAAATACATTAACCTTACATGAATGTGCTGCTTCTATGAAATGAATTTTAAATTTTTAGAATAAAAATTCATTTTTATATATATATGTATTTTTTTAGGGGACAAAAATGTCAAGGTTGTGCATTGTCCCATAATCATAATCTCTCTTTGTTAAAAATAGTATTAACTGTTAAACTAGATTTTTCTTTTTCATCATACTGGATTTCCTTACTTGTCATTGGCCCTAAAATGAAGTCTTATTGTCTTTTAACCTAAAAAAATAGATTAAATATTTTGAGAACATACATTTTCTAATGCACCACTTTTAAACTTAAATTAACCAGTGTCCTTTGGTTTTGCAGGAGGGCAGGTCGAATTTGGACGATTATGGAAAGGAGACCAGTGGCCGCCCTTCCCATGATGCCAATGTACGTGATCTGGGCGCAGGCCAGGGTGGCGGACCGGGTCTTTATAAGGTAGTGAAGACCGGACCTTCGGGTCACAACATCAGAAGCTGCCCAAACCTTAGAGGTATCCCCATTGGAATGTTAGTTCTGGGGAACAAAGTCAAGGCGGTAGGCGAGGTATGGACTCCCAACTGTGTTACTGTGGCTGCCAATAAATGACTAATTAGACAGATTTCTTGCTAGTTCTGCAGTTTCTGTAACACAAATTCTTCATTTTTCTTTAGACGATTAGAGAACCCTTTGTGTAACGTCTTTTGATAAAGGCCATACTTGCTATGGCTCTGGCGTGGGTGTGTTGTTGTTCTGTACACATTATTAAAGCCCCTTTCAAGAATCACCAAGCATGGCTTCAGCTTTTGCACAGTAACAGTACAGTATAATCTGGCATGCTCTGTAGGAAAATCTGTGTGATGCAACAATTAATAAATGATCCTAACTACCTATTAACAGTAATGACAGATGAAGCTTGTGAATTAAAAAAAAACTGAAGTCATATGATAATTTCCACTCTGTAAACACCTGGGTTGAGCAAAATTCAGAATTAAGAATAGGGTCCCTTTCAATTTGTGAATGTGAATTTGAATTGAATTAGTTCTGACCCATAAGATGTGGAACTGCATTTGGAATTGGAATGATAGGGAGAGCAATTTAATGAATTGTAATTCGAAGAAATTAATTTACTCAAATATGCACATTTTTGTTGTGAAACAGAGCACAAATAATTAAATCATTACTTTGAGTAATTGTCAATTTATTATTATATTATATATTGTTATTTTATGCTGTATTATAACTTCTCTAGATACCCTGGTATATTATATTATGGTGTGTTATACTTTCTATAGGTAACAAAGTAGATATTGTAGAATAGACAATGTAGAAAGACGATTTATTGTTAAAACTACTTAAATTTAGATGAATTTTCTTTGAAATTGATTTCTTCCTTAAATTCAAATTACGATTCTGCATCTGGATTTGTCTCAATTCAAATTCGGGAATTGAATGGGAATTCTGAATGGCGCACAATCTTGGTAAACACCTGTCTTTCATGGCATTTGAATGGTCTCCATGTGTGGTCATGGAAGGGCTCTTTCTTCTCTCAGTAGAGGGTGTGGTGTGTCATGCTGTCCTCAAATGCTCTCCTAAAGTCGCTGTCTCTGAGCCTCCCAACTTGCACAAATACTGCTATTCCTCTCACGTCAAATTTAAAACAGTGTCTTTGTTCGAACTGGTTTCAATTCATAAATCCTGAGAATTGAATGGTACATCATATATTTGTTTTCACGTTTCTAAATGCGCTGTTATTTTAGAGCCTCCACTGAGTTTTGCTTGCTAATCAGTAGCACTCCTCTGGATTAATGTGGTGTCAGGTGTGTGTGTGAGAGAGAGGAGGTAAATAAAGCTGTGTCTGTATCAGGTGATTAACTCGGAGGGCACCTGGGTTCAGCTGGATAAGAACAGTGTGGTGGAGTTCTGTGAGAGCGATGAGGGGGAGGCCTGGTCTCTGGCCCGAGACAGAGGGGGAATCCAGTACCTGCGTCACGAGGAAGGTAACGCTAACACACCTACTTAAACTTATTTCAGTTAATTGCAAAAGCAACATTTCTAATGTGCAGTTTTATTTTTAGGTGAACTGTTTCTTTAAATAGGAAACCAGTAATGTTATAGACCAGAAGTTGAAATTCAGCTGGCTGTTAGTTATTGATAATGATTAATGCTTTTTGTTTCTCTCTGGAACAGAGCAAGCGATTTTGGAGCATGGAGCCCAGACCCCTCCTCCCAGCCCGTTCTCAGTCCAGGCGTTTAACAGGGGCATGGGCAGCTCGGGAGCTCAGGGCTTCGACTACGGCATCAACAACAAAGGTGAGAGTAAAGATCCTGGAGAGATGTTAAAAAAAAAGAAAAAAAAGAAAAATGATTTATTAAGTGACAGTTACACTTTTGTTTTTTTATGATTAAAGTTAATCTTTTTTCATACCATGCTCCAGGGGTGGGCAGTATGCAGTTACACACTCACATTATGTTGCTGTGCTGCATGTTTTTAAGCATTGCAGTCCAAAAACAAGTGATTTTAAGCCATTAAAACAGCTGAGAAAGAAAACAAATGTGTAACATTATATTGGATCTGGGCTAGGGATGTCCATTTCAGTTATTTTTCCTAACCGTTAACCGATGCTCGTTAACCGATTATTAACTGTTAACCGACAAGATTATTTTAAATTAGAACTGAATAAGTGTCTGTGACCCGTAAAAAAATTCTAACGGGGCGTTATCACCGTACCGCCGTGATACGTGGATATTGGAACGCGAGTGAAGTAGGCCTACACAAAATGTAAATAATATTTTGGCATTCAAATACATCGCGAATACGAAAACATTTGATTTTGTGTCGAGCGAGAGACCCAACACTGGTTTCAGTTTCATTTTAGCCTAACTTAATTAGTTTTGGTTTGTCATTTATATACTTGACACTTGATTTCTAGCAATTATCGTCAATTTGATTTCACATATACCATTTAAACTAAACTGAGCTAGACAATGACATCACTGAATTCAATAATGAAATGCCTTTAACTGAAAATTTAATGTTTAATCGTATTATTATACATTACTGACACACTATCCTCCAATTGGATACTGTTAAGTGCTTTGGCACAATATGTATTGTTAAAAGAACTATATAAATAAAGGTGACTTGACTATAGCTTCTTACATTTTTAATTATTGGTCTTTTCTAAATAGCCTACTGTTAATTGAAAGGATTTGTTGTGGAGTGAGGGGAGCTAAAATAGCCTAGCTATGTTTACAGTGTTTATTATAATGTTTGTAATTTGCGTCGGCCTATTTCTGAATGAAATAATAAAATGCGACTTATGTTTTTTTGTTTCTCTCTCTCTCTAAAAAAATTTTTTTTTAATTAGCGTAGCTTATTTTAACCATGCAGCAAACCTTTTAAAATATTTTGATTAAATTACTGAAAAAATAAATAAATGACTTTAAACCATTTAACTGATTGTATTAATCGGTCAAAATTCTTATCGATCGGTTAACGGTTAAAATTAACATCTCTTAAAGTGACAGCAGTCTAATATTCTTTCTGTCTGTTATTCATGTTAATCAAACAACAACAGTCAGAAAATCTCTCACTGCTCTTGACTAAATCACTTTTGCAATTTTAATGAGACAAAATATATATTTAATTGACAGTGAAGAATATTCAGTGTTTTTATACATTTGATTACTTTATACAATGTACGTAACATTTCTTATTTATTTGTTCTACTGTAGTTTTTTTGTCCTATTGCTTGTAATTAGTTTCTTGTTTATTTGTTGATTGTTTACTTGTCTTCAGTGAGCTTGAGTTTTTTTTATTTATTATTTACTTAGGCTAGTATTAGTTTTTTGTGTGATATTGACAATAATTATGACATTTCTATGGTCTCAAAAATTTTGATATCAGAAAGAACTTATTTAAAACAAAAATAACTATATTGTGATATAATCACAGTTAATTAAAATGACTCATATTGTGATATAAGATTTTGATATAAGCCCACCCCTACCATGCTCCTGCTAAATATCATATTTGATCAGATACATCTTGGTAGTTTATTCCCTGATTTTAAATGTTATTTCACAAAATTGATGCCAGTCCAACTGTCATCCAGGATTTTTCTGATATGTTCGTGTTTTTGTAACTGCGATTTCCTTTGTTCCTTAAAATTGTCTTGTTCTTGAAGTAAAAACTTTGTTGGTTTAAAGAGTTTAAAAGTGGACCATACTTCATTTTTTTTCTGCCAAACATACAGTACCGTTCAAAGTTTGGGGTTGGTAATATTTTTAATGTTTTTAAAAGAAGTGTCTTGTGCTCAAAAATACAGTAAAACAGTAGTATTGTGAAAAATAATTGTTTAAAATAATACTTAAGATTATTGCAATTTAAAATGTAATTATATTTTAATACAGTTCAAATGTAATTTATTCTTGTGATGACAAAGGTGAATTTTCAGCAGCCATCATTCTAATTAATGCTTAAAACAGCTGCTTAATCATTTTATGGGAACCCTGATGCTTTTTTTCAGGATTCTTTGAGGTGTGTTTAAAAGAAAAAGATCTAAAGATTAAAAAAAAAAAAAAAATCTACATTTATAACTGTCTGTACTGTCACTTTAAATCAGTTTCATGCATCCTTGCTGACTAAAAGTATTGAAGTATTACAAAAAATCTTACTGACCCCCAAATGGTAATGTTCACGTATAAATGATCTTTTAAAATCCTTGTCCAGTAATTACAAACAACAGGAACAGTCTTGGAACCGTCATGGAGCTCTGGATAATAGTAGACATCAAAACAGTGTATTTTATCTATTTAAAGTGCTGTATGACCCCTGATTAATAAGCAAGCACAATCATTTGTCTCAATTCAGCTCAGTGTAATCAGAGTAATTGTGTTCTGCATGCTGTGATCTGTGTGTCTTGGCTGTCGTCTGTGGCGTGTGAATGCATCATTGTGTGCATGGGCAGGACTCTGTGTGCTGCAGCTGGGTCTTACCCATTTATTGTCCACTGGCTCTCACCATACTGTTCTCATGCACCGCTGCTTAGTGGCGTTACCCATAGACCGCTGTCTGATGGGTCCTTCATCACCTCTTATACTTAATAAGTCTATCTAAATAAAATACCCTTCATTAAAAGTCAACATGAAGTCAATATTAACCTTAAAATTGCTTTATATTCCAAAGAAAAAGAAGTCTTCCTAATTTAAAAAAAATGTATTATCTTGCTCTTTCTATAAAAAGACTTTCCTTTTCGGCCAGTGTCACCCAGGATGTCCAGGTCACCTTTCTAAATTCCTACCAATGTTAGCAAATAATTTCATTAAAAATGCAGTCCTTTGATAATGTTAATATAATACAATAAAGATTACGGCAGTAATCAGTTAACAAAAAAGTTAAGAATTATCATAAATTGGGATACCTTGACCTGTTTTCAAGGGTGAACCTGATCTTAAAAAGTCAAAAAGCCTTCTGAATTCACTGCAAACTCTGATACACGTTCCATGCTCATCAGTTCCTGAGATAAAATCAGTTCCCACCCTGTTTTTTTACCCTCAATACCTATCTTGTCAGACACGCATTGTATTATGGAAGTGTTTTCATGTTGACTTTAACAACTCAACTAAAATCTTAGTTTTCAGTAATGTCATGCTACTTGTTAGGTTAGTATTAAAATGTTAAAATGTTTGATAGAATTTGGACAAACCCCTCCCCCCACAGAATTTCCATGAGTTGCACTATAAAGGGATGAAAGCAGAGCATTGGCTTTGTCTGCCAATGTTTTATCTGTGACCTTGTAGATTTTCCAGATATGAGGTTTCATGAAAACCTGACCTACGGCTCCCCCGGCCATTCCTTATTCCCCTCACGTTGGTTCAGCTGACCCACTCACACACCCCATTACTACCAGTGAGCGTGCTTGTGTGGGGTGTTAAACTGACGAGCGTTTTGTATGGCTCCTTTTAAGGATCATATAAGCTACAGCACTCCCATTGTCTTCCGCATTGCAGGTGACCGGCTGAGTGCCATACTGAATTCCATTCAGTCTGGGCCTTTCCTCCCAACTCCTTCCATATTTGAGCAAGCTGCCAAACCTCCCTCTTCCCTTGTCCACAGCCCATTTGTGTTTGGACAATCCCTTTCCCAGCAGCCTCAACTGCATCCACAGCTTCCGAGTAAGTCTATCTGTCTATAAGGTAGTGGCGGTACTTGCTTGCACAGGTGCTGCTTGTTCTTGTCTTAAGGGCTTATTTGTTTAGTGTCCCATAGGTTGTGTCCAAATCCGTTCAGGCTTATTTCCCCTGCTTTTCTGTCGGCGTCCACCCACCCGCTTGCTTGCTATGTTTGAATTGGTGATTCTTTTCTTTCTCATCTCATTTAAACTTCAGTGGCCAAATAATATTTAAGCTCATCTTCTGTGTTTCTATTGTAGCTACTAACAGTGTGTGTGTTCCATGTCAGGTGTTTCTGTTAACTTGATTGCATTTTTTTTTTTTTGCTTGCTACATGTACAATGCTTAATTTGATCATTCATTAGCTAAATAATTACCAAGAGGTCCAGGAATCTGTCCACGCAATCAAAACCAGGCAGTGCTTTAGCAGTGCATCCCCCACTGTAATCCACAATGCATGTCTGCATAAGAAAAATTTATTTGGGTTTTTTGGATATTTCAGGCACAAGTGTCTGAATATTTTCCACAGCCAGAATACTCTGAATCTGCATTTCAGATTCATTACAATTCTTCATATTTTATTCTCACTCTTCTGCCACCCTAACTTACCCAGTTTTGTTTTAGTCTGCTTCTACCAGTTTCTGTCTCTGTCACAGTGTCTGTCCTTCTACTTGTTGCTTTTTCTCTATTCATACATCTTTCCCAGTACCTGTGGTCCTCTGGCCCTGTTTACACTTAGTGTTAACATCCATCATGAATGATCCCATCACCAATTGCAGGGCTTTAACGAGGTTGCATATAATTTTTGTCAGCCAATTTGGAGGTAGTCAGAAACACTGAGGTAGTTTGGAAGTAGTCAGAAACACTGCACTTGTGTAAATACTAATGCATCCCAGACAACATTGTCTGCCTACTGACCAACTAATATTTAATTGCACCAAAACAAGGTTTTTTACATTTTAAACTACCCGTGTAGTTTGTACATGTAAGTATTTTTATAATTAGTTTTTTTTTACCATACATATGCTTGCACAAGACTTTACAGAACTTCTATGCAATTACACAGATAATGTAAAATGCTCAGTTAATGTAGGAGCTTGTCTAAAATAAGGAGCATTCCACTTAAAATATCATATTTGGGGTGAGATTAAAACTTTAAAAGTATATCTGGAAGCAAACAAATTATATTTGTAATGCTGCCTTAGAGTTAGAACAGTGTGTCTATGGAGGATGCATAATTAAGATGCATACTTTCTAAAATAGCCTTTATATCAGGAGCACATCTATTACATCTGTTTTGAACATTATAGCCTTTAACACAGCAGTCCCGATAAATTACCGTAAAATGGCCAGAAGGATTTTACCAGTAAATACACAAATATGCTATTCACACAAGCAATGGCGTTCTGGCTTTTTTTTACCAGTAAGAGACCATTCACACATTAGCTCCAAAATACTGATAAATTCTGTCATGCCAGTCAACAGAATGATCTTTAAAAACTGTGCCATTGTTTTCATTCGCCCACGCGAGTAGAAGCACTATAGTTTTCCCTATCTGTCCAACATATTTGAAGTCTGAGTGACAGGCGTAAGGGGGTGGTCTTGCTCTGTAATGTTACGTCTTCCCATACCGGTAAATTGCCAGAACAAATTTACCTGTGTTTTTGAAAAGGTCCTGTTCACACATGATCTCCTAATGGTACTTTACCGGTAATTTACCAGTAGAGACTATATGTGTGAAAGGGGCTGTAGCAAGTGATGTTTTATGTAATACATGTAGTCACAAAATCTTTAATATTGCCCTTGAAAACGAAGTAGTCACAAACACATTTGAATTGCATGTTAATACCAGGTGTGTAAACTACAAATCTCAGTTGTCCACTTGCGATTAGATCACCCAATACAAGTGTTAATATCAAGTGTAAACAGAGCCAGAGTCATTTTTTCCCTCATACACTCTTTCTTCCACGCTTCATTGCTCATTGGCTCTCACTTTCTTTCTCATTCTCTGATGGTTTTCCTTGGTTCAAGCCTTGTTGCTTACTTTCCTTGCCACTGTTTTCCGCTGTAGATGCTTCATCACGCAGCCTTGCTTCACGTGAGCGTGTGCACAAAAGCAGTGCGACCGGCCCTGGCACCGCTCTCTCATCTCTTGTTCTCAGACAAAAGGGTGGGTAATGCATGTCTTCTCCTGGGAGCACCCTGGAGACTCACTACAGGGAGGGGTTTCATGTCATCCTCTCTTCCACAGTCCATTTATTTCCCTTCTTAGGCATGGCAAAAGAGTATGTAGTGCTTTGAATATATATGGGGACAAGTTTATAAGCTTGACAAAACATTTCCCATGACCTGGGTGCTTTCCATTTGCATCGATGTTTATGCATTTGCTACCTTAAAGGCTAAATAAATGTTGGTCAGTAAATTGAAATTTAAGGTCATTCTTTGAGATGTTACAACAAGTTCCTCTTGTTTTATTTTTCAGATATATATATATATATTTCAGATCTTTTTTTGTCTTGTCTTTTTTTTAGTATTATATCTTCCCACTTATGTGAAATGCCTGACAAGTCCTTGTGGAGTGCCTCCTGCACATATAAGATGCACATTGATAACTGTTGGTGTGTTACGATACGCAGGTGACAGAGATAACGTGGCCAGTCGGTCCATGTCTCCAGGCAGCAAGCATCATCAAGAGAGTCGATCCTCCAAAACAGACAGTCACTCTAGCCGATCTGTTGACCAGGTGAAGAGCAAGAACAATGACATTCTGTCTGCCAGCGAGGCCCTCATTCTCAAATCAGACACCGGCAAACTGCGGTCTGACTCTCACAGCCGCTCCCATTCCCCTAACCACAACACGCTACAAGCCCTGAAAGCTGATGGCCGAACCTCAGGCCTTAGGGCTGAGTCTCCGAACCCTGGCTCCCGTTCCTCCTCACCTAAACAGAAGACCTTCAGTTCGGGTAGATCTAGCCCTTCCAGCAACAGTTCTCCACGTTCATCCTCTCCTCACGATAAGAACCTGCCCTCTAAAGTTAGTCCTCCTTCTAAAGCTCACCTGGACCCTCCTCGTGAGAGATCCAAGTCTGACTCCTATACGCTAGACCCTGACACGCTCAGAAAGAAGAAGGTTCCCCTCATGGAACCTCTGAGGGGCAGGTCTACATCTCCCAAGCCAAAAATTTCACCCAAAGAGAGCAAAGGAGGAAGCAGCAATGCAGAGAACCGAGCCCCATCTCCCCATGTAGTTCAAGAGAACCTCCACAGCGAAGTGGTGGAGGTGTGTAGGTCCAGCACCTTGCTGTCCAATGATGAAGCCAATGATGAGAATGCAGAGTTGCACAATGGTGAAGAGGGCTCTTCTAAGGTCCACTTTAGTATTGGAAAAGCCCCGGTCAAGGAGGAACTTGAAAGTCGTTCTTCACCCAAAGTTAGCCGTAAAACATCCAGCACGCATGTGAGACCCAAAAAAGACAAATCTGGGCCACTCTTTAAGGGTGAAAACGTGCGTCCCACTGAACCCGCCAAGCAAGCCATGTCGCCTTCTGTTGCGGAATGTGCTCGTGCTGTATTTGCTGCCTTCCTGTGGCATGAGGGCATAGTACATGATGCCATGGCATGCTCTTCCTTCCTGAAGTTCAACCCTGAGCTGACCAAAGAACATGCACCCATACGTAATTCTCTCAGCTGCCAGCAGGGTTTTGAAGAGAAGGAGAGCAAACTGAAGAACCGTCACTCTCTGGAGATCTCCTCAGCCCTCAACATGTTCAACATATCACCACATGGCCCAGACATTTCCAAGATGGGTAGCATCAACAAGAACAAGGTTCTGTCCATGCTGAAAGAGCCACCCTTGCCAGAGAAGTGCGAGGATGGAAAAAGTGAGGCAGTCTCCTATGAGATGACCGGCCACTCCTCCATGAGGTCTAAGTCCATCTTGCCTCTAACCCTCCAGCACCTAGTAGCCTTCTGGGAGGACATATCCATGGCTACCATAAAAGCGGCTACACAGAATATGATCTTCCCGAGTCCAGGGTCCAGTGCTATCCTTAAAAAGAAGGAGAATGAAAAGGACGGCAAGAAGACCAAGAAAGAGAAGAAGAAAAAGGAGAAAGCCGAGGTTCGCCCTAGGGGGAACCTCTTTGGGGAGATGGCGCAGTTAGCTATGGGAGGCCCAGAGAAGGATACCATCTGTGAGCTGTGTGGAGAGTCTCACCCATATCCTGTTACGTACCACATGAGACAGGCCCACCCAGGTACAGTGCCGTCAATTCTTGGGTCTTACTCCATTCTGTTTTGTTCAGAGTGGATATAAAGACAATATGTGGAGTATATCATCACTTTTCTGTATTGTGTTCTTTCAGGCTGTGGTCGGTATGCTGGAGGTCAGGGCTATAACAGTATTGGTCACTTTTGTGGAGGCTGGGCTGGTAACTGTGGAGATGGTGGGATTGGAGGAAGCACCTGGTACTTGGTGTGCGATCGCTGTAGAGAGAAGTACCTGAGAGAAAAACAAACAGCAGCCAGAGAAAAGGTATACCTGTCATGACCAATGTAGGGAAATTCATAATATTTGTAGATGTCGAAAACATTGAATAATTCTTTCTTGGGTTCAACCCTGTGGTTCTTGGATTAGGTTAAGCAGTCAAGGAAGAAACCTCTCCAGGTGAAAACCCCACGGGCTCTGCCCACGATGGAGGCCCACCAGGTGATCCGTGCCAATGCACTGTTCCTGCTGTCTCTGAGCAGCGCCGCTGAGCCAAGTCTACTTTGCCATCACCCACCTAAACCCTTCCACGCACATCTGCCCAGCCTCAAAGAGGGAGTGTCTGAGGAACTACCCAACAAGATGGGCTGCCTCTATCTGCAAACCCTAGCCCGGTAAATAGCTTGTTCTGATCACCATGACCACGGGCAACATTGCTGTACTAATTCAGTGCATTGAGTATCTCATTGAGTCTTTCTCAATGTCCTTTTTGCAGCCAACACACTGAGAACTTTGGGGCCTATCAAGATGACAACTTGTTTCAGGATGAGATGCGTTACCTGCGTTCTACGTCAGTCCCTGCTCCCTATATTTCAGTCACTCCTGATGCCTGCCCCAATGTTTTTGAAGAGCCAGGAAGTAACATGAAGTCCATGCCCCCAAGGTACTGTAGCAAACTCTTACATGTATCTCCTAAAGTGCCATGCTCTAATACTGGTTCCTATGAACACTTAGCCATTTTTGTGTTCTTATTATCTCTGTATAACTTCTTTTGTTTGACTTTGTTCCTTTAGTTTGGAGACAAGTCCAATCACAGACAGTGACACAGCCAAACGGACAGTATTCCAGCGCTCATATTCAGTAGTGGCCTCCGAGTATGATAAGCAGCACTCAGCCTCCCCAGCACGGGTCAAAGCAGTGCCGAGACGCAGGGTACACAGTGGAGATGCAGGTAATGTTGTGTCACTTAGTACAGCACAGTTACAAATGTCTAATTAATTAATTAGCTAATTACCATTATTACCATAATGACAGAGAGTGATGTCTGAGAATGTTTACATCAGGTGTGGTGCTGCTATACAGGACTGAACTAGTTTCAGTCTTTTAAAGTTATTCTTTATATAATTTGCATTTGGCTGGTGCTTTTATCCAACTTGCATTGAATTGATTGTATACATTTTAGCAGTTCTTGCAGCCTTTGGGATTTGAACCCATGAACTTGGTGTCATAAGAGCCACGTTTTACTGTTTAACCTACATAATAAAATGGCTTGTATGCACCAATATAATGATGCATAGCGATATTTACCTATACCTTTTAGCAATGTTTGAGTCCTCAAATCATCATAACAGAGTTTGGAATCGATTAATGTAAACTTTGCATTTAGGAAAAGTGATAGTTGACCAGAAATGCTAGATACCGCTTTTGATTTAATTTGTAAATATTAATACTGGATTGATTTTAAAAAAAAAATGTTTTTTTGTTCACTGCTAAAATATTGGTATTGTGATCACTTAAAATGCTAAGTTAAACATTATAAATGTGAGTTAATTTCTGCTGTTCTCTATAGAAGTTGGGTCATCACTACTTCGTCATCCTTCTCCTGAGTTGTCTCGACTGATCTCAGCCCACGGCTCTCTCAGCAAGGGTGAAAGAAACTTCCAGTGGCCTGTGCTGGCATTTGTTATCCAGCATCATGACCTAGAGGGCCTGGAGGTGGCTATGAAGCATGCACTCCGCAAATCAGCCTGCAGGGTGTTTGCCATGGAGGTCAGCGACATTATCTCTGACATTCATTCCTCTTCTTCCTGTCATAAATTGTGTAATGCAGTCACCGTATTAAAATCCATGTAAAAGACATGTATTAAAATCCTTATCCAGTTATCACAAATGACTAGAAAAGTTTAGTCCGAAGTTCTGGGAACTCTTAACAATCCTTTTGTTCTACATTTCCTTTTCAGGCTTTTAATTGGCTGCTGTGTAATGTTACCCAGACCACCTCCCTCCATGATATCCTGTGGCACTTTGTGGCGTCTCTGACTCCGTCTCCCTTTGAGACGGAAGAAGAGGAGGATGAAGAGAACAAAGGGAACAAGGAGAACCTCGAACAGGTGTGGCCTTTACGACAACCCAGCTAATGGTTTATTAAGAAGTCACTATTCACTTAAGATGAACAGAGGTTTTTCTGAAACAGGATGTTTTTCCTCTTGTTCTCGCAGGAGAAGGATTTAGGTGTATGTGAGCACCCCCTGTCTGACATTCTCATCGCAGGAGAGGCGGCTCACCCGCTGCCCCACACCTTCCACCGTCTCCTGCAGACCATCTCTGACCTCATGATGTCACTTCCCAGTGGAAGCTCACTTCAGCAGATGGCCCTCAGGTATCTTTTGCCTGTTCATAGAGACGCCATTTGCAACCTCCTGTAAATGTGCTAAAAAGAAAAAAGTGATGATAAATGATGGCATTGTGGTGGCAAATTTTGCACATGCAATCTCAACTTACATTGTCTTCATAAATGTACAAATCTAGTATTTGTTTGTATGTTTCACTAGGTGTTGGAGTCTTAAATTCAAACAATCAGATCATCAGTTCCTGCACCAGAGTAACGTATTTCACCACATCAACAACATCCTGTCCAAATCAGATGATGGGGACAGTGAGGAGAGTTTTAACATAAGCGTGCAATCGGGATATGAAGCGATTAGTCAGGTGGGAAACTGCGTTGATTGACGACAAAGACTTTCTGTCCTGTTGCCTCTTAGATTTATTCATTTGGCAGAAGCTTGTATCTAAATTAGCTTAAATCGCAATTAAGGTATTTTACATGTATTGCAGGAACTTTGTGTGGTGACCTGTCTGAAAGATCTGACCAGCGTGGTAGACATTAAAACGTCCAGCCGACCAGCCATGATTGGCAGCCTGACTGATGGCTCCACCGAGACGTTCTGGGAGTCTGGAGATGAAGATAAGAACAAAACAAAGAGCATCACTATCAGCTGTGTCAAAGGCATCAATGCGTCATATGTCTCTGTCCATGTCGACAACTCTCGTGACATTGGAGTGAGTTTGCGAACTATTGTTCTTTCAGTTTTTCTGTCCGTTCTTTCCCAGTCAGTATATTAATGCCACCCTCTATGTTGGCCAACTGATAATTCTGTATAGATTTTATGAAGTGTTCAAAGTGCATAAGGCCTATATAATGTTCAAACCTTCAGATATGACATTTTGTCACATTTTTCTAGTTTGAATTGATTATTTTGTAATATCGTTTATACATGTATCTTTAAACATCTAGTAATTTATATAACCTGTGCTTTGTGTTCTGGCAGAATAAAGTCACGTCAATGATATTCCTTTGTGGGAAGGCTGTTGAAGATCTCTGCAGAATCAAACAGGTGGGACTTAAATTACAGAGATTATCTGTGAACCTTTTTACATTTGGTAAATGACAGAAAAAGTTCTGTTAATGCATCCATATGACATTAAGTCAGTTTGAAAAAGGCTCGTTTCACCGAATGGAATTTTGTTGTCTCAGATTGACTTAGACTCGAGGCACATGGGCTGGGTGACCAGTGAGCTGCCTGGAGGAGACCACCACGTGATCAAGATCGAGCTTAAGGGTCCTGAGAACACGCTTAGGGTACGGCAGGTCAAAATGCTTGGCTGGAAGGAGGGTGAGAGCATCAAGATTGCTGGCCAGATATCAGCCAGTGTAACTCAGCAGAAGAACTGTGAGGCTGAGACACTGCGTGTCTTCCGCCTCATTACATCACAGGTGAGGCCAAAAACCTTCTCAAACAGGTCACGAAGGCACAAACCGCAGTACGGTTGCAGTACCACTGTACATCAAATTCTGCGGTGTAAAACACTCGTTCACAGATATCTTTTAAGGAATGGCAAAAGTCATGTTTATGTGTTTGTGTAGGTGTTCGGAAAACTAATTTGTGGGGATGCAGAACCAACACCAGAACAAGAAGAGAAGAACCTGCTCTCCTCACCTGAGGGTGAAGACAAGGTCAGTACCAGCATCTGTTGTGTTTGGTGGCTCGTTATAACTATATCAAGTGCTGAATCATAAGATTAAGTTGTTAAATTATGTTACAAATGTTTCGTCTTCAGGCTCCATCTGATGCAGACTTGAAGGAGCACATGGTTGGCATTATTTTCAGCAGGAGCAAACTGACCAACCTTCAGAAACAGGTAACACCATCAAAACTACTCTCGGCTTTCTCTCAAACCAAGCGATCTGCCTAAAAATCCATCCAAAATGTATAATTGAATAATTTACAAAAAATCAGCAAAAATAGTTCAGTCTTAGAAAAAATGGGTTGTTTAGCCAATATTTGTGCTATATTAGGTTATTATTTTCAATGGTAAAATGAATGAATAATTAATGTAAGAATACACAAAATACATGGACACCAGTATGTTTGGGGGGGAAAAAGCATAGTACGTTTTCTAGGGTTAATTCTGATATTTAATAACAACTATAATGTAATTGTATAGGACATAAATATTCATAACCAGCCATTTTACAGAAACAATTTTTAATGTTTAACATTTTGGCAAGTCTTATACTTCGTGCTCATATTTTTTGATTTGAGCAGTCACATATCATCATTACCATTAGCCATATATCCAAGATGGCCGACACAGCAGCAGTGCTTGAGTGAAGCTCCTCAAATCTCAGTCTGCTAAATGCGCTAATTAATTAATCTTCGTGCATATTTATCCCATGTCAAAGTTTAAGTGTTATTAGAGTTACAAAACCTCTTTTTTGTTACTTGTTGGACGGACACTGTTACAATCTGTTTACCTGATCATCTCACCTGTGCTCCGCCATGGAACAAAACGCGACCAACGCATTTATTTTGAACGCTCTCCAGCAACTTAAGCAAGAGATGTTTACGTATTTTGACCCAAAACTTGATAACCTGCAAACAGCTGCTAATGCGTTGCCGTCTTCCCTTAAATCTCTCGGGGATCAAGTAGGCGAGCTCGAATTTCGAGTCAGTTCAAACCAGGATAATATAACTGATCTAGAGCAACGCGTTGAGACGCTGGAGAAGCAAAATGCTGTTCTGTTACAGAAAGCTGAGGATGCCGAAAATCGGAGCAGAGCCCTAAATCTTCGCTTCATTCACGTTCCTGAGCGTGCTGAAGGTACTGATATAATCGGCTTTATTGGACGTCTACTCATCCTTCTCTTCGGCGAAGCCAACTTTCCCACTCCACCGGTGATCGAGCGCGTTTATCGCACTCCTGGAGTCTCCTCTAAATGGAATTCTAAAGCTGGACCAAGACCCATTCTAGCAAAGTTTCTCCACTTTCGGGACAAACTTAAGATCCTTCGCCTCGCTCGGGAGAAAAAGGAGCTGATGTTTCATGACTCTAGAGTTTTCATTTATCCCGACTTCAGCCACGGCTTGACGCAGAAACGCCGCCTGTTTGATCCGGTGAAAAAGAAACTGCGCGAGATCGGGATCCGTTACGCGCTGTTGTATCCAGCTACTCTCAGGATCCACATCGGCGATGAAGCTCACCTCTGCAACTCTCCTGACGAAGCGGAGGTGCTTATTCGGGATGTTCAGATGAAGTCTCCCTAGTTTGGGTCTGTCCTGATTTGCACTTCTCCTTATACTTTGCATTTTGTAACTCTCCTATTCTGTTTTCAATTCTTGAATCTTTATTTTCTGTAAACTGTGGTGCTTTGCGACTTGACGCAGGGCCATGCTATACTGACCCATGATCTCAACGACTATTTATTGATTTATTTATTATTTTTTATTGTATTTTTTTGGCACGATGACTCACTTCTTGGATTATAATATTTGCAGACTGGGACTTGGATCTCTTTTTTTTTTTCTTTCGATTCATATTTTTATTTCCTAATGTTTTTGCTTGTTTTTGTAGAGTGTTTGTGTGTATGTGGTTTTGTGCGTGTGTTGACTCCCATGGTGCTCACCCACCCTCTCTTTTATCTTTCAATATGTACTTGCATAGATCTCGTCACTAGTCACTGTATTTTAATTTATTTTTCTCTCTGATAAATATGGGTAAAGGTCTTTACATTATGCACCTGAATATTCGAAGTCTACTCCCCAAAATCGACCAACTACGAGTGTGGTTGGCCTATAATAATCCAAGTATTATTACATTATCCGAAACTTGGCTTACCAGTAACATCTCTGACACCGATATTAGTATTGACAACTATAAACTGTTTAGATCGGATAGAGGTACAAGGGGAGGCGGAGTAGCTACTTATGTATTATCAAATTTAAATTCTCAATGTATGATTCCTAATGAGATTCCTGTATATTTTGAAGGACTGTTTATTAAAATCACTCTTCACGAAAACAAGCAACTAATTATCGGAAATATTTATAGACCGCCTAATTCTCCCAAATTGGATTCAATTAAAAATATTATTTCTACTGCATCTTCTTTAGTTTCTAATAAGGAAATGATACTTATGGGTGACTTTAACATCAATTGGCTTCATTCATCAACACTTACTGAAAGAAATATGATTAATAGCTTAAACTTGACTCAACTTATAACTGAGCCCACAAGACTTACTCTTACCTCTAAATCTCTTTTGGATTGGGCCTTAGTTTCTCACCCTGAACGAATAATTAAATCTGGGGTTCTACCAGACTGCTTTAGCGATCACCACATGATTTATTGTATTTGGAAAATTGTGAAGCCACGTCTCCCTCCTAAATTTATTAAGATAAGGCAAACCAAATTCTTCAATAGTGACCAATTTATTAATGATTTGCAACAGATTAACTGGTACAGGCTCAATTTAATTCCATTCATTGACGATGCATGGAATTTCCTCTATACTGAGCTCCAGAATGTTATAAATAAGCATGCTCCTTGGACCACTATCAAAGTTAAAGGTAGTCATTTGCCGTGGGTAAATGGAGACCTTATTAATCTTTTTAAACAGAGGGACAGGGCTTGGTACAAATTTCGACGTACAAAATATATTGTTGACTGGGTAGAATATAAACGTTTAAGAAATATTTGCACTATGCAAACGAGGAACTCCAAATCAAATTATTTCAGAAATTGTCTAATGAATGATTTTAAAAACCCACGACGATTTTGGAAACAGGTTAATAATGTACTTGGGAAATCAGAGCGGGCTATAACTAATTTGAACCTGAATAATGAAAGGTTAGATGATCCAGCTAGCATTGCTAATGCTTTTAGTTTGCATTTTTCCCTAGCACCACAGGTACAGACTTATCAACCTGATCTGGCCCCCTGTTTCCAGCTGGGCAGTTCCTTTTCATTTATAGAGGTCAGCCCAGCTGATGTGCAAAGGGCCATAAGTGAACTGTCCTCTATCAGTGGTGCTGGTCCAGATGGCATCGAGAATAAGTTTATTAAAATTGGTTCTCACGTACTAGCAGTGCCATTGGCCTCACTTTTTAACTTGTCGTTTTCTTCTTGTAAATTTCCTTTAGCTTGGAAATGTGCCAAAGTTATTCCACTTCACAAAGGTGGCAATCCTGAAAATATTAATAACTATAGACCCATTTCAATCATTAATAGTGTTGTAAAAGTTTTTGAGAAAATAATTTTTTTCCAATTATCGAATTATTTAGTTGACAATAACTTATCTCAACACCAATCTGGATTTAGAAAACATTTTTCTACCACTACAGCACTTCTTAAATTTACCAATGATGTGTTTTCGAGTTTTGATAATCGTATGTGTACAGGTGCATTATTTTTAGATCTTACTAAAGCTTTTGACTTAGTTGATCATTATTTACTCTTAGACAAATTGTATTCTGTTGGTCTGTCTACCTCTTCTTTGCTTTGGTTCAATTCTTATTTACATAATCGTCGCCAGTGTGTGTCCTTTGGGGGCAGCATTTCTAATTTCACCGGCATTGACAGAGGAATTCCTCAAGGTTCCTCTCTCGGGCCTTTACTTTTTTCGATATTTATTAATGATTTACCACGTAGCTGCACTGATTGTAATATCCAACTTTATGCTGATGACACGGTCATTTATTGTTCCAAACCTAATATTTATGACATCAGCACTACATTACAAAAGGGTTTTGATTCAGTCCAGCGGTGGCTATTGTCTAATAAGCTTCTACTTAATAAATCAAAATCATATTTAATGCTTTTTCAAAAGAAGCCGAATCCTTCATCTGAAAATTTACTAAAAATTAAATTTCTTGATCAAACTCCTATTAAACCTACTAGGCAGGTCAAGTATCTTGGCCTTTGGCTTGATTCTGATTTTTCTTTTAGTACTCATGTACATAATACAACTAATAAGCTCAACTGCTCACTTAGAATTTTATACCAATCAATTAATTGTTTTAATTTTCCTGTGAGAAAAAGAATTGTTTCTCAACTTCTATTGCCAATCTTGGATTATGCCGACATTATATACCAAAATACTACTGTTTCTTGCCTTCAGTCTCTCAATACTGTTTACAATAGCCTATGTAGATTTATTCTTCGCTGCCCCTACAGAACACACCACTGTGAAATGTACCATCAATTGTCCTGGCTGACCCTACCACATAGAAGGCGTTTTCATTGGTTACAATTTATTTTTAAATGTATTTATATGGACTATCCTTCCTATTTAAAACAATATCTAATTCCAGTTAACTCATTTTATAACTTGCGTCACAATAACCAAATCTATTTTTTTATTCCTCAAATCAATAAAGAAGTAGGAAGATATGCATTTCAATATAAAGCACCGTATGAGTGGAACAATCTTCCAATTTCTATTCGCTCTTTGACTTCCTTTTCATTGTTTAAAAATGCCATAGCTCAATATCTTCAGAATACATGTAATTGTTTTTAATTATTATTATTTTTATTTTTAATTTTTTTTTTTCTTTCTCTCTCTCTCTGTGCTGGCATTATTGGTGGTCATTACTGTACTATCGTTCTATGTGTGCATATGTGTTTACTGGTGTCTAGATGTGTGTTTTGGTACATACATATTACATGTGTTTATTCTGTTGAGGGAAGTTTGTGCAACCTTTGGAGAGTCTTGTATGAGTGAATGTCTTGTTTGTATGAGTTATGTATTATATATTTCTGCATTTACCATTGTTGTAAATAATGGAAATATATTTTTGTTTCATTTGTGTGTGTGTTTTTGTTATATTTGACTGCTGCTGTAAGGTCAATGTCAATTTTTGTATTTGGACTTGAGGACCCCCTCGAAAACGAGATGGTTCATCTCAAGGGGTTATTCCTCTTCAATAAATAAATGTCAAATATGGTCTAGTCGCAAAAGTTCAAATATTTCAACACAACCTCAAATTTGATTAAAATTTGGATACGCATATGGTTAGAACTCTACAATGACGTTTGTATTTTTTTTGGAAATAGTCAAAGGCTAAAATTATTCTGCTTAAGTTGTATTGTATCAAATACCATTTCTGGGCCCAGCATCTGGGTCACAGAGCACCTGATATTTTTTTGAGATAAAGGTTATGATTATGGTTTTCAGTAGTATTACATCACACCGTGAGTCTATATTAGCATCATTTGTTGCTTTTGGGATCTGGTAGAGCAGTTTGAGCCAGAAACAGTGGCGCTTGACATCAGACTTAAAGGGTTAGTTCACCCAAAAATGAAAATTGTCATTAAAGACATTCATACAGAATGCATTTTTCCATTCAAATGTGCTACTTTTCCATTGTTTTTCTATGTAAACACGCGCTTGACGGAAGTGCATGACCATTACGCTCGCGTCTTTTGCAGTGCCTCACAAATGAGCGGCGTGTTTTTAAGACCCTGTGTCAAGTTAAAAGAATTTAAACTTCTACACGCAGCGCTGCTTATCAATGTCAGTTCCAAAGCAGTGGACCAATCAGAAGAACTCGGAGGTGGAGCAAGCATTGTGAGCTTCTGTTTACAGTAGCAAGTTGGCATGACAACTGTTTTATTTGACAGCAACATGGCGGAGGAGGTGCACATAGTGGCTGTGTCTGGATCCCCTGAATTATATAATATTTCTTAAAGCGATTATCACCCCTAAGACCCCTAAGACCTTCGTTCATCATTGGAACACAAATTAAGATATTTTTTATCAAATCTGAGAGCTCTCTGACCCTCCCATAGACAGCAATGCAACTGCAATATTCCCAGAAACGTAGTAAGGACATTGGTAAAATAATCCATGTGACATCAGTGGTTCAACCGTAATTTTACGAAGCTACGAGAATACTTTTGTGCGCAAAGAAAACAATAATAACATAATTTCAACAATTTTTCAAAAATGTCATCTGCCATTTTGGAGAGTTCCCCAGAACGTAATCAACGTAATCAGCAATGTTTACGTTCTGCGAAAGCGCACGATTACGTTCTGGGGAACTCTCCAAAATGGCAGAAGACGGTAACTCGGGGAGAAAAATTGTTGGACACATGGACTATTTTACAGATGTCCTTGCTACGTTTCTGCACCTGGGAACATTGCAGTAGCATTGCTGTCTATGGAAGGTCAGAGAGCTCTCAGATTTTATCAAAAATATCTTAATTTGAGTTCCGAAGGTGAACGAAGGTCTTATGGGTTTGAAACAACATGAGGGTGAGTAATTAATGACAGAATTTTCATTTTTGGGTGAACTAACCCTTTAAGCATATTGTGAGTCCAGTTTCCTGTCTCATGTGAGGAAGAGTATTTGTATATGATGCATTCTACATCCATTACTTGTGAAGTTCCATTTCAAGCAGTAGACAGCCAGCCTTTTCCTGTTCCCAAGTCTCTATAAAATAGCAGTATCTCTTCACCTGACTGTTTGCCTCCTCAGGTGTGTGCCCATATCGTCCAGGCTATCCGTATGGAGGCCACGCGAGTGCGGGAGGAATGGGAGCACGCCATTTCCAGCAAGGAGAACGCAAACTCTCAGCCCAGTGATGACGACGCCTCCTCTGACGCTTACTGCTTTGAGCTGTTGTCTATGGTGCTGGCCTTGAGTGGATCTAATGTTGGGCGGCAGTACCTGGCCCAGCAGCTCACCCTACTGCAGGACCTCTTCTCCCTCCTTCACACCGCCTCGCCACGCGTCCAGAGACAGGTTTGTGAACGCATCAAGAACTGCTAGTCTTGAAATTGACTTTCTAGAATCAGGATCTGGAATGCAACACTGTTCTTGCCGTGCAGGTGACGTCACTCCTCAGACGCGTTCTTCCTGAGGTCACTCCCATGCGCCTGGCCAGTGTCATTGGTGTAAAGGCGCTGCCACCAGCAGACATCAGTGACATCATCCACTCCACCGAGAAGAGCGACTGGACTAAGCTGGGCATTTTAGATATGTTTCTGGGCTGCATCGCCAAGGCCCTCACTGTGCAGCTCAAGGCAAAGGGCACCACTATACTTGGCACAGCTGGCATGGCTGCAGGCAAAGGAGTCACTACGGTCACCCTACCCATGATCTTCAACTCTAGGTCAGCTTGCTTGCATGTGCCATTTTTAAATTACACTGCCTTGGATCATATTTGCTGAATGAAATCCAATACTTGTTTCTTACTAATTTTGGGCAGTTGATTCCAAAAATAATGTATTTTTTGCTCTAGCATGCAAAACTTATGAGCGTTTACTGCATTTGTTATTTTAATAAGTGCAGTAAAGCTGATATATAAATATATGGGTCAAAGATGAAAAGGGTTTTCAAGCATCAAACAAGTTTTATGCAGCTTTAATTTTTTTTCCTGTACTTTAGAATGTCATGTTTGTTTATTTTTTCAGAACAAAAAATAATTGCATTTTTATGACAGAAGACAAACTAAAATGTAATTTACTGTAACTAGTTCATAGGTGTATTTAAAACAATGATCATTAGATGTAATTTAAGGATCACAGTGCAGCCTCAAAATACTAAATTAAATCATTTAAAATGTGATTAAATGTAGTATGACCACTTTTTCGTTTATGTATTTTAATAAATACAGATCAGAATAAGTATATAGAATAATATTTACCTAAATCTGTCACACTGAATGAAGATGTAACATTATTTCACCCATGTTTTGACATTTTATCTTCACAAAAGTTATTTGAAACGTTAGACACTTGACTTACATTTAATGCTTTCTATGTATATAAAATCACTTTTGTAAAATGATTTTTTGATATCTTATGTAAAAATCTTTTTTTTTTTATTCTTATTTTTGTACTCAGCATCATCAAATTAATTAATATTGGGTCTTTTTTTGCAAATCAGCAGAATTTATTTTTTTGAAGATGCAGGGCTCACGGGGTCTGACGTTATCTTATTAAGGGCCTTATTTAATAACTTTGTTTATATTTTTGTCTGTCTGTGCAGCTACATACGGCGTGGAATTAGTCACTGGTGGATGAAGGGCTCCACACCGCCTCAGATCGCTGAGATTATTATTAAACTTGTCAAAGACATGGCTGCTGTGAGTAATGATGGCCCATCTTATCCCAAACACCTTTTCTGTCTTAACAATATGCAGCAGATTTGCTGTTCAGCTGCATGTTTATGAATGATATTATATGTAATCTTGCACTGTGTAACCTGATCTCCTGCAGATGCATTTTAATTAGGGCTGTCAGTCGATTAAATGTTTTAAAAGGGTCATCGGATGCCCATTTTACACAAGTTGATATGATTCTTTAGGGTCTTAATGAAAAGTCTATAACAGACTATGGTTAAAATTTCTCAATGGTAGTGTAAAAAAACCTTTTGCCCTGTCAAAATCAGCTCTGTTTTCAGCGAGCTGTTTTTTAGACCATGTTGCTTTAAATGCTAATGAGCTCTGCTGACCCCGCCCCTCTCTTCCATTGGGTGAGGAGAGACTGTAAACTTCAGCCGTGGAACTGGCTAACTAGCACATTATTAGGAAAGGCGATTTGCAAAGTTTCATAAAAACCCTTATACTCCTCCTGTAGATGAAGCTGGATTACGAATGATTCGCGCGAACATAGTCGCATTTATATAGATCGGGGATCGGCGCATTCACTTCAAAACGAAAGTAGTGTTAATCCTCTGCGTCTTCAGCAGCTCAGATGTCGAGAGTAAATGACGACTCCTATATTCATTATTACATCCAACAACTAAACACTTCAATCGCTAAATCGGAGACATTCTTGTCTTCCCCTGCACCGGAGTCGACACAATGGCGGACAGCTCTAGGCTCACTCAGGGCGGGTCTATGGTAAGACGGCCTTGTCAATCAACTATCATGGGAGCGGCCTGCGCAGAACTACGTCATTCTGACAGGAATCTCAGAATAGCCTGATTTGTTTAATCACGAATTCAATTTGGCTGTGAAATTACCCACAAAAGATAATTGAAAGTCTTTATTGTGTTAAATGAGAAAGTATCAAGTAGACATTACAAATAGTACTTTAGAAATAAATATTTTGATTCAACATAAAATTTATTACACACAAACTTTCAGGCTACAACAGCCTAACATAAACTAAGGAACATAAAAGATCATTTGAGAAACATCTCAATATTTTTTTTATACAATGAAAGTCATTGGTAACCAAAACAGCTTTGTTACCAACAGTCTTCAAAATACTGTCTTCTATGTTCCACAAAGTCATACAGGTTTGAAACGACATGAGAGTAATTGATGACAATAAAAAAAAATTTGGGGTGAACTTTTTTTTTTTTTTTTTTTTTTTACTTTAAATAAGAAACTAAAACTACCAGCAGGTGGCGGTAAATGTGTTTTTGAGTCATTCATTCATTCAATTCAAAACGCAAATTAATTCAGAAAGGAATCACCCTTGTGTTGCTCAGAGACACAACAATTCTGCGGTGGCTTTAAAGGTAATATTTTCTCTGCAAATAGACAATATTGTGTTTAAAATATAGCACAATATTAACTTCTTATTTACTGAACTGTTGTATAAAATCTAAACACGTGGTATTCGGACATAAACAGCACTAGTGTGATATTGCTTATCATGTGATACAAATATGAGATAACTCATACAGGGGCATTTTTTGCCATATAGCTTCAATATCTTGAAGCTTAGGACATAAATGCATGAGTTTTTGCCCGGCGTCATATTTGTCAACAGTCAACTGTATAAAATGTAAGATGACGTACAGGTCTGGGGTTGGGGCCAGTGCGTTAACTGCAGTAAAATATGTTTCACTTTATTCTTTCATAACTAATTAACACGATAAACTTACAGCCCTAGTTTTGATACATTTACAGAAACGCTTCCTCCTCATTTAAGTGTCTTTTTACCCCAGGGCCACCTCTCGGATGCCTGGTCCAGGGTGACTAAGAATGCTATTGCTGAGACCATCATTGCGCTCACTAAGATGGAAGAGGAGCATCGCTGTCCAGTGCGCTGCATCGCCACCACTCGGGTATGACTCACTGCACACACTTCATTTGTCACAACTGAACTATTTGCCAAATAGGTCAGTATTACTCAGGATCCTTCAGCTGGAAGATCAGGGGTGACTGGTGGGTGGAGTTTACCAGTCATATGAACTGATATGGGTAACTAAATGCAATATCACTTGGTTACTTGTATTATCCTAGATGAATATGAACAGGGCTGTCATAGAAAACCTAGATATATGTAAGAACTTGAATTAAAATTTCATTTGGTTCTACTTCCTCTCTGCAGCTATGGCTCGCATTGGCCTCTCTGTGTGTGTTGGATCAGGACCACGTGGACCGACTGTCTTCAGGAAGCTGGATGGGCAAAGACGGGCAGCAGAAGCAGATGGTATGGCACGTTGGGTCGAACAGGCCTCTAGGGTGCTATAAAGCACAATCAGTGCAGTAGTACATTTAATCCTTCTGCCGAGAATGAGCTCTTTACCTCTTCACCCTGCTGTTTAATTCGCAGCCCATGTGTGATAACCATGATGACGGGGAGACGGCAGCCATCATTCTGTGTAGTGCTTGTGGAAACCTGTGCACCGACTGCGACCGCTTCCTCCATCTCCACCGCCGCACACGGACCCACCAGAGACAGGTGAACCTGAACACACACACACAACTAATCATCGACATATGGATCAGTTATACTCCATAACCAGGGATAGGAATCAAGAATCGTGTAATTGTTGGCTGGTTGTTCATGTGACATGTTATAAATTCTCGAGTTAATATAATAAATGGTGCATTAAAAAAAATATGGTACCATTTGAAGTTTCTCATAACACATTTCATGTTGTGTGCAGGTCTTTAAGGAGGAGGAAGAGGCCATTAAGGTGGACCTACATGAAGGCTGTGGCAGAACCAAACTCTTTTGGCTCATGGCATTGGCCGACTCTAAGACCATGAAGGCTATGGTGGAGTTCCGTGAGCACACAGGTGACTTCCTCTTTCTGAGACATGAGAACATTGTTACACAGCTCTTACTGTAGATTCTTATATATTGACTGTTTCAAGCTTTCGGGAGTGCGTTCTTCACATTCAGTGTTTTCATTGCTGTTTTTATTTATTGGTTTATTTATTATTAATCCTACACAGTCAACTGAACTCGCCTCTGAGGCTGTAAATACAGCTACAGGTCACAACAAAGGGACTAAACCCATCACTACACAAGCCTGGAACAGGATACTATGAAAAGTATGATAAATGTTAGATAACAGAACAAAAAAAAAAAAAACAGAGCAATTCTCAACAGGGATGCTTTTGCCCCCACAATTTAAATATCTGTGGCATTTTTGTCACTTTTGGTGGCATCTGAGGCCTGCATAATTTCTGACCGCTAACCGCTAGGCCACAGCTGTGACACATCCTATTTTCAGTATTCCTCTTTATTTGACTAGTGGCTTTATTTTATTGCTGGTTATAGCTTAAATGGCGTTATTGTACTGTCCTTCAGGGAAACCAGCTTCCAGCAGTTCAGACGTCTGCCGCTTCTGTGGCACCAGGAACGGCACAGAGCTGTCTGCAGTAGGAAGTGTATGTTCAGACCAAGACTGTCAGGTATTCACTTAAAATGTCACCTTTTTGGCAGAATTATATGCTATTTTACATTGTTAAATGTTTAACTGGAATTTTGTGATCTCATAAACATATGTATTTTAACTGTTGTGTAGGAGTATGCAAAGCTGGCCTGCAGTAAGACTCATCCGTGCGGTCACCCGTGTGGAGGGGTCAAAAATGAAGAGCTGTGTCTGCCCTGTTTACATGGTTGTGACAAAACCGCAGCCTGTCTGAAACAGGACGCTGATGATATGTGTATGATTTGCTTCACTGAGGCTCTGTCTGCTGCCCCAGCAATCCAGGTACAGTAGAATACTGTCACTGCGTGTGATGGCATATTAGAGGATATAGAGTTAAATACATACAGAAGATCAGCGTGTAACTCTCTTCCTGGTTTATTTGCAGCTGGACTGCAGTCATGTGTTCCATCTTCAGTGCACAAGAAGGGTTCTGGAGAACCGCTGGCTTGGGCCCAGGATAACCTTCGGGTTTATGTCTTGCCCTATTTGCAAGGTAAATAAGCTAGTCTGGACTCACTTTGAGTCAGGCTGAGTGAGCTATCAGAATAAAATCAAAATCACACTATTGCATAGTGAGATTGTCTAATCGCCAAGATTGCATTTTAATTAGACATATATTGCTCTAATTGTAAACATATCATCCATGCATAATTTTTTTTTTTTTTTTTTAGATTTATTTATTTGGACTCTGAAGTCTGAACTCTTCCTTCATTCCTATATCTAGATGCCACTCATAATATCTAACAGTTGATGTGCCTGCTATTTGATGCGTGTCTTTCCTGTTTTCATGTTTCTTTTTAGAACAAAATAAACCACTCTGTCCTAAAAGACCTGCTGGACCCCATCAAAGAGCTGTATGAGGACGTGAGGAGAAAGGCTTTGATGAGACTGGAGTATGAAGGGCTACACAAAAGTGAAGCCATCACAATGTCTGGAGCTCGATTCTACAACAACCCTGCTGGATTTGCCATGAACAGATACGCTTACTACGTCTGCTACAAGTGCAAAAAGGTTCGATCTTCACGAGTGTTGATTGTTTTGTGTGGCGTTCACAAACCTTCAGTGGATCACAGAAGCAGTGGTTTTAAACAATCTTCCTTGTATATTATGGCCGAGGAAGCTTTTAGAAAGAGAACAGTTGGGTTTGAGTGAACTGTCCCTTTAAGGATGTCTCTGTTTACTATGAATAGAATGGAAAAACATGGTAGACAAAAACGAATAAACGCAGCTCACTCCTGTAGAGCAGGAGCTATTTGCCAGCATGAAATGTGATTTAGAAGAGCAAGCTGTTCAGATGACATACTGCCATAATGAAGCCATTTCTCCAGCTATTGTGCTAACAGTGTGACTTCTGACTCATCCAGGCCTATTTTGGGGGAGAAGCTCGCTGTGATGCCGAGGCAGGACAAGGCGACGATTATGATCCCCGTGAGCTCATCTGTGGCGCTTGCTCAGATGTGTCCAGAGCACAGGTCAGTGGGACAACAGTGTGTTTGGGAACAAAAGTGCATGTTTGTTTATGATTCTGTTTTTAACACAATAGATGGCTGCAGAAATGAATCAGAAAACCTAGAAACCCAGTTCGGTTGTCCCAAAGTCAATGGCTTTTTAAGTATGGTTAAATGCCTAAAATAAGATTTGTGGTTAAAAACAAGCTCAAGATATTTTCAAGTTTTATTCTACACCATAAAATACATCAGTAATACCGTACACGTGATTTTTTTAAGCATTTGTTTCTAACAAGTGCCTAGATGTGACATCATCGTCTACTCTACATCCTTGTTGAGTTCATACTCGTGTTTCTGCAAACTATAATAAGTCGTGACTGAAAGGGTTGTCTAAAGCTTAGTTGAAGTCATTTGACCCTGTTCAGTTCGTTTTTAGTCCAACTTTTGACTGGTGAATGTATGTAGGCTTCAAAAGTTCATTTGTGACGATTATCATGAATCAAACTTTTGTTTACTGCAATAATCCAAAAGCCCTGTTGGCTTTTTGTTGAGAAAACCCAGGTGATGCAAAATTCCGGGTTGGCCTACAAAAAAAAATTTACACACCGATCTGTAATTGTGGTGACACAACATTCCATGCCCCGAAACGTGACGCTGAACAAAACAAACTGTGATTGGTTGTTTGACATGTCAGTCAAACAGCCTCAAGGGCGGGCCTTGGCCAATGAAAGCTGCTATATATTCGTCACTTCCCTAATAGTTTCTCAGAAGGTCTGGAATCTATGTTGTATATGATGCGACTCTGCTGTTGGTTGTAATATTGGTGAAATAAATCCACACTTCGCTGAAGAAGCATTAGCAAACTCTTGAGCAGCAACAACAGTACCATGTACTCCGCGATTGTTGTGTATGTTTGTTCGCGCTTGCCTTTAAAATTGACACGTACTGCGCATGTCTACAATTTACGCGTACTACACACGTGCATGATGTCACCGTTTTCAAAGATTCCCGTATTGGGTGTTTACACGGAAACGACAACGGTGGCATTTTCAAAACCTTGCACTTTGAAACCCGCTTTCAATATGCATTTTCAGTCCCCAAAACGCCGTTGTCTTGTAGACGAACAGGCAAAACGCATAAAATGTTTCCAGTTTTTGGCTGAAAACGTTGTCATGTAAACGGCCCCTTATATTTCATCCAGGGATGGTTCCATATTAACATTGGTGAGGTCTGCGCATCCAAATGATTTAGTTTACAAATTTAAATATTTAGCTCAGTCATGGCTGCTTTTCAGTTTTTCAGCACATCTGTTTTCAATCAGCTTAATGGTTTTTCAAGTTCATGGGTGAATCTCATGAAACCATTCAAGCATATGTATGTCACACTAAAATAATTTCATTAAAATTATACTTTTAAAAAATATTTATTAATATATTATAAATATATTTATTTATATTTTTAAATATTATAAAATAACATTATAATATTATTTAAAACTATATATACTTAAAGAATAATTTGCTTTTATAAAATCAATCATATTGTTGTGAATTATAACATTATTTTCATGACCGTTAAACACATTTACCCCTGAAAATTTCATCAGTAATGCTTTTGCACTACAAAAATGTTGCTTCAGTTTCTGTTTTCATGTGATTGTTTGTAAGCGTAAATCACAGCAAAAACAGAGTGAAAGAGAATGGTTGCAAGGAATGTGCTTCTTTGGAATGAGTTTGTTTACACCTCTTTTTTTGTTGCAGATGTGCTCTAAACATGGGACAGATTTCCTGGAGTACAAATGTCGTTACTGTTGCTCTGTGGCTGTGTTCTTCTGCTTTGGGACAACACATTTTTGCAACGCCTGTCATGATGATTTCCAGAGGATGACTAGTGTCCCAAAAGAAGAGCTGCCTCATTGTCCTGCTGGTACAACACTTAAATGCTTGAATAAAAAAAATCCCACCACCATTTTTGGTCTGACTGAAAGCCTTTGTTCCACTTCAAGCTGTTATTGAAACCTCTTAAGCCAACAACATGTTGATTTCAATTTCTTTCTTCCCTCACAGGACCAAAAGGAAAACAGTTAGAAGGAAGCGAGTGTCCCCTGCATGTGGTCCATCCTCCCACCGGAGAGGAGTTTGCTCTGGGCTGCGGCGTGTGTAGAAATGCCCATACCTTCTAAACGCCAGAGTCCCGTAATGATTGCCCTCTATATATATATATTCACCCTCCTGTGGCGGCCGACTCCCGCTTCAGCTCAACCTGAGAGCAGATACACCGGACGTCCCATTCTGAGGGGGCTGTTACGGGCCGCTGTGCTCCAGGGCGCATCCTCCCTCTCTTTAGACGCAGAAGATTGAAAAAAAGAACAAAAAAAATTACGTTGTGACGTGTTTGCATGCAGCCGTTGTAACCCTGCGGCTTGTATAAACGTTGCACACCTCCTGACCACTGAAGTGTAACAATGTATGGATGATTTTGGGATCTGAGACCACGTGGATGGGCCATGATTTCAGCTTCTCCAATACAAATTTAAGATTCTATTGTTGTATGTAAACTGACTTTGTTTTCGTAATCCTGTACAGTATTCCTTCACTTTGGAGTGCATCATGGTTTGACGGCTAAAGATTCAAATGCTATAAGAGGACTTTAGAATGTGACGCTGGAGGAAAATAGTGTACGATTTATCTAATCTTGTATATAATGACAGTAACCCTTCATATGTGTATTCCGACATTGCTACTCTCTACACTTCAGTTTCGTTTGATATTCTGGGTTATGTTTTGAGCCAGAACTTTTAATGAAGTGCAATACTGGGTGTGCCTCCTCGCAGATGTAAACAATATGGAATGTATGTCAATAAAGCCACTGTACATTTTTATACAGTGACACACACGCTGTTGTGTTTTCCCTGGCAAGTGCGATATCATTTCTGTAGTCAGAACCTTATCGAGGGGCTTGTTGTCTGCGGTGTCTGCCCGTTTGTCTCAATGACGTGGTATAAACCCCTTTTTTCTGTCATTTTAAAAACGAAGGTGAGTATGTTCTGCTTTTGTATTGTAAGAACACGACTCCATGGGGCCAGTCTTCACACCAAATCAAAGGAATGTGAGGCAAAACAAGAGATTGTGGCTATTTAGTGGTTGTTTTGGAGGTATATAGGAAGGAATGTTTGGGGGGGGGTGATAAACAGCTGCTGTAAAAGACAAAAAAATGCAACTTGTGAATCTGCTTTGTATTATTATCTGTGGATGGAGCTGAATGGTAATAATAAACCGGGTTCTCTGTTCAGCAAGGTACATTACAAAAGGAGTGTGTTGTGCTTTTCTTTCGTTTCTCAATCATTCCTGAAACATGCAAGCTCGAAAACGAAAAGGATAGAAAAGACCGATAGAATGGGCAGCGCTGGACAGAGTTTATATCCTGAAATACCAGTATAAATGTAAGGTTTATTTGGGTATATTTAAATTTGGCTTTGGTTTAGGCATAACATATAAGCCGTAGTCAAGTCAGTCAAAATGTTTCCGTTTGTGTGAGAAGACCAATCACAATATAGAATGCACAATAGATGCGAGAAAGCCAATTTCCTCGTAATTTATTTAGCGAGTATTTACCCACACAATCAAATTCAATTATTCAAAACCGCCCAATCTGGCAACACTGCTTTTGTCCTATTTATTGAAGGAAGATCTTGATGATTTTTATGCAGAGAAGGCCAAAGACGCATTTGTTATATCAAGGGCAAAATGGTTAGAATTTGGCTTTTTTTTTTTTTTTTTTTTTTTAGAAAAAAGAGGTGAATTAAACAGAATTTCAGCCCTTGACATTAATGGTATTCTCATTTCTGATGAAGCCAAAATTTCTAAATTTGTAGCTGACTTTTATCAGCAACTGTATACTTCTTTTCATTCTGAGTCATCTAATCAATTTTACTTTGAGGTGGAACAGTTTATTCCAAATATAAGACGACAATTATGCTGTTTGTGAGGGTGAGATAACTGGAAAAGATGGATAGTTTAATCACAAAAAGTCCCAGATGATCTACCATTTTTATCGATCATTTTGGAATTATATAATTTTTATTTTAGATGTTTTCAAAGAGTGTTTAGACCGTGGTGAATTATCTGAATCGATGAAGCAAGGCTTCTTGATCTTTATACAGTGAATTGTTCGAATATTGAGGGCTTCCAAATTGTAGATCGCACTATTTTGATTAGTTAACTTGCAGACGATAAAAGACAAAAGGCAGGTCCCTATTATATTAGAAGCTTTAAAACTGTTTTTGCATGCCTCTGGCCTTTCTGTTAACCAGATGAAATCTGAGATTATGACTATTTATAATGTGGAGATTATAATTTGGTTATGAAAAGCGTTTCCCCTAAATTGCTTCACCTCATTTATAAAATACATCTCATAATTCCGCTGTCCGACAAATTCCAATCCTTGTTATTGGAGGAATTAATATCATGCATATTAAGTGTAATAACTCACACATTAGAAAAGTTACCCAAAAGCACTCATTAAGTGGAAACTATTCTTCTTCATTCCTTCCACTGAGAAAATATGGTCGGCAACTAATACATTTTTACTGCCAAATAAGGTAAAGGAAATACATTTTAAGATATCGCACAGGTAAAACACATTTATTAACAAGTTTAGAAACGATGTCTCACCAAAATGTTCATTTTGTAATCTAGAAAATGAAACACTTATACACTTGTTTTGTAACTGAAAATATTCTGAAGACTTTTGGAAGCAGGCATCTATGTTGGTTTTTGATATATATTATATTAGTGGCTTGGGCCCGCTTTAGAGTTCTGGTGCTGCTGTTATTGTCGCGTGATGCATGTTGCCTTTCTCCGCGTTTTTAAGCTCGACCAATCACAGTCGTCTGTTTTTAGCGAATGCTTGGATGACTTTCTATTAGTATGTCCCTCACATACTAATAATTAGAAGCACATATTAAAAGCATCTACTCATAAATGTCTGTCATAAGAAAAAAACTGAACAATGTTCTAAGAAGGGTCCATCTTTCTGAGCGCCCCCTGGAGGAAGAATCAGTCACAGAACAACAAGCTGCTGACTCTCAACAACAACAGCGCCTTGCCCTTTTCAGCGCTGGGAGAGCCCGCGGTACACAGAGCACCCTGCAAGAAGTAGGTCAACACCAGCGATATCGGCGAGACAGACTCCCGATAACGACACAAATCCACCCTCGTTCGTCTCCAATGCGTGTGCTCTGCGCCGCTCTGATGTGTTCTGCTTCCGGTCCTGGTTGACATTCAGAAGAGTTATCAGGATTTTGTCTATTTTTCGCAGTTTGCGAGCGAGCTGAAGAGATTACAGGTAAATTAATTTGGGATTTGCAGCAGCGCAGTAAGGCTGTTGTTGGCTTCATCTAACTAGCTCACTGCCTCTGTGACTAAATGCACGTGTGCAGTGTGTTTATTGTATTAATGGTGTGTTTATTCATGGAGAATATCTCATCCATGGCAGTTCAGTTGCTCATAATTGAAATCATTGATTGCTGGTCAGTCTGAGTTTAACGCAACTTAAAATTGATTCGAACAAACTTTGAGCCAAATGTGACCCTGGACAACAAAACCAGCCATAAAGCTCTCTTTTTTTGGATTTGAGATTTATAAAATAAATACGATTTCCTTTGATGTATGGTTTGTTATGATAGGACAATATTTGGCTGAGATGCAACTATTTGAAAATCTAACGGTGCAAAAAAATCTAAATATTGAGAAAATCGCCTTTAAAGTTGTCCAAATGAAGTTCATAGTAATGCATATTACTAATAAAAAATTAAGTTTTGACATATTTACAGTAGGGAATGTACTAAATATCTTCATGGATCATGATCCTTACTTAGTACCCTAATGGTTTTTGGCATAAAAGAAAAATCGATCATTTTAACCCATTCGATGTATTATTGGCTATTGCTACATATACCTGTGCTGCTTATGACTGGTTTTGTGCTCCAGGGTCACAACTAGGAATTTGTTTGTAATTGCATTAAAGCAGTTGAGCTTTCCTTATTTCCAGGAAAGCTCAAAGCCATTTAAATGTAATAAATATCGCAAAACCTGTAAAATAAACTTGTTTTATGATGCATGTCATGTTCAAGCATGCTTCTCTGCATGTTTGCATCTGCCACTGTGTGAGTGTGTGTTTGCATTGGGCTTGTTTATACTTCACTTCTTATGCTTCACAGCTCTCTCAGGCCCCTAAGAATGAAAAGGAGGTTGAGCAGAGACTGTGAGGACAGCACCTCATCCTGCGAGGGGCCGGCAGACTCCTGCAAGAGAGTCAGACAGCCCACCAAGGACCCTGGAGATCTGCTGTCCAACTGGGCTCGACTGCCACAGGAGATCCTGCTTCACATCTTCCAGTACCTGCCTCTCCTCGATCGCGCCTTCGCCTCGCAGGTCTGCCGCGGCTGGAATCAGGCCTTCCACATGCCCGAGCTGTGGAGGTGCTTTGAGTTTGAGCTCAACCAGCCTGCCAGCTCTTACCTGAAGGCCACTCATCCTGACCTAGTTAAGCAAATCATAAAGAAGCACTCCAATCATTTACAGTACGTCAGCTTCAAGGTGAGAGGCTCATGAGGAAGTTGACGGTTACCAGCTGGCTCCACATTACCGCTTTAAACATTACAGCTCACAAATCAAGCTGACCTTAAAGGGATAGTTCACCAAAAAATTTAATTTCTGGCAAAATTTACTGACAAAAATCATGTCGCTTCAAACCTGTATGAGTTTCTTTTTTTTCTGCAGAGCGTTAAGATATTTGGAAGAATGTTGGTAACCAAACAGTTTTGGTTCCCTATGGATGGCAATGGGAACCAAAACCGTTTGGTTACCAGGATTCTTATATGTGACCACAAAACCAGTCATAAGTGTCATTTTTTTTAAAAATTAAGATTTATAGATCATCTGAAAGCTGAATAAATGAGATTTTCATTGATGCATGGTTTGTTAGGATACGGCAGTATTTGGCTGAGATGCAACTATTTGAAAATCTGAAGGTGCAAAAAAATCTAAATATTGAGAAAATTGCCTTTAAAGTTGTTCAAATGATCAAATATTAAGTTTTAATGTATTTATGGTAGGAAATTTACAAAATATCTTCATGGAACGTGATCTTTACTTAATATCCTAATGATTTTTGGCATAAATATATAATTTTATTTTGACCCATACAATGTATTGTTGGCTATTGCTACAAATGTATGATTTAGGACTGGTTTTGTGGTCCAGGGTCACATATATATTTTCTTTTATGTTCCACAGAAAAAAGAAAATCATACAGGCTTAAAACAACATGATTTGGGTAAAAAAAATAAAAAATAAAAATTTGGGTGGGATATTTTTACATTTCACAACCAAATCATGTCATTCCAAACCTATAAGATATTTGTATGTAAATATTAGGCCTATACATATATATTATTAGTGATTAATCGTGATTTATCGCATCCAAAATAAAAGTTTTTGTTTAATATGTGTGTGTGTACTGTGTATATTCATTATTTATATATAAAGACACACACATACAGTATATATTTTGAAAACATTTACATGTATATATTTATATTCATATTATATATAAATATAACATATTTTTCTTAAATGCATACATGTGTGTGTATTTATATATACATAATAAATGTACACAGTACACACATATATATTATATAAACAAAAACTTTTATTTTGGATGCAGAGCACTAAATATTATAGATATGTAGACTTGCTTTAATTAAAAATCAGTGGATGTGTATATAACGTATATAACCGCAGTAGTTGAGTTGCTTGAGCTGATGCTAAAGGCATGTGATCTGTGTGCACAGGTGGACAGCAGTACTGAGTCAGCGGAGGCTGCGTGTGACATCCTGTCTCAGCTGGTCAACTGCTCACTGAAGACTCTTGGGCTGATCTCCACTGCACGGCCGAGCTTCATGGAGCTACCGAAGGTATCGGGACGTGTGTTATGGCTGAGCTGTGTGTTGGGATGACGGGTTAGCTAGTTTCCTGATCTCTGATTGTTTTCCTTCTCTTCAGTCCCACTTCATTTCTGCACTCACCGTGGTGTTTGTCAACTCAAAATCTCTTTCATCTCTGAAAATTGACGACACGCCAGTGGATGATCCTTCGCTCAAGGTCTTGGTGGCCAATAACAGCGAAACACTCAAGCTGTTAAAGATGAGCAGCTGCCCACATGTTTCTCCTGCAGGTATGAATTACTCATCTGCCGCTGGAATATGATGCTGCTTGAGGAACTGTGATTCTAGGATGTTGGCCAGTCCAGAAAATATACTCGACAACAAAATCAGTTGATTTGAGCACATTCTTTTATTTGAAAAGTTTTATTAATTTGAATTAAAAATATAAATTATTTAATTGCAATTATTTTAAATATAATTAGAATATTAGTATAGATTCTCAAGTAAATGTACATTTTTCTCATATTCAAATGATTAAGCAACAAAAAAATATAATTTAAATGAATGACTGAGTGACTGGTGTCTAAGTAAACATTCAGAATAAATACATAAGTAATCAAATGTAAAACAAATTACTTGGACTATCAAAAGTGGCAGACATTTATATTATTAGTACAGAAAATTGTAATAAATGCTGAAAATAAATGCTTTAAAATTTTGTTCAACAAAGAATCCTGAAAAAATATATCAAGATTTTCACAAAAATATGAAGCAGGACAAATGATTTCAAAATTGATAATACAGAATGTTTCTTGAGCAAATCAGTATATTAGAATGATTTCTGAAGGATCATGTGACACTGAAGACTGGAGAAATTTGACTGAATGCTGAAAAGTCAGCTTTACCATTACAGAAATAAATTACATTTTAAAATGTATTCAAGTAGAAAAGAGTTATGTAAAGTACCGCCTTTCTTCTCCTCATAGAGACTACTGGAATTATTGTAATAGGTGCACACCAATATTTTCACCCCTTTCTGTTTGGACTGATGGTACTAGTACAGATACAGTGAAATGATCTGTTAAAGCCCAGATGAGTTCCTACTGTAGGGCAGCTATACAAAAAATAGAAAGTAACAACACAAACGCTCCGTGATGTTTGTGCTCATTAGTCCCTGTGGTTTTAAAGGGATAGTTCATTCCATACCTGCATGACTTTCACTCTCCAATGGAAGCCAAAAATTGAAGTTGAAACAATGTCCTGATGGGTTTTTTTTTCATAAGGTGAAAGTAAATGGGGACGGGTGCTATTAAGTTTCAAATAAACAAAACGGTACATGGTAATACATATCACTTGTGTTTTAGGTAGCAAGTTTTTCTAAGCCATTTCATGCAAAACAGAGTAACAAAGCAGTTTAATAATAAATCAATATAATTTCTTATTCACCGAAAATCTCCCCACTCCAGAATCTAAAATAGTTTACAAAAGTTGTATGGGCTTCAAATATAGAGCACTGACAGTAAACATCATTAGATTTGTTCGCATTAAATGGATAGTTCACCCAAAAATTTAAATTACCCCATGATTTACACTTCCTCAATCCATCCTAGGTGTATATGACTTTCTTCTTTCACATGAATACAATCAGAGTTATATATAACCAAGCGATATAATGGCAGTGAATGGGTGTTGAGATTTTGAAGTCCAATAAAAGTGCAACCATCCATCATAAAAATACTTAATAAAGTCCTTCGATGTGTTGTTTTTAAAGAAAAATATCCATATTTAAAAGTTCATAAACCATAATCTTTAGCTTCTGCTAACTGTCGTACACGCGTTCATAAAATAGTAGCGTTCCCGTGGATGATGTAGGACGTAGGAATGATGTAGGAAATTCGGTGAGAAGTGACGAACGCTGAAGTACAGAGGAGAGGGCAAAACAAAACGGCGGTCTTGAATTAGAAGTACAAAACAAGAATTTGTAACACAAAATGTTGTAGGATTTCAAGTCAAGTCACCTTTATTTATATAGCGCTTTTAACAATACAGATTGTGTCAAAGCACTTAACAGTATCCAATTGGAGGATAGAGTGTCAGTAATGTATAATAACAAGATTAAACACTCAATTTTCAGTTAAAGGCATTTCATTATTGAATTCAGTGATGTCATTGTCTAGCTCAGTTTAGTTTAAATAGTATTTGTGAAATCAAATTGAGGATAATCGCTAGAAATCAAGTGTCCCCAACTGAGCAAGCCAGAGGCGACAGCGGCAAGGAACCAAAACTCCCTCTGTGACAGAATGGAGAAAAAAACCTTGGGAGAAACGAGGCTCAGTCAGGGGGCCAGTTCTCCTCTGGCCAGGATATTATTGTTTAATTATTGATTTAATTAAAATTTTAAATGTATTATATTTCTGTTTTTATATTGTTGCAATTTCTAACAATAATAGTATTATGTAGTTGGGTATCTTATTATATTTTTAGTTATTTTGTTTTATTTTTTGTTTTATTGTATTTTAGTCGAGGTCTTCACTGGGGATATGTCCCCGGGGCTCATCCAGGTGTCCGGCCTCCGCCGACGATCAGGGAGACATCATCTCCCGGCGCAGATCCACCATCTGATCCGGACACGGACTGAGAAACAGAATAGAAACAGACAAATATTAGCGTAGATGCCATTCTTCTTATGATGTAACGAGTACATCATGTGTTATGGGGAGTGTTCTCGGTTCCGGTTGATCTAAATAATGCAGCCTAACAATCCTTTAACGGATTTGAATTATAGAAGTGTATTAGTGTGTTATGTGTAAACCAGGTTAAAGAAATGTGTGTTTAATCTAGATTCAAACCGACAGTGTGTGTCTGCCTCCTGAACAGTATTAGGTAGATTGTTCCAGAGTTTGGGTGCTAAATAGGAAAAGGATCGGCCGCCCGCAGTCGATTTTGATATTCTAGGTATTGTTATCAAATGGCCAGAGTTTTGAGAACGCAGCAGACATGGAGGACTATAATGTGATAAGAGCTCGCTCAAGTACTGAGGAGCTAAGCCATTCAGGGCTTTATAAGTAATTAACAAGATTTTAAAATCTATACAATGTTTGATAGGGAGCCAGTGCAGTGTTGACAGAACCTGGCTAATATGGTCACACTTCCTGGTTCTAGTAAGAACTCTAGCTGCAGCATTTTGGACCAATTTCGATAAAAGCCAAGAGTTTTCCTTTGCTGTAAACAAAACTTGGTTTTTGCGACACATTCTCACCAGAGCTCATGCTACACCTTTCTAAAGTTTTAAATATGTATATTTTTCTTACACAAATGCATCGATTCGTCCTCAGAAGGACGAGCCATGTGAAATACGTCTTATGATGGATGGATGCACTTTTATTGGACTTCAAAATCTCAATCCCCATTCGCTGCCATTATAAAGCTTGGAAGAGCCAGGGTTTATACACCTAGGATGGCTGGAGGGTGAGTAAATCATGGGTTAATTTTTATTTTTGGGTGAACTATCCCTTAAAATTTGTAAACTCAGAGCAAGGGTTTAAACTTTGTAAAATCTTTGCAAAGAACTGTTTGCATGTTGAATATTATAAATGTGCATATTGCACTTTTATAAATGTTTTACCTTACAGATCTGATAAAATGGCACATGTTGCATTCCCAGGTGAACATAATAATAAACCCAAACTCACAACATGCAGAGATGGAGTTTGAGATGCTTCACACATCATAAATAACAGTTCGTATGGAGTGGCATTTACTGTGAATGGAGCCGCTCTGATACACGATCGTAACCTACAAGCATGTCAATAAAGTGCATATTACACCTGCGTTGCATATTTATTTAATTGAATTATTGCGTTTTTGAATTCACAGTAGCATTATCCTTTATTATGATTTTTAAATGGGTTTAATATATTATGCAGCCTTGGAAAATATTGGAATATATACTTGACAAAATGTCATGAAATTGAATTGAGGAAACGCGACAGCCCTATTCAGATGTTAACACTTATTTAGATCAAACAGCTGTGTTTGTGGTTTAGAGTGCAGGGACTTTAGTCAGACTGTCTATTATTTGTTGTGTCTAGTGCAGGTGAATCTCACCAGTCTGCTGTTGTTGCAGGTATTCTGTGCGTCGCTGATCAGTGTCACGGTCTGAGAGAGCTGGCTCTAAACTATCACTTACTGAGCGACGAGCTGCTGCTGGCGCTGTCCTCCGAGAAGCACGTGCACCTCGAGCATCTGCGCATAGACGTGGTGAGCGAGAACCCCGGCCAGCAGTTTCACACCATCAAGAAGAGCAGTTGGGACGCCATGGTGCGCCATTCGCCCAAATTCAACCTGGTCATGTACTTCTTCCTGTACGAGGACGAGTTCGGGCCCTTTTTCCGTGACGAAATCCCCGTTACGCACCTCTACTTCGGCCGCTCGGTCAGCAAAGAGGTCCTGGGCCGCGTGGGCATGAACTGTCCGCGTCTGGTGGAGTTGGTGGTGTGTGCCAATGGTCTGCGGCCGCTGGATGAGGAGCTGATTCGTATCGCCGAGCGCTGCCAGCACCTGGCGGCCATCGGACTGGGTGAGTGCGAGGTCTCCTGCAGCGCTTTTGTGGAGTTTGTGAAGATGTGTGGCCGCCGTCTCTCTCAGCTCTCCATCATGGAGGAGGTGCTCATCCCAGACCACAAATACAGCCTTGATGAGATCCACTGGGAAGTGTCCAAGCACCTCGGGCGCGTTTGGTTTCCAGATATGATGCCCACCTGGTGAAATGTTCATCTGCTGAGTTCAGAAGACCTTAGAAAGTAATCAGACTGGGACACTTGTAAGCCTTTGGTAATATGGACTCGATGGCATTTTGTGAGTTTCACAGTTGGTTTGTACATAAATTTGATTTGAGATGTATATTTCCACTGCTTATAGTGTGAACTGTTGTAAAGGGATAGTTCATGCAGAAATTAACCTGTTGTCATAATTTACTCACCCTTGAGTCCTTTCAAACATGTATGATCTTCTTCTGTGGAACATGAAGATGTTTTGGTATCCATTAACATCCATTGTATTCGCACACAAAAAAATGTTTCCCAGAAGAAAGTCATACAGGTTTGTAGAATGACATGAGGGTGAGTAAATGATGACAGCATTTATTTTTTGGGTGAACCATTTCTTTAAATGGCATGTTGTGGCAAATCTCCATTTAATGAGAAAATATCATAACATTTCTCATTATTAAAACAGAAAAAAATTATAATTATATTAAATTAAAAGATGCATCAAAAAGAGATGAAGCCCATTTAATGACCATCTGCCAAAAAAAAATTAAGCATTTTTTCCAATTTCATCTCTTTGAGTTATTGTTTGATTAACCCCATTAGATACTCATTACTGGAATAAAGTAATTGCTACAGCTCTATTGTTATTTAATCGGCATAAAGGCATTGCAACAAAATTCACTATCATCTAGATATTAAAAAACTGCCAGGATCTAAATATTTTACAATATAGATCACTCAGCTTATTTGTGAAAAACACGTTTGCATTATTGATTTTTGAGATGTAACGTAGCATAACCTGGGCTGCATTTCCCAAAAGCATCGTAAGCTTAAATTGATCGTAGCTCCATTGGTAGCAATGGGTTTACGATGTTCTTAGGCTTACGATGCTTTTGGAAAATGCAGCCCTGGACATTTTGTCAAATTTACTAATTTATATATATTTTTTTCCTCTTGACATTTCCTTTATAAAACATGAACTGTACAGGTATGAAATAACATGTATATACTGTAAGTTACATTTTCAGGTTATTTTGCAGGACAAAAATTTGAAATTGAATCTAGAAGAGAAACTGCAACTGAAAGCAGTTTTATTTAGATGCAGATATTCATTATTCATGTATTTAGATGAATAGGCTCTTTGTCTTTTTTGACATTCTCAGCAGATGCTTCACTATTTCTTAGTCGCTTAGTCCCGCTGTGGATCTGTATCTGTCTTCAGTGGCTCAACATTTAAGCAACTAACCATCCATTTTCCCAAATGCTTGTCCACAGGGATGTTGGAGCCCATCCCACCATCTTATGTTTTGATTTGATTAAACTGACCAATCTGAAGGCTACTTTGTGTAGCAGGTTCTCACTTGGAATCTTCAGCAGCTCCTCTAGTGGCATGAAAAGCCATAACACTAATGAGGGTAGTTGTTCCTTGCTAACTAATGGCATCTCACATTAGGATTTATGGATTGTGTAGATAGATGATTAACTGTATTTTACGTGTTTGGTATTGCAGTGCTTTTGTACAAAGATACATAGTGAATAATATGCACCTTATACATAGCTAATTGAAATCTCTCTTTCAGGTGGTTTAGTTGCTCATATTTGGGTGTAGCAGGGAGGAGGGTGCAGAATAATAAAACGGCGTATTCTCAAGGTCTTCGGTATGTCAGAGAGGAAGGAAATGAAAGGATCAGTGTTTGGCTCACAGCACACTTGTGTCCTCAAATTTGGAAGAAAATAGTAAAAGCATCTTAGGGATACAATGAAGCGTTGATTGGCTTCTATTAGATTGCATGAAGAATGTTGTGCAATGACAAATTGAATGGGATACGACCATATAATGACTGAATTAGTCTGGATATGCACACAATGCACGATCTGGCTGCGTTAAAATGCGCCCCTTCGTTAGAGTACAATATGATTTTGTATTGGAGTGAAGCATTTTCCTTTAAGAAGGAAGTCCCACGTCTCTGTATATAAAATGCTGTGTGTTTGATATAAATAGAAATACTTATTTCTTGCGCACCCTCTGTGGAGGTTTGAAGTGTTTCTGTGCTGATATCTTTCAGATGAGTGGGAATTACTCCTTGATGGATCTTTGTACCCTTGTAGTTAGATTTGATCAGTCTAATTTATTAATATACTTTTTATTTTTAATCGGCTTATATTGATCGTTAAGCTTTGAGTGAGATGCTCCTTGTTGATTTATATGCATATTATATCAAAGTCAATAGCATGTAATACCATTTTTTTAACCCGTTTTCGAGAATTAAAGCCGTTTTAGTGACTAAATTAAGTAAACTAAGAGTCCTGTCAGCATTTGAAAGTGAAATATTCCTGAAAATGATCACAAAAGGGAAGCCATCGCCCACAAGTTCATGTACAAATGAAAATACACAAGCTAGTCTTTATTCAGCATCTTGCCAATTTGACACAAAAATTGTTTTGTTAGACTAATTTTTTGGAAGTGCAAGAGCATTACATCAACTCAATGTAAACCAGAGCATAGGAAATGAGAAAAATGTACAGTTAGCATCAAACCCAGTGCTTTTATGTATTTGATTTGTTCTGAAGCAAGTGAGCATATTGCTTGTATGGTGAATATGAAGCATCACATTTCTTTGTGTTGTTGTAAAAACATGAATATAACATTCTTTTATTGAAATATGGGTGAATAAACATTGTGTGAAAAATTGTGTGGCTGTTTTACAGATCATTTACAGTAAGGCAACAATATTCATCAATGTGCAGTAAAGCAACAACAATAAAAATGATTTTTGCATTAGTATAAATTATTAACACTGTAGCTGATAAATCTGACATCATCTGCAATGGAAAGAGAAAATTTAAAATGTATTAATTTATCATTTTATTTTGTATCAAAAACAATATGGTGGTTATGGTAAAGGAATCTCTTCATAGGTTATTTTAATGTAAGGATATTTCATAGGCAGCTTCCAATATTCAGAGTTGTAGTAGAAATAGAAGGTCTTCTCTAGGACCATCTTTTCAAAAGCCTCCAACAAGCTCTCAATCATTTCTACGACTGATTGGTGAGAGCGAAACGAGTGGTAGAACTTCTTGATGTCTGTGGCGAGATCTTTCATGGAAGACTGTTGAAAAATGGAGTCATCTCCCAAATAGAGCGGCTCTCCGCTGTACAGATAGATCTTTGTGTAATATGTTGGTGTTTGGCTGGACAGTTCGGCACCCATATCCAGTAACGTCTTGTATGTGCGGTGAACAAACTGAGAACAGTCGTAGGACTCAAACCACGTTGTGGCGTTTGCACCAGGATCTGAATTTACCGTCCAAGTCTCGTAATAAACCCCCGTTTCATTGTCCTCCTGAACCCAGCGAGCCATCTCATTGAACATCTCACCTAATAAAAATAAAATCATAATGAAACATGCGAGAGTTCCAGGCTACTCCAACATTCTTAATTCATTGTTCAGGATAAATTCTGTTTTAAAGTCTGCTTATGTAAACATCACCAACGTAATGTTATCCATGTTTTTTTTTTTATTGTTTTATGCATTTAAGTAAAATATGAAATATTTTATATCCTTCAAATGACAAGCAATTCCCGCACACTATCGTAACTTGCAAAAAAGTAATATTTATTAACACAACGTTTCGGTCACACGACCTTCATCAGGAGACCTGATGTGTGTGTGTGTGTGTGTCCTGGTGTTCCCTTCATTACGGGGACAAAATGTCCCCAAGAAGATGGCAATATCTGAAATGCTTTTGTCCTTGTGGGGACATTTTTCGGTCCCCATGAGGAAAAGCTCATTAATCATGCAGAACGATCTATTCTGAAAATCTAAAAATGCAGAAAGTTTTGTGTGAGGGGTAGGTTTAGAGTAAGGCCGTGTTCACACTTGGCGTCTTTTTTGACTAGAAAAAGTTGACAAGAGCGTTTTTTTAATGAAAAACAAAGCTGGCAGCGTCTGTTACAAATAGCAGCTGAGAGCCTCTTTTGTTGCCATAGCAACAGCTGTAACAGTAGCCTAGCGCTGTGTACTGCAGAAATGTCAAGAAAGAGTAAAAAGTTGGCTCTTGCGTTGGCTTTTGAAGTTAACGGGAAAGAAAATGTCGATTCACAACGACGTTTGAGGGTGCACGACATTATACGGGGAAGGAACCAATATTATGATAGAGTTTTGTGCTCATGTCATACAGCTCCTTGTGCTCCGAAACTAGTACGAGCAGTCTATCTACCGCTACTCGCTTGTCATTGGTCAGCTGTCAAAAAGGCACTTGACGTAGGGCGTTTTTTTCAGAAAAGTTGAAATTTTTTCAACTCGAAAAAACGCTCTGAGCTGCAGAAAAAGACGCCGGCGGTGGCGTTTTAAAAAGCGCTCAGGACTTTTTTGAAAACACGGTTTACTCCATAGGATTATAATGTAAAACAGACGCCGGCAGCTTCGAAAAAGACGCCAAGTGTGAACACGGCCTAAGGGGATATAAAATACAGTTTTTACAGTATAAAAACCATTACGGCAATGGAATGGCCCCATAAAACATGGAAACCCAACATGTGTGTGTGTGTGTTTAGTAATCATATAATACATACTACTAAAATTCTATTGTTTGGTCCTTTAAAGGTTTGTTTTGGTACTCGGCCCCGACTCAGTTTTATAAAACGTTTTTGAAAAATGACATACCCCACCTTTAATTGAGTGCACACCAGGCTTACCTGAAATCTGTCCTATCTTCTCCAGGGTACCGTTCTGTTTCCAGTGAATGTCATCGATGCCCTCATAGAAGCACGCGGCTCCCTGATTACACCAGAAGGGCGCACTCACGCTCGCTCTCTCGTGCGGGAAAGTGCAGTTCCCCAGCTGAAACAGCTCGTACCACTCCATGGTGAAGTTTCTTCCCGTTCTTGCGCTTCCAAAGCCAACGGCATCATGCATGATATGCTGAACAGAGCAAAAACTTCGGTTAGTATTGTATATGAATAATGAGCAAACTCTTACAGGACAGCGGTCTGCTATTCACTTACAAACTTTCCCAGCGTGTCTCCATATTTGAACTCCCACACCGGAGTCTGCAGTCTGAACACCGAGATGATGTCCGAGTCGCTCATCACGGGTATCCGGCCGTCTGGATCCCCGGTCGGGCAGAATGGGTATAAAGCCTGGCAGTAGGGATCAACATCTGGACGCCTGTCAAGTCGCCTAGAAATGAATATGACATTGAGTTGGTGCATGCAGCATGTCATAAAACAAAAGTATTGGGACACCCCCTTCTTTAGGACAGAAAAAGGAACTTCCAAAACTGCATTTAAAGGTTTCTGACCAGTCAAGTTCTTCCACATTGACTGAATCAATCATGTCTTTTTGAACCGTGTCTTATACACAGATACACTGTCATGTTAGACTAGAAAAGGGTCCTGTTCAAACTGTTGCTATAAAATTAGAAGCACACAATTCCCTAGAATAGCATTATATGCTTAAACATTAAGATTTGTACTCATGGAGAATGGAGATTATTCTCACCACTTTCCCCTAGAAATGCTCTGTCTAGCAACATACCCTCTAAATTAAAATCTCACCCTCTCATATCCAACCTCTGTAATGTGTGGAAGAAGTTTTCAAAATTTTTTTAATATTAATGTCTATCTTAACTCTGAATCCTGTATTTGGAATAACCCAAAGTTACATATTAATAAACATTCCCTTCTATGGAAAGATTGGATAGAAAAAGGAATTATTACATTAGCAAATCTATATGACAGGGATAGTATGAAGTCATTTGAAAGGTTGGTTGGTGAATATAATTTGCCCAGAAATAATTTCTGGAAGTATTTACAAATGCGTCACCTGTTAGTTACTGTCATAGGGAAAGGAATAGAACCTCAGCAGTCAAACCTTATCTCTCGGATTACGAAAATAATGGGTTTGGGACATGAAGCTGCGATTTTTTTTTATGCAATGTTATTCCAACAGACAGTTACTATATCTTATGCAACAATGTTAACTTGGTCGACAGACTTGAACATTGATGTCACATATAAAGAGTGGGATCGCATCTGTGAAAACATTAAGAGGGTTTCAAGAGACATTAAAATGAGATTAATCCAGTTTAAGATTCTTAATCGCTTTTATTGGACTCCGACTCGGCTGTTTAGGCTGAAGCTGAGGGATAATGCAGACTGCTGGAAGTGCTGCAGCTCGGTAGGGACCTTTTTTCATCTGCTTTGGGAATGTCCCATGATTCAGAACTATTGGTTAAAGATTCATGATTGCATTGAAAATATTACCCGGTCTAGTTTGGAGTTCTGTCCGAGGCTGTATGTTTTAAATGATCCACAAATTACATCGAACTGTGGAGCAGCTGACTTTATCCAGACCAGTATAATGGTTGGAAAACAAATAATAATGAGAAATTGGAAGAACCCAGGTGAACCCTCTTTTCAAGGGTGGAGTATGGAATTGGCAAAAGTGGCATCATATGAAAAAAATTCTTTCAACATTAATGACAAGGTGGAAAAATATGTGGCTAAATGGGGAAAATATGTGCAATATATTGCTATTAGATGAGAGCATGGTGCTTGTTGTTGAAAAATGTACATTTGATTATTATGTTTTTTTTTTTTTATTATTTAATTTTTTTTGTTGCTTTTGATTATTTTTGACTTATTTTATTAGACATTACTATGAGATACATGTTAAGATTCAAATTGTAAAGTTGACTATAATGTATCAGTGATGTTCAAAAACGCAATAAAATACTAATTATAAAAAAATAAAAAATTTGTACTCATAGAAATGACTAAAGTAGTCAAACATGTTCATTAGAAGGGGGTGACCCAATACTTTTGGCAATATAGTGTATAACTGTATGCATGTAAGAAATAATTAGTTAAACATTCAAATATTGTGATTTATTTTCATATTAATATTTGAATAACATACTAACTGAAAACATTAAACCAATAAACCATCGTGAAAAGTAACTTGAAAACAAACGATATGAACAGATTAGTCCCTGCTGACAGTGTGAGTGTGAATACTTTTGATTGTGGTTCTGCGACTTACTTGTAAGGCACCGGCCAGACCTGCTGTCCATTGACGCTAGAAACGACCGATCCCACAATCCAACAGTGCAACGCCGCGTGAATGAAGTAAACCAAATAGTTCATGTCAGCACAGGCTCGCAGAAACACTTAGCTATGTGCTGTCTAACTTGCAGCTGTCTATTTGATTGTTTCTGTCTCACATCCTTATTTTAGAGAACGCTGATGATCACGTGACTCTCTAAATTAAGTCATCTGGTCAGTCACGAGCTTTTTCGTTAAGGCTACAATCCTATCAAAATAAAAGTCACGTAATCATGATACATAATAGTAACACTGATATAATTCAAATGATTAAAAAAAATATTATTGTTATTATTTCATTTCAGGTTTACACTTTGTAAAGATAATATAAATATAATCTACAACACAAATTAAAATAAAAACGTATACACTGAAATCAAACACGAGGAGTTAAAAACAACTTTAATTATTGGCTTTTGTAAATAAATAAGAAATATTTGTAACATTTTGTCTCCAAATTCAAGCATTAGCCAAGCTTTCAGATCAAAGCGTTTTTAATAACATTCGGTGAAGTGTGTCCCAACCATTGATAACTAGTATGAGAGATATAGTGAAAGTATATGTTTCGTTTATATTAACAGAACACTTTCCCTTTCGCTTCGTTTCTATAGAAATTTAATTAATGTATATTTTATATTTCTAGATAGATAGATAGTGTTTAGGTTAGATTTATCATTCAAATTATTAGTTTATTTTGAAAAAGTATTATTTAGGCTATTTATTAATTTTTAGTTCAATAACAAACAATTACAATGCAGAAAGTACCGGTACAAGGCAAATAAGGTACAACAGATAACAAAAAAAAGAACATAAAATTAGCATATACATATAAAAATAATAATAATAAAATACTAGGATAAAAAGGTGCAAGGTACCGTTGTTCTTGGTCAAACGTTACTTTGCGCGCGTTGCTATGGTAACGGTAAACAGTCTCGAACTGAAGCTTTTGTTTTGGCGTTGTTCCCTCTTCTCTGTTCATTCTTCTCTAGTTCATCATGTCAGACGTTGGCTCTGAAGAGTTTGACGAAGAGCAAGGCTCTCTGGGGGTGAGTTATTGTCAGTAACGCTAGTTAGGCTGAATTGACAGTGGATGACAGTGGTAAGCTTGTGCTGCAGGAGTATGAAGGAGACAGAAATGAAGCTGGAGAGAGAGATGGACTGGGCAAAGCTGTCCTGCCGAATGGAGACACTTACCAAGGAGCTTATGAAAACGGCAAGAGATGTGGCCAGGTCACTCTTTAGCTTTACTAAATAAACGCCTTTGCTAGTTTTGTTTCTGTTCTCATAAATCTAAACATACCATAAACCTTATGTTGTCTGTATATCAGGGGACATATAAGTTCAAGAAAGGGGCCAGATACATCGGAGAATGGTACATGAATTTAAAACATGGACAGGGTATATTTTATTACCCAGATGGCTCCACATATGAAGGTAAGTCTACATTACCTATATTATCTCAAAAACATCAGTAGATTTGATTTAAGTTCAATTTAATAACATTAGTTAATGCATTAGTTATAATGAAGAATGTACTTAACACAGCGAGTTGTTATCTATGTAACATCTATGTAAAAAGATCTGTTAATTAAATATAGCTGAAAATTAAAATAACATAATAGCTCAAATAAAATACAATACTATACTATACTAAAAAAAAAAAAAAAACGTAGCAAATTTTTAAATGCTTATGATGGCGCAGTGGATAAGACACATGCCTTTGGTGTGAGAGACCCGGGTTCGAATCCACTGTGAGACACCAATGTGTCCCTGAGCAAGACACTTAACCCTAGTTGCTCCAGAGGCGTGCGACCTCTGACATATATAGCAATTGTAAGTCGCTTTGGATAAAAGCATCAGCTAAATGTAAATGCAAACTAATAATGAACAATAGTATTTATATTTATAAAAACATTTAGAAATTAATATACATTTTTCATATCAACTTTTCACTTTCATTGTTATGCTGGTAATATAATTCGGAATTAAAAATATGGTATTCAAGTAGAAATAAATAGTTACAGTGGTCTTAGACTATTTGACGCAGAGTTTCCCCCCAGGATTTATAGCATAAAATGGAATCTTCTCATATCATGTCTCTTCCCCAGGAAGCTGGGTGGATGACCAGCGGCAGGGTCATGGTGTTTACACATACCCCAATGGAGACACATATGATGGTGAATGGCTGCACCATCAAAGGTACCCTTTCTCACTGATCTAATCTGGTAATCTAATATGTGTACTCTATGGATATTAGTTATAACAGTATTCATAATGTCTTCAGTTCAGCTAAAAACTAATGGCAAAACATTCTTATTAAGTATCTACTGTATCTCTGTGTTTCTCTCTTAGACATGGGCAGGGTACATACACACATCACGAAACTGGGTCTCAGTACATGGGTACATGGGTCATGGGAAAGATGGAGTCGACCGGGGAGCTGATCCATCCGAACCACAGATATCAGGGCAACTTTGTCAATAATAATGCAAGTAACACTCTACGTTTGTGGTTCTGAGCTGGTGGGTTGTAGCAAATGATTTGTTGATCTGTTCAAATTGAGTGCAGACAGCAGGGAAAAAAACATTACTATTTAATAATAAAATGCAACTAACTGTATAGTCCAAACAGCAGAATAAATAGACCTAACTGACTTTAAAATTTGTGCATCCTAAACAAAACCACTGTTTTAATGTGTTCTATATTAACTTCAGCCTTAAATATAACCAGACACTTGCATTTCTCTCACACAGTGATCTCTTATTTCTTGTAATTGTTATTTTGTAGCCCTCTGGTCCAGGGAAGTATGTGTTTGACATCGGTTGTGAGCAGCATGGAGAGTATTTCCAGTTAGAGCCGGTATGTCTCTTCATGCTTTGCAACATATCTTTACATTTCATGAGAATGCATTTTAGGTGAAATGATCATATAAACCTGTTTCCTTAGTCTCACCAGTGTTTTGCTGGTATATAGCTTGTTAAGAGAATTGTTTATATACCCTTGTGAAAAAGAAGTGCACTTAATTGTATAGAATGTGCACTTGTAGTGATCTTAAAAGTATATATTAAAAAAAATAATTCGTATTAATATTAATGAAATAAAAAGCCAAGTTAAGTGTATTTAAAGAGAGCACACTTTCACGATTATTTCTTAACACATTTAAGTACACCTTTAAAAAAAAGAAATCTCAAAAAGCACATCAGTAATGTTTTTTTTTCTTAGCACGTTTATATAAAAATGACTTAAATGTCCTAATTAAACTATGGCCTAATCCTGGTTTAGGCTAAACCCTGTCTGTGAAACCAGGCCTTAAAGTTTATGTATTTTAAATTTAATAAACTGAAACTTCATTATTTACAAAAGTGTAATTAAAAATATATTTAAATACTTAACATATTAGTGTCAATAGAACTGACATTAAAGTATATTTTAGTTTAGTATAGAGAGATCCTTTGACCACACGATGTGGGTTCACAGCAACAGCTTCCAAATACAAATGACACACTTAGAATCAGCTCCAGACCTTTTACCTGCTTAACTGATGTAGAAATAACGAAGGAATAGCCTATGCCTGTCCATGAAACAGCTTTTGAGTCAATTGTACAATTATTTATGGTCCCTTGAAAAAGAGAGGAGGTACATATTAAAGAGCTATAATTCCTTAACCTTTCCTCCAGTTGTGATGAGAATGTTAAAGCTCAGAGTGTGCACTTTAAGCCCATATTCATTATATAACTGTAACTTGAATATGTTTTGGTCAACAGCTAAAATAATAACAATTGCGCCTGTGTCCAAATATATATGGACCTAACTGTAATATTCTCTTTAGTTTATTTCAGTATTAAGTACTATTTTTAAAGACGTGCTAAGTGTGCTACTTTTCCAAAAGGGTAATTTTCTTGTTTAAAATGAACTTCCTTTACTAAAACTCCAGCCGGCACTAGATGAAGCAACTAGTAAGGAAGAAAAGGCCGTGAAGTTGCGTTCTATGAATACAGAATATGATAAACCTGAATACATGCTCCGGGTGTGTGTTCACGGTGTGTGTGTGTTCACTGCTGTGTGTGTGCACGTTGGATGGGTTAAATGCAGAGCACGAATTCCGAGTATGGGTCACCATACTTGGCTGAATGTCACTTCACTTCACTTCACTTCACTTCACTTCACATGAAAGCATACCAAGACACTAAAAAGATTATATGTTGTGTCTTTTAGAGATGGATAGTAGGGTACAAAAGGGAAATTTAATGAAATGTTTGTTTTCATAGCTAGTGATTAATTGACAAGTAAGATTTTTCACATACATTTTTCAGTTAAAAGAAATACAGTTTTTGATCATCATCATACAGTTTGTGGAAAATCATTTTAGCTCTATTGTACCCTATTAGCCTGATGAAACGATGCATAATATTTTTGCATGATACCAAATCCTTTTTTTTTCTTAACATTTTTGGACTGCAGGACAAAGGAGAAGCAGATGAAGACGAGACTCTCATAGCCACCTCCTTAAAGTGGAAACCCAAGGCAGTTACTGGGCTTTCTGTTTGGACCAATGAGAAGGATTCTGCCACCTCAGGTACATCCATATCCAGTTCTGAATATCAAACATACTGATGATGTACTGTTGGACTGCATTTACATTATGCATCATTTAGCATTTGTAGTCACCTTCGATCACCTTTTAGGGACTTTTGATGTTACTAACCTATTATATTCACAAATATGTAAATGTAAGAAATGATACAGAGTGCATCCTCATATAAACAAGGATGCATCAGTGATAAAACATCACCTATATACTGCTGTTTTAAAATTTGAGATATTTTGACAATAATAAATCTTTCATATACTGCAAGTTAAACTGAAGTACTTTGTCTCCTCATTACAGATCAAGCCGTGGTGGAAAAGTGAGAAAGGCATACAGAAACACAGAACACCAGAAGATGATAAAGAAAAAGAGGACCTCCGGTTAATTATACCTGCACATATCTGACACTGTCACTTCTCAGGTTTAGCGACAATGGGATAATGGGATCCTGTTTCAGCTTAAGAGTTTCTGACTGTACATTATCATGCTTATTACATGGCTTCTTGACAAATAAATAAATGGGCATGAACTATTTCTTTGAGTTTTAATTAATGAATCATATCAGAGAGAATGAGACATCAAATCAGTTGTTTGTGTCAAGTGTCGGGTATACAATACACTAAAATATCTGACCACAGAATGCTACAACTGACCAATCAGAGTCAAGTATTCCAGAGATTGTAAAGTCTAATTCACAAATAGAAAAATCTGTTTTCACATGATTTGGATGCACTGTAGCTAATATGTTTTAGTAATTTTAAAACCAGCAGAGGGTGCAGTACACCAGACAAAAAAATGACCTGTAACTGAAAGTTTCTTTTGGAATCCCAAAATGGTTCTTCTATTTGCATCATTGCATTTTTCCTCATTTCTATTCATTAAAACACACTAAAACAAACGTCTTATTTTATTGTGTTTAATACAGTAAATGTGACCTACTATGTTTCAAAGACACTAATTAAGTGTTTGAAAAGCACCTAATTTGCGCAAATTTCTAAGCAGTTTTAGTGACCATATATCTTATTCAGTCAAGGTCTAAATAAAGCAGTTTCTTGTCAGAGATACATGTGGAAAAATACAAATAGTTTGTCATCTTTTGCTTGTCAACATATCACTCATATTATGTGCAGTATACTTTCATCATGCAACAAGTGATGGAGAATTAACTTCTGTCTTGAACTTCTCAGTTTTAACATAATCTTGTTGAATTCAGCCTCTAATATTTCTCATGTCAGTGATTGCTATGTGTGTGTGGGAGGATTTTTAGACATTCAGCCTTTCCCTGAAAAGTGTCAGGCTGAAACCAGACCAAAGCTGAAGACAGGATTAATCCGAGGGAAGTTGCCTGTTGTGTCTGTTTGGAGTTCAGGGAAGAGGCAACGTGATTTCTGACGGCTTGGATTTGTGTAGCCATTTCTACCTTTGATTAAAATACAGGAACTGTAATATTGTAAAATATTATTACAAATGAAAAGAACTGTTTTCAGTATCATTCCTCCAGTCTTCAGTGTCACATGATCCTTCAGAAATCATTCTAATATGCTGATTTGCTCAAGAAATATTTATTATTATTGTTATTAATGTTGAAAATAGTTGCGCTGCTTCAGATTTTTGTGAATTTTTGAGGAATAGAAAGAACAGCGTTTATTTGAATAATAAAATAATTCTAAATGTCTCTTTAGCGCAAATTAATGTGCCCTTGCAATTATAATATCCACAATGCCTTATTTTAAAATTTTCAGCGGTGATTATCATGAGATTCTATAAGTATTTTATTGCAATGTGTTTTTACTATTAAAATGAATGAAAAGCTTATGTACTGATAATTATAAAATGAAACAACTACACCAACAAGCAGCGTCTTCAGTCACAAGCTGAAGATCACTGAAGATACAATTCATCACGCACAGCGTCCTCTGACAAACACAAAAACACTGTTCATCAAAAAACATTAACCCAGTAGTAATCACCATGCAAGTAGGCTATATCAAATTCACAAATTGAATAGAAATAACGGTTATTATCTCACAGTTGGCTTTCTAACGTTATCCTTCAACACTTCCAGAACAGGTTTGTCAAACTGTCACACTCATATATTAATACTCCCTCTTCTGCCATAGCAGGATGAAACAACAAAACCAGCCAATGAAGTTCTTATTTTTACAAACCATGATTCAGATGAATGTGCTACAATTAGTGGAAATGATCAGGAAACAAAATATGGGTGCTAAGAATAGACACGTCTGTGTAGGCCAGCTTTGTCAATAATACTTTAAGATGTTTCCTGAGCTCATTGTTGTCTCATATACAATAGAGGGTACAGAGGGCGAGGGCAAGGCTTGGGTCACCGCATGTGCTCTTTCAATGCCGTTTTGAATCACATCACCCACACTTCTCCTGCTTAACAAGCGTCACCCTCCATTGGTCAAACAGATGTCTAACTGTGACTGGGGGTGTGGTTTTAAACTTGTTTGACCAGATTTTCCAGCAGTCTGTGTTGTGTTCCTTTGATATACAGTACATAACTGCCACCAGTGGAGCAGAGGGAAAACCCACAATAGCACATATTTGTGTTTCTGGGAGCTGAGAATATGCCAAGGGCTTCCTGAACGCTTCAACAGATCTGGCTTAGAGCTCACAAGTCCATGCCTGAATAAAGGGTTGACTAAAATTCTGGGCAACTCAAAATGAAGTAATATTCAACCATCCAGGGATTAAAAACAATACGAGGTAATATTTTTTTCTCCTAAGTTTATCAGTTTAGTAGAGAAAAAGAGAAAGAGAAACCATGATACATTGATATCCAGGATCGAAATATTTAAGAAATATTCTTCTCTAGATCAATGGAAGATGTAGCTATGGAATAGAGAAATTACTCATTGTTAACAAGGGGGGAAAAATCTAAATACTGTTAATATTAAGCAGTTACTTGTTAGTGTTATAATTGATATATTAATTGTTTCGTGCTCTCGGGTTTGCATGCGACATTATTAATTGTAATTACATGAAATTATCACAAAAAGGCAGTTTTACAACAGTATGGCGTGATACATATGGATACATAAACATAAACAATCTAAATCCTGTAGATTAAAAAAATTATGTGCAAAAATAATGTTTATTTCCTGGTTTGTTTTCTAAAGTTATCCTTCCTTTCTTTAACGTTTTATATATATATAGTCCTACTTAAATGGTTTAAAAAACTATACATATATATATATATATATATATATATATATATATATATGTATAGTTTTTTAAACCATTTAAGTAGGACTTAAATATACGTCTTTATACATAATTTCAGATTTGTTTTTTTTGTATTGCCGAATGTAGTGACAAACATTTATGGTAAATTAAAATATACATTAATAAAACTTCTATTGAAACTGGTAATTTATTAATAATAATAAAAATAAATAATAATAATGCACACACACATATTCACACACACACACACACACACACACACACACACTGTATATGACTACATTTATTATTACACATTTTTTGTTGAAATTTAGTACATTTAATATATAATTTTAATATATTAACTGTAAATGTAATATCATATACCAAACTCTACCAAATTATGAAAATAATTATAATCGAATAGCACACTACAGTTAAAATGATAATTAAATACTTTCAATGTAAGCCATCAAAATTAGGGTACTTCTTTAAAAAGTGCAAAAAAAAAAAAAGATTTAAAAATGTTTTTTTTATATATGTACGCATGTATGTCTGTATGTATATATATATATATATATATATATATATATATATACACACTCATTATTCATTGTCAGAATGGACCATCATTAGATTTGGACCAATATATCATCTTGCATATAGCTGAAAACATAAACTCATGGCTCTTATGGAAAGCAGAGACACACTGATAAACTAAAGAGGCACCTACTTACAATTTAATATGACCTAGTTTGATCCGAAGTCAGTAAAAAAAAAATCTGAAGACTGGATTAGAGATTGTTGTGCAATGCATTGGTAGGTGTGTGTGACTTCCTCGAATGTCCTGCAGAAAACAAAGGCCACTCTTATATTCATAAGCTTTCTCCCTAAGGAGCTTGGGTGGGCTGTTCTCACACACGCATGCAACTGCAGTCTTTCCTGTTTGAAATCCCTCTAGTAACCGGATAGCCGGTGATTTGGAGCGCTCTATTTTACTTTGCTCAGACAAGTTGAGAATACCACCCCTTGGCGTTATGCTCACTTTCCAAAACCACAGTCCAGGCAAGCTAGACTAAGGATAAAAACATCAGCAGTCATGCATCTTATTTTTCGTGAAGCGAGCCAGTCAGTGAGCTATTCGGAAGCAGATTCCAGTGAATGCTAATATATCATGTTCTGTACAGTGTCAGAACAGACTTTATAAATTACAGTGATCATGATGAATGCGCAGCAGTGATATGTGGACTGGGAATACAGCACAGGTTTTGAATAAAAGCCTTGGTTTAATCCTTCCTTTGACACAAGAGCTGCAGCTGAAGGCATGGAAAAGCATCTGACAAAAATGTGACCTTTACAAATACAGTCTGTTTTCTGTAACTCAATAGCAACTAGAACGTCTGTGATTTAAAAACACATGATCACACCAGGTTTGTTATTGTTAACTAAAATTAAAATTATTAAAATGGCTTAAAATTAATCTATAAAATATATCAACTAAAAACTTCAAAAAGCTTTAAAAAATTTGAACTGCTGCCTTTATTATTATTTAATTATATATATTTTTTAATATAAACAAATGGGCCGATTTTGATACTGATTGACTGATTTTTTCCCCTTTAAGCAAGCGATAAGAAAGAATGAAAGTGTACAAGAACAAGCTGTTTATTTGCTCTATTACAGGCCTTACAAAACAAAGCAAAACAAAACAAAACCACTGCATTTTAATCACAGTCCAAAAAAGATGCTACATACATATAGCATGAACAAGTGTTTCATTTTTATTTCATGGTATAATTTCAATATTTAAAGCAAACAGAAGTCTGACTGACTACTTGGAAGATTTGAGAAATTATGCTAAAAACGCAAACTTTGTTCATGACGTGAACCACATAGAAAGAACTTCATGGACAACGTCTTCACTGACTCCTAAGAGAGAGAAGTGAATAAGGATGAAATGAAATCCACCCAGTGTTTTCTTTTTTAAATCCCTGTTAAATCCCTGCTTTTAAATCCTCTTGGTCACAAATCAGGTTGTTTTGAGATTCCTGTCAGAATTACATAGTTTTGTACAGCCCCCCCACGATAGTTGATTGACAAGACCCCCCCTTAGTGAGCTGAGAGCTGTCCGCCTCCGGTGCAGGGGAAGACAAGATGTCTCTGATTAAGCGATTGAAGTGTTTAGTTGTTGGATGAATATAGTCGTCAGTTACTTCGGACATCTGAGCCGCTGAAGACGCAGAGGAATAACGCTACTTTCGCTTTGAAGTGTATGCGCCGATCCCCAATCTACATAAATGCATCTATGTTCGCGCGAATCATTCGTGATCCAGCGTCATCTACAGAAGAAGTGAGTATAAGGGTTTTTATGAATCTTTGCAAATCGCCTTTCCTAATAATGTGCTAGTTAGCCAGTTCCACGGCTGAAGTTTAGTATGCTCCATAGATATATATACCTAGATTCCACATTATGGAATGTTTCTATGGGCTGCGATACATAAGCCATCCGCCAATTTTGGAACGGTCTTCGAATCTTTGAGCTCATTGACTGTGTTTTTACAACAGCAAGTTATACGCTTGTATATCTTTGAATATTCATTGATTTTTATGGTGAATGCGAGACGGCTGACACGTCAACGTATCTGGAGTGGTCGAATAGGGAATCTACACATATCTATGGTCTGCTCGTCACTCCACGGAAGAGAGGGGCGGAGTCAGCAGAGCTCACTGGCATTTAAAGGAACATGGACAAAAAACGGTGTGCTGAAAACACATTTTTATAGGCTAAAGGAGGTGTTTTTTACACTGCCATTGATAAATTTTAACCAAAGTATGTTATGCACTTTTCAGTAAGACCCTAAAGAATCATATCAACTTGTGTAAAATGGGCATCTGATGACCCCTTTAAAGATAAATTAAGATTTTTTACATTTCCAGTGATATCATCGACTTGATTGCACAGATACTATTTAAATTGAACTGAGCTGGACAATGACTGAATTCAATGATGAACTGCCTTTAACTGAACATTGAGTGTTTACTGTTGTCCTTTTGCATTATCGACACACTAGTTTCCTATTTACTTACTTACTTACTTTACTTTTGTCATTTAGCAGACGCTTTTGTCCAAAGCGACTTACAAATAAGAAAAAGTAACTAAAACTAAAAAGTTACAACTCTATAAATACTATCTACCCACATATTTAAGAAAATAAAGAAATTAAATAAAATTAACACATGCATATAACAACAACATTTCAATAATAAACATATCAATGAAAAAATTAAATAAAAAGCTACTACTATCCCTTGCCGGTGTCCCTGCCCGGTGGAGTCGCACGGTAGAGTCGATGGTCTTTACACTCTTTGGTCTTCACACATATTTGATACTGTAAGCTGCTTTGACACAATCTGTACTGTTAAAAGCACTATATATATATAAAGGTGACTTGACAAGACTTGATTAAAAGGCATGGTCACTCTGAACTGCAGTTGTAAACATAATTATTTTCATAAAACATTTTTCATAAAACTAAATCATACAAAACAAACAAACAAACATAAAAAACTCATTCATTATTTGAAATATATATATTTTTTAAAGTATAACATAAAACTAAATAAACTAAAAATAAAAACGGTAACTAACTAGGCCTATACATATTTTTAAAATAAGACTTTTTTATATATATTTTTTTACAACTTATAATTAAAAAGGAGAATATTAAAATGAAATCAAATACAAAATATAAAAAAATCTACAATAGTAAATTATAGATACTATAATAACTCTGGTTGTAAGAAAAATAATAATAACAGCATAAAAGTTTGGAACAACATGAGAGTGAATTAATATTGACAATTTGATAATATTGAACTCATGTTATTTTTAACTCAATATCCCTTCTCTGGTTATTTTCAGGGTATGAGAAGCAGAGGAACATTTTACACACAGACAACACTCAAATCTAAGAGAACATCTGACCTGGTCTCCATCAAGGTCTTCTTCCCCTGCAGTCATGAAGGACCGCATGGAGGAGTTACGTCAGCGAATGAAGGCCAGCGATAAGCCGGTGGACAACAACCCCTTCAGCGAGGAGGAGGAGGACATGGACCCATCCTCGCTGATAGGCCTGCAGGCCGTGATCTTCGAGACAGAGCCCTTCCTGGAGAACTTCCTAAAGGAGGCTCAGAGCATTCGTGACAGCATCGAGGAGCTGAACTCTGAAGTCAGTAAGTTCAGCCAGCAGCAGAGGAACTTTTTGGCCACCATCAGGCGCCTCAGCATAATGAAAAAGGAGAGCAGCATGACGCGAGACATCAAGCTGTTGGCCGAGAGCCTGCATAAAAGGTTAGATGCGCTTTCCAAGCAGGCTAAGCGAACCGAGGCTGAGCTGGGCCCGGACGTCACCACATCCCGTGTCCAGAAGGCCCAGCACGCGGCCCTCTTTCGCCAGTTCCAGCAAGTAATGCGCCAACACAACGACGCGATCCTGGGCAAGCAGAACAAATGCAAGCAGTTCATCATCCGGCAGTTGGAGGTATCGGGTCGCGAGGTGTCCGAAGATGAGGTGGACAACATGATCGAGCAGGGAAAGTGGGAGATCTTCAATGAGAATATCATAGTGGATGCAAAGATCACTCGTGCGCAGCTTTCAGAGATCGAGCAACGCCACAAAGAGCTCCTGAACCTGGAGAGCAACATGAAGGACCTGCGAGATCTCTTTCTAGATGTGTTCATGCTGGTGGAAGAGCAAGGTCACCAGATCGAGAATATACAAGCCAATGTGGAGAAGACTCAAGACTATGTAGCGGTCACGAAGGAGAAGTTCAAAATGGCTGTGAGATACAAGAAGAAGAACCCTCTGAGAAGACTGTGCTGTTGTTGCTGTCCTTGGTTCAGATAGCAGGGCAAGGCTGGCAGAGTAAACTATGGGAATGTTGCTCATTTACTGTGATCTCAAGGACTGAATTCACTAACTGCAGACACTGACCTCAATCTGATGAAGATAAAAAGCAAGGGCACAAAGCACTTTCGGACAATATTAAAACAGAAAGGCTCCATTCACTCTTAAAAATGAAGGTTCCAAAAGGGGTTTTTCACAGCGCTGCCATAGAAGAACCAGTTTTGGTTCCTCAATGAATCTTTCAGTGATCAGTTCTTAAAAGAACCATTTTTCTTAGTATGAAGAACATTTTAAACATCTAAGAACCTTTTTCCACTGTACAGAACCTTTTGTGGAATAAAAAGGTTCCATGGATGGTAAAGGTTCTTTGGGGAACCATTGATGCCAATAAAGAACCTTTATTTTTAAGAGTGTAGCAATGAAGACTTTTAGCTGGGTGTTGACATGCAATACAAATGGTTATATAAAGATTTCACAAAAGGTTATGTTTTGTTACATCGCATACGTTATGTAAGAGGTAATCAAAGGTAAACTTATTCTGTATTTTGTTATTATGGAAAAAGTGCACTATTTTGGAAGTTGCCAATTTATTTTTCCTTTCAGTATTATTTTAAATTTGTCATTGTTAATGTATTGTCTGCTTTATGTTTATCAAGTAGGCTATCTGAGCTAAAAAAAAATCAAACATTCTGTTATAAGAGAAAAGACTAAGCAAATAGGCCTTCTGAAAGATTTCTGCAAGTCGACATCTATGGGGCCTTTACACAACACTGTTTTCACTAAAACTAGAAACTTTTTATGAGCTTTGGTTGTTGATTTACACAACAATAGCATATTGCGGGCCTGAAAATGCAAACTTTTGAAATTGCAGATTTGTGTTTCTTTACGAAGTGACAACTTTTCAGTTTTTAGTACATCGTTGAGGTGTGTACTAAAAACAGAAAGTTTTCCTTTGCATTTGTGAAAAGTTTGGCACCTAGGTAGACGACAACGTTGTGAAAACGTTCACGTGGATCCGTGAAAATGGCTAAAACGCTGTATCATCCATGCCAGGACAGTAGATGGCAATGTGACTTTGTAAAGAAACACTAGACTTCAATCTGCACACATACATACGCATTCCTACAGATTCAGTTTTTGTAGAGACGATAAAAACATGCACTTTGAAACCTGTTTTCAAAACAAAAACTGTGTCGTGTAAATGCCCCCATAAAGCTGGGGTCACATTTTTCCATTATTAATCCATTATTTCAATAGACCTTAGTCAGATTAGACACTGTTGAATTTAACGTGGATGAAAATGAGGCTGTGAGGGATAGATTTTAATCAGTCAACAATCCCATTCTTCAGATAGGACATAATATTTATATAATTATTTGTTCTTTATTTCACTTTAGTCATTTGAGTAGTACAATAATCAGCTGCTAAAATGCTAAAGAACACAACAGTGTTTTTGGGCTGTTCTCTGAAAAAAAATCTATTCAATTATAAATAAAAATATTTATATTATATTTATAATATCTCCTAAACATTATTGGAAGGCATGGGGAAAAATCATAAAAACCCACAAAACTCCTATGTTTCAAACATTAAATGAAAATGATACAATTAATAACCTTCACCACAATAAATACAATTCTATCATTATATAGCTGTTAGATCACATATTTTTCACCACTTTCAAAACTGTTTTATGGAACGTGCTTTTTTTTTTTTTTTTACAGCTGGACAATCAGTTGCAGTTAAACAACAAGTTAAACAATCCATTAAGCACATCTATTGCTTCATTTCAGTCAAAAAATGAAATATGGTGCTATACCCTCCCGATCGTGAGAAGACTTTCCCCCGCCGATTTGTGTGAGCTGTGCAGATGGCAAGAGTAGCCAGGGTCGTAGCTGGGGTTTGCGGCACCCCAATGGAGGTTGTACCAGTGGACCCTGTTTGAAATGAAGTTGTATGTTTCTTTCTATTTATTTATTTGTGCTACTTACACAATGTTTTTTCAAGTTTGTAGGTGTAGGTAGGTTTGTAGATAGTTAAACTGTGTCAGAACAAATTCTTCTTGATAATGTCAGATAACTTTGATAGAAAGGTATGTAGTGGATTACAATCAACCAAAAATTCAACAACTGTTTGTATGACAATATTTACACAACTGTCAATACTTTGTTGACCAGTTACCAAGCAATGCTTAATTTTGTTCAGTCTATGGTGTAAAAAGGTCGCATTAGCAATTAAAGAAAAAACACTTAAGCAAAACATGGTCAGATCAAAGTGTCTGAATAATTTTTGGTTAATTTTTAAAAATCTGTTTTACTGGTAGTCCACTGTATGAATAATTTTTGGGTATAACAGCCTATGTCACAGTTTATTTTATTTTGCTATCCTTACATAAATGAAGTAACCATGTCACGAAGCCACTGTATCAAAAATTATATCTGGTGCCTGAATAATTTTTGGTTTGACTGTGGATTAATTCTTCTTAAAACTACAAAGTAACTCAGTCAAGAGCAGTGAGTGATGTTCTTTATTTTATTTTCTTGGATTATCATTAAATTAGGCACGGTCACTTTAAGAGACAATGCATCCAGTATAATGATACACATCCGATTTCTTTCTCTGCTGTTTACTTTCACTTAACAGTTTTTCGAGGATACTCTCCAAGACGGGTAGCCTACTTTGACATAATTTTGTGTGTATTTGTTGGTACAAGAGCAAGAAATTCGGTGTTCAAGCGCTTTGAGACGCCCGCGGGTCCGGGGGGTGGGGGGTTGGGGGGGGTGTTTGTTTGACTTGATCAATCTGATTTGAAGCAGTGTAGCAAACCTATCAAAAAAAAAGAGCGATTCGCGAGCAGATGCAGGTTCGTGGGCCGTACCCCCCCGGCCCTTTCCATGCCCTCCTTGTGTTCGAAAGTTAAAGTAAAATCGGAAGAAATAGCGCACATTAGAAAGCCATTATGCAGGCTTTCGCGAGCTTGCAGCAACTGCACGCGATCAGAGATTGCATTACACCCCCAATCCCCCCAGCTCAATGTTTTTTTTTTTTTTTCATCTTTAAAAAGTCAGTTTTACAAATTCTAAATCTTCTAAATGTTTATTTATTTCCTGTCTATGTCTTAGTGACATATTGCAGACGAGCAAACCTGTGCTATCAGGAATGTATCACTACACTAAAGGACAATTTTGCCAATGTGACCGCACCTTAATTCAGTTGGAGTAATCAGGTCCACAAACTAGAATAAAATATGAGTAATCGTTTTAAGATATTAGTAAAATGCAATCTACCACAGGCAGTCTAATGTTTGCTCACATTTAATAAGCTGTTACTCTGGAACTATTTAGAATGAAACTGGTTGGTCTCATGATAAAGTGAATAATGTAGACATGTGGTGAGTCAACAGATGTATCAGGTGTTGTCACAGTATCTGGGTGTGTCTCAGAAATGTACTTCCTTTCACTAAATTATTTTTTTTAAAGAAATTATTTTAATGTTTTATTTCAAGCTGCATACAAAGAGATTGCACAGAATGAATCAAATTAAATTGACATTGTAAAAGCAGGAAGTCCTTGTAGGAATATAAGCAGCAAGTTTAAACGTATTGGACAACATTGCCATCTGTTGACAAATAATTGAAGTACAAGTCAATGTCTGGAGATTGGCCTTCATGTTTGAAGGAGAAAGCACATTAGACCTATGAACACATGCACACATTCCTTTGACTTAGTGAGGAGGACATTGTATATACACAATATGGAGGTTATTGTATTTGCTAAACCCCAACACTTATTATTTAATGTGTTTATTAAACGATTTTCCTTGTGGGGACGATTGATCCCAATGAGAATACACAAAAAGGTGATTTCAGGTTTAACAATCCTTGTGGGGAAACTTGGTCCGTATAATGAAGGCAAAACCTGACACACACACACACAGAGAGAGAGAGAGAGAGAGAAAGAGAGAGAGAGAGAGAGAGAGACTTGAACAAACAGCATCCCATGTGAGTCTATGTCATTGTAAAAATGTCCCTGATTTTCATTTGACCTCAGCATGAAGTCTATTTTAGAGAAGTCCATGTGGGACATCACTGAACAGGTAATGTCACAGAAGTGAAGTATCATTATGTTGAAGACTACAAAGACGTTTAGAAGTACTTCTGAAGTTAGCAGACAGAGCACCCTCCACACTTTCAATCATCATCTGAGTCAAAGGTAAACTGTCTAGTTATGTCAATCACAGCACTTAAAATCATACATGAGAGTCTTTAAAGTGCAGTTCACTCAAAAAAGGCAAAGTCTCTCATTACGGACTCTTGTTTCAACCCTGCAGCGCTAGTATTCTTCTGTGGAACACTAAAAGAAAAATATTTTCACGTATAATACCTTGGTAAATAATGACAGAAATATTAATTTGGGTAATTCATCAGACACAGATTGATGCTCTTGCTGTTGAAGCATTTTGATCCAAGCAGAGCGTCTTGTGGAGCTGCTCGAAAGCAAGTAACTCAACTTGTAGCCAATAGTTAAGTTTTGTTTTCATTGCATAACCTCTTTATAAAACCGTTGGCGTCTTTTTGCAGTCTATAAGATCTTGCAGGCTACTCTTCATGTCACTGTAAGCTGATGGACAGTAGATGGTGCTACAAAAGAAGAGTTTGAATCAACCATCACAACACTGAAGCAGCTGCAAGATGATGAGTTTCATCGGAAAAAATCTTGAAAATGTTCGTGGGTATGAAATATTCTGCAAGTTCTATATTGTGTGCTATATGGTCTATGAGATATCGTTATCAAATTAGAGTAAGAACACTAAATGCTTTTTTTAATCAGTCAACATTTTCATTCTTCAGATAGGACATGATATTTATCTGTTCTTAAATATTGATTTCACTTTAGTCAAATAGTAATAGAGTAATCAGCTGCTAAAATGCTAAAGAACATAACAGTTCTTTAAAAAACTATTAAATTATAAATAAAAATAGTTATATTATATTATATTATATCATATCTCCTAAACATTTTTGAAAGGCATGGGGAAATAAAATCATAAAAACCCACGAAACTCCCATGTTTCAAACAGTCTTACTAAATTAAATGAAAATGACATAATTAATAACCTTCACCGCAATAAATAGAATTCTATCATTATACATGTCAGTGAACTGTTCTTTCTATGTTAAAAATTGAAAATGGCCAAAAGTGGAACTAAGTGTTCACTGGAGAGTGATTATATGATATTATATGATATTATATGATATTATATTATATTATATTATATTATATTATATTATATTATATTATATTATATTATATTATATTATATCATGGTAAATACATATCACCATGTCAGTCTCTACTCAGAGATGAATGATTTTATGGTTACAGCAGCATTTTTGACTGGATTGATATTTTCACTCAGGTTTAAATGGAATGGAGTTTATGGACTGACAGTGGTACAATATGATTAATACACCCAGATAAAAGGATTAAACATCCCAATGGCTACATCATGCTATTTGTCCAATTGAATAACTTGCTGTGATTTTGTTAGAGGCAGTGTGTGGAGAAAACTCAGCACTTTTTTTGCTTGCACAATCACAACTGAAATCTTCAGAGAGTTTGTGCTTTGTGAAACTACATCCTATTAATTCTTTCAAGAGGACAATAAACACCTCTGTTCAGAGGTTACTGTTAAACAAATGCATTAAAAACATGAAAAATAAAAACAGAAGGGTTTGCTGGAAAAGATGAATGTGCACCGTTCTGAAAAAAACTGGCGTTTTTTTTTTTTCTCAGGCCAATTATAACAATGAATTGACCCGTACTGTGATGTAAAGTATAAGTTACATATGTAATACGTAATACCATTATCTCGAAGCATTGATATAAAATTTATTGAACTTCCTACCAAGTAGGAAGCAGAAAAGGTCAAAAGTAAATTTGCTCATCCTTAACATGAATTACATCAGTGATTCAGCTTTTAAAAGATCACATCAGTGGTTTAATAAACTTTCACTACTCGACCGCTTCAGAACGGAGTGAATAGAGCTCTTTGTTCCCTGGTCCCGCTCTGTAATATTTTGGCTGGAACTGCCGGGTCCCGATGAGGTTCATCAGCGCGGCAGACTGTAGTGTACCTGGAAGAGTCTTTCACTGCCTCAGGAAACACTTGCACTCAATAGGAGCCATCCCCAGCCCCAGCTGGCCCGTCTCATTTACTGCCACTGGTGACACGCATGCTTTGAACCGTGATTATTTGGAGGGCCGTACTTCCCAAATACTTCTTTATTTTGCTGCCTCATTAGATGAACAGGGCTCCAGGGATGAACTCACTCTCGGAAAGGAGTGAGTTTAGTGGTGGATCATTTAGTAAATGTCACTCAGGTGATGGGTTTCCCACAATACTCAAAAGTGTGTTTTCTAGAAATCACTTTTCAGGAAATAAAAAGGTCAGTTGTGATATTTTTAAACTGAAGTGACGAAGACTAAAAGCTCAGTCTCAATAATATGGTTTTGACATCATGTAAAAATAGTTGCAATAATATAATATTTACATCTAATTGACATGGGATGAAATACTTTAGGGAAGCTGTCTGTTGGGATTTTGTCATTTTTTTGAATAATTGTCACGAATAATTTTCAACGTGCTCTTAACTGTAGTGTACAGTACTTCAATTCTTAAAATTATATCTTTTAAAAACCTTGCAGATAATATAATATTACTGAAATAAAAGGCCACTTAAAGCCACTTATGTTTCTTAAATGCACTTTTAAAAAGTGCACATCAAAATAATTCCAAATTCCTTTACAGTACATTTGATATCATTATGTTTTAATAATACTTTGTCATGCTGTAATGAAGTACATGATGTGTTGACTAATATACTATAGCCAATGTAAAGTTTTTAATTAGATTTTTAACTGTACTTAATGTCTTAAAAAATGTATTTTAAAATCAAAATTGCAACTTTACAATTAAAATGTGTAGTATATGACAAGTTTTAACATTTTAGTTTGCTATTAATGGTCATCAGTACATATTAACCATATTTCAAAGAAAAATAAATATGTAATTAGTCCTACTTTTGGTCAAAAATCACTCTAATGTTCAGTTAATTGTATTTAATATAAATTAAAACTGTAATATAACTCAATTTAATTTAATTGCAATTAAAAAGCAATAAAGTCTCCAAAGATAAATTAGATTATTTATTTATATTATTTCCATATTATTATTTATTATAATTTTTTTTGTATTTCACACACACACACACGCACGCACACACACACGCACGCACGCACACACGCACGCACACACACACACATGTTGGTTTTTGTGGTTTATGGGGACTCTCCATAGGCGTAATGGTTTTTATACTGTACAAACTGTGTGTGCTATTGCCCTACACCAACCCTACACCTAAACTTAGCCCTCACAGGAAACTTTGTGCATTTTTAGATTTTCAAAAAAACACCATTTAGTATGTTTTTTAAGCCTTTTGAATTACGGGGACATAGGCAGTGTCGTCATAAACCACCTTCATATTGTAATACCTCTGTCATACCCATGTCATTATACAAATTTGTGTCCTCATAAACCACATAAACACACACACACACACACACATATATAGTTTTAAGATTAAACATAATGTTTAAACATATCTTGATGTTCTTGCGCATGTTATCTGTTAACAGCCCTTATAATAAATGCATTTTAAACAAGGTTTCTCAGGAGAATAAAAACTACATTTCCATACAAATTGCTCCATTCGTGCATTAAAAAGGATAAAAAATCAGAGAGTGACAGCAAGAGATGAGAAAGATCCGTGACATATTATCTTCAGTGTGAGCTTTATTTGAACCAAAAATGAGAGTGAAAAATGCTATTCAGGAAATAGATTCAACCTAAAGCATGTGGTATAGACACTGTATTTACAATGCATCATCTGCTCCTTTACTGGAGTTAATGAGATTTCAAATAATCCAAATTGAACATCATTTAAACTGTTATTTGGTCTGGAAGAGAGTCTTGCTGTATCTGGAGATTCAGGAAGGTGACAGATATACATTATGGAATGAAATGTCTGCAGTGGATAGCAAGAGATTTGGCGAAGCAATCAGGAGAAATGTTGTGGTGAAGAGTGCATTAGACATTTGGTCGCCAGGAGAAGAAGCCTTCACCAAGCTTTGTGATTGCTGGTGGGGAGTGTGGCTTCAGTGGGGTTTGCTTTGGGAGCCTCAGATCTCTGCCACACTGCCAAACCAGGAAGACAGTGGAAATCTTGAGCTGACATTACAAGAGAGGATCAAGAATTTCAACAAGCAGCCAGCAGAGTTTGATTGGATTGTCAGGGCTCATGGGTCACTTGTCACATCACAACAAGATATGTTAAAAAAGTCCTTAGAGGTTTGCTTTGCACTGCTAAAATCCCCAAACTTTGTATGTGTGTGTGTGTATATATATATATATATATATATATATATATATATATATATATACACACACACGCACACAAACACACCCGCACACGTGCACACACGCACACACACACACACACACACACACACACACACACACACACACACACACACACACTTTTTTCAAAAAGGGTTTTTGAAGATTAAATATCCATCCATTCTTCAAACCATATGTTATGCAGGGTCACAGTGATGCTTGAAGATATCATTTCAAAATTAATTATACACTTATTATACAAATAATAATTAATGTGATTAGTGTTTGTTTATAGAAGTATATGCATTACATGTCTGCATAGCCAGTTACAGAAATATTATATTTGAATTATTTAAAAAAAAGACACCAAACCTTTGCCATAAAAAACACATTTTATTTTGATAATTAACACTATACAGTACATTATCAATATGATGAAAAAAATAATGTTTTCAGATACATCAATTCTTATAACATTCATTATAGTATTCTATTTAAAAAATAAAATAAATGTATTTGTGTCCATGAATTTACTTTAAAATCGTGAATTATCATTTCAAATGAAGTGACTATTTGAGTTTGATAACAATTTACAATAAGGTTTGATTTGTTAACATTAGTTAATAAGGGTTAATAAATGCTACAAAATATATTACTGCTATATTGCGTATCATTAGTTCATGTTGGTTAATGAATTAACTGATATTATCAATTTAGAAATGAAATGACATATCCAATGTCACATTTTTCCCCCCAAGGAAAGTTACTGTTGTCTCTTGAGTCTTGAATGATAATCACAGGAGGCCATAACCTTGATCACATGGAGAACTGCAACCATTGTTTTTTTTATAGCCATCAGTTCATAATATCCCATATCCCAAATTCAATTCTTCAGCCCTTACAGACATTCTTTGTCTGATAGAATGTTGTAAATCTTACAGAACTGTGTTTTAAAAAGGCACCCGTTTCACAGCCTGATTTCTAAATGCATCTGAAGGGCCAGGCTTTAATCTGATTTTCTGGAAGCAGATGAAAAAAATAATCCATGTTGAGACTGCAGGAGAAAGCCTTGTTATCGGCGCTATAACAGGTCTAATGCACATGGATATTACTCTCACTGGACCCCGCGCTGTTCTTAGACCTGTTCCTTCGCTCACACTGCAGGACATCTCAGCACCTGCCCGGAGAAGTCAGGATCTGCTAAAGCACCACATCTCTTTTCCCAAGCTGCCCGTCCTGTGGCAGTCTGAGGGGCTCGGCTGCTGTTCTGTCAGTCCAGGTTTGGGAGAGAGATGGATCCTGGCTTCCAAAGTGAAAGCGATACTCGTGAATTCCAAGGTGCAGGCCAAAGAGGACCGTGGCTGTGACATTTTGATGTCACAGCTGCCACAGTTGTACTTCTTGAATTTCTTATTTGAGCAACACTCATAAATATTGCCAGACACTTTAACATACCGCCAGCTGTTTTTCTAAATCAGCCACATTCTTCTGCAAATGATTTTAAACTGTGTATACAGATCTGGCATTCATGTGCAGATATTTACAGTGAACAGGTTAAAGACTGCAAGTAAAACACACACACACACACACACACACACACATCTTACATGTTATTGTAAAGTGTTATTGAGACCCAAATGAAGTCACTTCCTCTTAATATAAAATGATAATTCACTGTCATTTTGAGGTAAATTCAAGGACGCAAATAAATTCCAATTTAAAAAAATGCAAAAAGAAGGTTATAGTGAATTGATGAATTAAAAATGTGTATGTAGAACATTTTACAGTATTATAAGGATGTCCTCAGTATATTTAAAATGCAATTTTATTTTTAATGGCACTTTTTTTGTTTTGTTCATATATGTATATATATTCTAATATTAAATTTTTAAGGTGTGTTGTCATACCATTAAAGCACAGATTTCAAAATTTTAAACCTGTCTGGGTCATATTTCATCCCAACATTACAAGAAAAATAATAAAAGATAATAGCTTAAACATAATTAAATCTATTTTTAGGATTTCTTTTTTTTTTGCATCGTGACATAATTTCTTGATAATTAAACACCCCTCCTCCAAATCCCCAAATGCTCAAAAACCCCACTCTCATTATTGTAATTTGATAATATAATTATTAAAATAATGATTTAAGTATTTTTATAGCATGTAGTATTTTTTGTACTGCCTTGAAACCTTTTGTAATAAATTATTCTTTTGCTGTACATATAGTATTGGAAAATAATAACCATATCACAGTACTGTAAATCTAGTGGGAATCACCACTGACAGTAACAAAAATTACAAAACAAAACGTTAAATGTACATACACATTAGAATAATTATTATATTTAGTTTAATAGTTTAAATTGTTTTACATTGATTTAACATCAGAACAAATATGCAAATATAAAAATATTATAACTATTATAGAATAATGGTTTTATAGTTTAGATATAAAATTTGTAAGAAAAGAGAAGAGAGGAGAAGAGAAAAAATGGTGTAAAAACAATTTTCACTCTGAAATTGCTAGTAAATTTCACAATTAATTACAAAGAAATGACACATTGAATTAAATGTGAACTTTTTAAGTAAAAGACTGAAATATTTTTTTTGTAAAACTTAATGTTTATTTGAAAAATATTTTTTGTATTGTGTAGATAAAAATATAATAATAAAAGGAGTGAAGAATAGGAGTGATAATAAATAATTTTTTGTCATATTTAATAACAGATTAGGATTTATGACTGCTTGGTTTTCACACAGCGTGGTTCCACAATTCACCATAAACTACACCTTACACTAGATCCCATTATGACTATCCTGAGGCCCATAACTGCTAAATATATTTACACAGATGAGTTCAGCCTAGTTTTATTAATAAAACTGTGCTTATATATTGTTTTGCTAAAAGTATATTGCTACTATAAACAGTAAAACATATCATTACACATTTAGATACGTAAATAACACAGCTGAACACAGAAGAAAAGATGTTGCAAGGAAATTAGAAAACATACAGAAGTACAGGAAGGAAAGTGGGTCTTTAAATGTATGTGGGACAGAGTATAAAATCCAGAGAAATAGACGTAAAGCTGTGGGATTCATTCGGTGTGTAAGGTGAAGGCCATGGTTTGGTCTCAGCCAGTATCCTGTACGCTTCAATCTTGCCAGGTCCTAACAACCCTTTACGCTGACCACCCTCACTGACATCTGCTTGCCAACAGCGTCCAGACAAACATCGATCTGCCACCAGCTTGTGTCCAAATATTTTACAATGTTGTATATCAAACTCTGAATCGTTCTAACTCGACACAATTACTTATTTATGGCCCTATAAATTATTCTCCCTGATATGAGCCTCAGTCACGTAAAGCTAATTTGGAGATTGTGCTGTTTGGTCTGGCAGCGCTTGGCCTGCTTATTTTCGTGACACTTACACGCACAAACTTCTGGCTTTCCTCGAGTCTTAATGGCTAAATGCACGAGGGAATGTTTTACTGTTAATTTAGGTCACAATAGAGATGACTGCGCTCTTCATGGAGTTTGGTCACATTCAGTCTGCGTTCGTGTTTAAACCGGTTCCCATGCCTATTAGCTGTCTGAAACGGGACCAAGGCTTTGAAAATGTTCTCGTGCTGCATTTTCATTTTATTTTGGGGTTTGAAGTAAACATAGGAATAAAAATCAAGAGAAACCATATGTCTTAATGCGCTACTGTTTGATTTAGATGAAGGATAGCTTCCCAGAAAACATTAAAAGTGCCGTTAAACATGCTTAGTGATTGCAATTCATGTTCATGGCCAGATAAAAAGCAATTTTAGCTTTTTCTTCATGTGATTGCTTTTTGACTGTTTAATATGTTCTGCAATAAAAAATAATATACCATGTGAAACGGGTTGTTCTTAGGCATGTGAAACCTATATATGTATAAAAAGAAGTGTGCTTAATTGTGCTGAATGTGCACTTGTAGTGTGCTTCTAATATTTGCTGTAAATACATATAAAATATTTTATTTTTTTAAATACTAAAGTGACATACTAAAGCACATGTAAAGAACATGATTATAATTTGAACAGTTATTAGATATTGCTTTTAATTATTATTAGGGGCCAAGCACCGAAGGTGCGTAGGCACCTATTGTATCCGTTAGCGTTCTTTTTTTTTTCTTCCGCTGTGGAAGTCTATGGCAGCCCATAGAACCGATTGCGGGAAAGTTGTAAAATTTGACACACTGATAGAAGACAGTCTCAATACTAACCACAGCAAATTTGGAGTCTCTAACTCAAACTCTCTAGCGCCACCAATTGTCCAAATTTTCACTCATGTTTATGGTAATAACTTTTGAACCGTAAGCCACAAAATGAAAATTATTTTTTCCTCTGAATGAAGTCCAAAATTCAAAAATCATAAGGTTGTTTTTTCGCCATTTTCAATTGTTCGTAAAACCTACTTTTTCGAACTCTTCCTAGACGGTTCGTCTGATTTTCACCAAAATTGGCTCAGATCATCTTCAGACAATGCTGGCAAAAAGATATGGAATTCAAGTTGATTCGCTTAGTAGTTCTCGAATAATGAGCGAACAAATTGTACGAAAAGCACGGAAAAAAATGGATATGAGGCAATATCTCCGCAACGGTTTGGCGTACTGAGACCTAACTTGGTGTATGTTATAACAAGCATGACCTGAAGCTACCTGCAGTGTTTCGGCGCAGTGCCACCTAGTGGTCAGGAGATACAATAAAATGTCTATTTTTGCTTATAACTTCTCAGTGGTTTGACCAAAAATCCCAAAACTGGTCTCTTTAGATTCGTCAGTCCACCTAGTGGTCAGGAGATGCGAAAAATGTCTACAGCCAGGTCCATAAATATTGGGACATCGACACAATTCTAACATTTTTGCCTCTATACACCACCACAATGGATTTCAAATGAAACGAACAAAATGTGCTTTAACTGCAGACTGTCAGCTTTAATTTGAGGGTATTTACATCCAAATCAGGTGAACGGTGTAGGAATTAGAACAGTTTGCATATGTGCCTCCCACTGCCTCCAACAAGTAATCTTGTTTGTTTCATTTGAAATCCATTGTGGTGGTGTATAGAGCCAAAAATGTTAGAATTGTGTCGATGTCCCAATATTTATGGACCTGACTGTATATTGAACACAATAGAAGTAATTTTGAAGTTATATATAAAAATGTGCTGAGGTCCAAGTTGGGTAAAAAGCACTCTGAAGTTCAGCTAATTGCATTTAATATAAATATGAACTATAATACATTTTCATTTAATTACAATTAACAGTTGTGTTCAAAAACATTACAATCAGTTTGCACTTTAGTATTTTCTCTAATACTTTAACCTTCTTTAGTAAAAAAAAAGGTTTAAAAAATTATTTAAAAAAACAACACAAAACAAAAATGAAAAAGTGGCACATGTCAAGCTTTGTTATAAGGTTGCATGTTTTTTTCACATTTTGTAATTTCTTTGAACATGGCTCATCAGACTATAAAGCAAGTTTAAGATTTAAATTAGAGGTCTAGCGATATTACATTATGCCTCCATCCATGTGAGCAAGTGTGTGTGCATGTGTGTGTGTGGGTGTGTGTGTTTAACTGCTAATGACTAACTGCTTTAATCTTATATAGACTCCTGCTCTTAACCTTGCACATTTTTCAACTGTGAAATATCATTGTGTTTATTTACTGTGGCAGGAGAATGAGGAGTTACAAGTGAATAAAAGCTTCCATAAAATCTTTAACATCCAGCGAGGCCTTTAAAACCTCACTCGTCTCTCTCAGACTGTCTCTGGGATGGCGGCTCTCCTGAATTGTGCACACTCACTCACTCACTCACTCACTCCTCTAATTCCTCTAAAATTGTGGCATAACAAAGCTCTTTGATATAATGGTCTTGGTTTATTTGATTTTCTGAAGACTGTCAGTTAGGTTTCTTGTGTGTACAGTTGTATTATTCTGATCGGCACCGGGAAAGAGGTTTTAATTTTACATCTTTCATCACAAAGGCTGCACAACACATTTAAAGCTATTCTGTGCCTTTTTTCAATCCAGTTACTGCATTACATTAAAACCTCTGACAACGCTCACCTGAATTCCATTTCATCCGGCTTCAAATTATAATATCATCTACATTTTTGGCAGGGGGTGATAAGCAATCATCCAGATAGCTTAGACTTTCCAAACCCTCATTGTGTGAGGAAATGACTGCACATTTCATTACCGTTTCATGCATTTCATCAGTATTAGTGACGTCGTTGTCAGCCTAAAATGTGAATCTGCGCTGATATGCTACAGCCGACAAAATTAGGGATGCATTTGTTTCAGTTATAGCTGTTTCTTCAACCAGGGCCACTTTTGACCCTGTGAACTTTAAGAAAAGAAATACACTTTTCACACTCTCACTAGTTTATTTATTTCCATTACAAAGGTGCTTCCAGCACCAGGATATCTCAGATGATCTACTGTGTTTAATAGCATTCTGTGATGGAAATTTGAAACAATTTTGGAATAATGGCAGACTCCTTTTGTCTTGACATATTATCACCTTTTCATAGTTTAACTAAATTACAGCTGGTTATAAATTTTCATGACACTTCATGAGTCTTGTTGTGTAAAAATTAATGTAGATAATTTTGCTAAATAAATATGATAATCAAGTAGGCTTTTATGTTTTTTCACACTTTTCCTTGGTGAAAAATTGATATATTTAAAATACATTTCTTTTATACTAAGACTAGTTCAAATCTATTAACATATTTACTGACATATCGCTCGAGACTTACTGATATAAAAATTATAATTAAACGTTATTTGGACTACTACTTGTGCACAATGCACATTTCTTAATATTAAGCCTAAAATGTGTTTTAATGTCACTATTGATGAGGATTGTATGATCTTTAAAGAAAATGATTCTGCAATCACTGCAAAATATATGCAAAATATTTAAAGTCTGCCTAAAGTATACTTGCAATAGTTCCACTTTAGCACAATCAGATACACCTCAGTATGTCTTTAGTTGAACGTCAGCACTACTTCTGCACAATTAAAGTGCGTTAAGTACAAAAATAGTTGTTCCAATGTAGCAGACTTCAAGTAAACCAGTTTAGCATACTAAAAGTACAATTGCAGGGTATTTTATTAAACACATAAACGTATTTGTAGAATACTTAGCATGAAGTAAATGTATTTCAAATGCATTTTTGTATATTTTGTTTTCACTAGGGTTGTGTTTTTTTTTAATGGAATTTTATTGTCGAAGACTGAATGTCTGTGTCTGGGACAAAACATAATATTTATGCATTAAAATCAATGTTTGAAAAGTACAATAAATGACAAAAGCATTGTAAAAAGATTTCATGAGTCTTAAATGTGACCTTCACATAGAAAAGAGATCAATTCTTGTTAGTGTTAATAAAACTCAACCCATGGCTAATAAAAGTGCCTGAAGTGCACTCATTTTCAACAATTTTTCATCTTTTTATGACTTTTCTCCTGAGATGGCACATAATGGCATTCCTTAAGTCTTTAATGGCACATAGCATTTTATCATTGCGGTCTGCATTACATGATGTATTGTGAGCAATATATACCAACTGGATGTGCATCAAGCAGGCTTGTCTGGGCTGAATTTAAATTGAGACTCACGTTAAACTGTGGTTCTAAATCACGATTGAGTCATTCTCTTGTCTATTGTGGGCCCACTGGGCTGTCTGGAGCGCTTTCATGTAGACTGTGATTGGGATCACGCTGGGTGACCAACGGAATCACTGAAACAGTGGGGAAAATGCAGCCAACACATAAGCAAACCATTTCTCAAAGCCATGACTGTCATCATACGAAAAGGGAGAGCTGAAAGAAAAGCAGCGATTTAGAAAAATCCAGGCTTTACGGCTAAATGTTTGTGTTCCTGTGGATACTCTGGACGTGGTTATGACCTCATTATGTCATATGAATGATGCATGTCTCACAGCGACTTCTCTATTAACAGGAGAGGAACTACGGAGATCTCATGTGGAGCCGTTTTGCGCCAGTAATTTTCTTCCAGCGGAGTAACTCGGTAGAACCCAGCATGCTCACTTCCTTGGTATGAGTGACTAAGCCAAACGGTGCAAACGTGGTAACAGATGCTGAACTAAATTCATGTTCTCAAAGGCAACACATTGATTACCAAAAACACATTTGGATTTCATATGGAGCACGTGTCACATAGATATAGATCATGTGAATGCTGAAAGCTTAAAAACATGTTTGCATATTTCTCTGATGGCTGTTTGATTATAAGTATTTTTCCAACAATCCGACAGTGATGTACAAGGGAGGTCAAATATGACCTACAACCGTTAAAATTTACAGCCAAACTCTGTCATTTAGCTTAATCTAAATATAAAATGAATTCAATTACCATTCCATAGCCTCTTTACTGTAGCTGGGAATTTAGAGCTCATGGTGTGAGCAGAAAACCACATCTATGCTGAGGGTGGAAAACTCTTAGTACTAGTAAAACTAAATGGGTAAAAAGCTCATAATGCCTCTCTTTTTAAATAATACATGGCTTGATGTTTTTAAGGAAAGACTGTATTATTTTAGGTGCCCCTTTTCACCAGAAATTACAGTCCTGATAGAAAACAACCCATATTCTCAAATATTTTGTGTTGTGTTGTGCCAAAATGTGACCATGAGTAACATAACAGGACGGGTTTTGCAATAACAGTCACAGAACAGTTCGTAATGACTTTTGAAATAGATTTTAACAGCATTTTATTGATAAGAATGGAATGTAAGCAAGGACCAAGTCAATGCTTATTCAAGTCCATCCTTGACCAAATCTAACATTTTATTGAACACTACTCTTTGTTTATCATACTGTCTTAGAAGTATGAATTAAAAACCTATTTTAACTATATTTTATTTTTGTTTAAAGTATCAAGAGAATATCAATTAAAGTATGAGAGATCAGCATCATATATTGAACCGAAATGTTACGTGTGTATAGTTACACCCCTCGAAAATAGGGTTAATCTTGGCAAATTACTGCTTTGTTGCTGTTTCTGGGATGAGTGCAGCTTTCTGTTGAAACACTCAGAATTACAGGGATTAGATTCATGCTACTGCTGCAAGGTGAAACAGAAAGAACCTCATTCATGGCAGATATAGACAGGTGGTGCTGGGGAGGTGAAGGGCTAAGGAAAATTTGGTAACACTTTACTTGTAATGCATCTTAAAATACATGTGCAATCTCATGAATAATTGTAAGCACAGTTAATTCATTATAACAGTTCTCAATTCATTGTTACACTATGCATTATAAATTCGGTTACAATTATTTATGACAATATAATGTATCACAATGCACATTTTCAATAATTATAATGCTTTATACCCTTTAATAACCCTTTATAATGCATTGTACATAAAGGCTTTAAATAAAGTGTTACCGAAAATGTGTTAAAAGAGTTACAGAAAGTGTTACAGAAGAGTTTCATGACAGAACTATGCCTTTAGTGTATTGTGAGACTTCTAAGCAAATTTACTTTTCAGAAAGACACAAATGTGTGGACATTTACACTTCTATCCTCGATGAAAGGAAGCCATAATCTGAGAGTTTGAATGTAAATGGGTCATTGAGGATGAAGTGGCAGTGTGTGCCACTCAAGAATTATGAATTGTGTACTTTAGACCTTCAGTCAACAGCTGAGAATGTAATGAGATGCTCTGGACCACAGTCTGGCCCACTTTATCATATGCCACAACATGAAAATGACTCTGAGGCCCCATACATCACCAGTCTATCCAAATAATACCCTCACACATAAAGTGAGACAGTCTAATAGCAGGGGGTCAGGGAGGCTGGGCAAGCACTCTTTTGCAGTTTAAAATCCCATCACTGCTGTTTACTAACCCACCTTAGCAAATTTATCATGCTTCAGAGTAACTTGTTTACTGACAGATGGTTTGCCACACAATTCGATTCTTTCCAATACCTTTCTAGCGACCGAGAGCCCGATCATTCTCCAGCCTTGGGCAACCTATTGGACATCTGAGGCTGATTCGTTTTATTTATCAGCCTGACAGTCAACATAAAGCAGAGAAATCAGCTGCATTCGAAGCTGAGCTCTAGAAAGAACAATAAAAATGCACGGAGACAATAAAAAAGTGTGTTTGACAGGAAGCATGCAGAAAGTGTCATATTTTTGGCTTAGGCATCTTTTGACAGTTCCAAATTCTTTATTGATGGATGACCCACAAACGGGACCCATGACTTTCGAACGCAGTATTTGAGCACCATTGCATGTCATAAATTAAGCATGGTTGGATGTATTGAATATCATGTCCCTCTCCTCATATTGCAACCAGATGTCACTGCATTTCAATTAAATTCAAAGACAGAACTACGTGTTTCATAAAAGTCGAGTTTCCCGAGCAGGTGCAGGATGATCAGAGTGTTGAACAATGCACTGGAGATATGTGATCTTTGTAGATCATTGATGAATGCAGACACAGCAGTCTCTGACTCATCATCTCCACTACAGACACAGACATTCTCCACTGTTTGTCTCAAAACTTTCTGGGCATTTGATTTATATGCGGTGTGAATCACTGTTCCTCTGTGATGGACTGGCCATCCATGCCTTTGGCCTGAGATGATGGGATAGGCTCCAGCATCCTTATGTAGGCAAAGCAGTTTGGAAACGTCTCTTTCTCATTTGAAAATTTCAGTTATAAATTGACATTCTATAAAGATATGAATGTAAAACTGCAGCATTAATCTTCTATTTGGTGCTGCTAATAATGCTAATTACCTTTGTGTAAAAGAATCATATTTTATGTGCACTTATAGTTTACTTCAAATCTTAAATGAATATATTTAAAAAAGCATACTTGCAGTTAATATAATGGTAATTAAATAAAAGGTCACGTCTACGCTAAATCTAAATATTTTAAATGCAATAAATTTCAACTTCATCATTACAAATATGTAATTGCAAATATATTTTGTATACATGTTATACAAGTTTCAATAGAAATGACATTAAAGTGTATTTTAGTTTACTATGGGTCCTTGTGAGTATATTCAGCAGTACAATTTAACCATTTTTCAAAGACAATAGCTGTAATCATAAAATTACATATTAGTATATTTAAGTCCGTCTTACATGTAAGCGGATAAAAAACAACCACTTTAGACTTAAGATACTTGCATTTAATATACATATATTTATACTTTATACTGTATGTATATTAAAGACACTTATATAATATACATATAAACTATTTTTCATTTCATTTCAATTAACATGCATTCATGTGTCTGAAAACATTGCATAAAGTTCGCACTTAAGTACATTCACTTAAAATATTAGTTCCACTATAAAAAGTATTTTTCAAAGATGTAAATAAAAAAAGGTTTAATGTGTAAATAAAAAAAAGATTATTGAAGTATATTTTACAATAAAGTACTATTTCAGAATTTTAAATTTAATTCATTCCTTTTCTTGCTATTTCTGAAATTTAGCAATTTCTGACTGAAAACAGCATCACTATATATATATATATATATATATATATATATATATATATATATATATATATATATATATATGTATTTAGCATACTCTTTTCAAATATATGCTAAAGTTGACTTATTGTTCACAAGGATAAGTAAAAGTAAAAATAACAACAACAAAAAAAACATTTATTTGTACTGTTTTTAATATGTTATTAGTTTGCAGCCATGCCCATGTTGTTCTTGCTGTTCTTGAGTCGGTCTCTTCATCAGACCTATATCTGTAGCTTGTTAGTGACTTTGTCCCATGACCCTCTTCTTCATGACAGATCATACCTGGAATAAATCAAGTCAATGAAAATTCCATTATGCTCTCACACCATTGCCCTATAACTCAATAAGCAAATGTGAGCCGTGCCCTTGCTGTTCTGGGGAAAAGGCACGTGGGTGCAGCTTGTTGCAAGTGATGTACACTCACACATGGACGCATACAAATGGGTAATTGTGAGAGTGCTGTAGGCAATGTCACCAAGGACTCTCGGCTTTCCACCTCCTTGCTGAAAATATTACACACACACACACACACACACAGAAAAAAAAAGCATAAATGAAGGAAAAAATGGATAGGCAGTTATTTTATCCCACACTCTTTCACACATGCACAAAATCTCCCATTGGTGAAGTGGAAATAAAGTGCACTCATGTAACAAAAGGAAAGCACAATAAATTACCAGCATTATTTCAGAGTGAAGCTTTCACTTGCTCATACATAATATGGGATTACCATTTCCAATCCATATATCATTCCAGTGGAGTCATTCGGGGAGCTAGACCCATCCAATCAGACAGGGATCTCTGCCAAAAGCTGTAGATTGAAATCTGCGACTGATAATCCATTCAAGAACACTTCAGCAGAAGTGCCACTGTACATTGATTGCTTATGCATTCCTGATGTCATACCAGCCATACACGATAATCATGTTGGGAGCACATGCAGCTGTCTGAATCAAAAACCAAATTAAATTGATTGGATTTTCTCTGCATTAAACATTAGCAAGTGCAGTTTGTTTTTGCCACCTCGCTTTAACCTCCAGCCTGTTGTTGTCTTTGATCAGTGATCTCAAAGTATGGGGCTTAGGGAAGTCTTATCAGTAGGCAATTATCAGGGTTGCAATGGAGACTTCCCTTGAAGTTTTTATTCATCAACAAATCTTGAAAAAAAAAAGTATCATGGTTTACTTAAAATTATTAAGCAGCTCAACTGTTTTCAGCAATGATAATAATAAGTGTTTCTTGAGCAGCAAATCAGGATAATAGAATGATTTCTAATTGTTTGATAGAACAAAAATCTGAGAAACACCTTTTAAAACAAAACAAAACAAAACAACATAAATTAAAACTAAGAACCACTATTCATAAAAAAACACAAAACACACAAAGCCGAGCCAAGAACCACTATTGTCAAAACAAAACACAAAACAAAACTGGGAACCACTGTTCAAAAGAAAACAAAATAAAACAAAATGAAAAGAAAAGAAAAGAAAACAAAACAAAACAAAACAAAACAAAACAAAACAAAACAAAACAAAAAACCAAACGAAACGAAACAAAACAAAACATAAAAACACTGTTCAAATCAAAAGAAAACAAAACTGAGAACCACTGTTCAAATGAAACGAAACGAAACGAAACAAAACTAAACAAAGAAACACAAAACAAAGAAACACAAATCAAAAAACAAAAAACAAAACTTATAACCACTGTTCAAAACAAAACAGAAGACAAAACAAAAAGTAGAACAAAACAAAACTTATAACCACAGTTAAAAACAAAACACAGAAGACAAACCAAAAACAAACCTAATCAAGAACCACTATGTTGGAGGAAGCAAGAAGTGTCCCCAAACTTGCATCATCAAAGTGTCAGGCAAAGGCAGATGACCTTCTCCTCCTGGGCAGGTCCAGTCTGCGATTAGCAGCATTAGATGAATGTAATTTTGTCAGATTAATTGCAGGGGGCTGCGCTGCACCCAGCACTCGCCTCATTCTTAAATCTCCTCCAGCCACCTGCTCCCACGGTTCAGCTCACACCTCATGAGTCCAGCGCAGCCACGAGAGCTCCAGCAAGGTCAGCCAGATACATCTGCCCCAAAGCTGAATGTCAGACTGCAAATAGGTAGGGTCCATTTTTCCAAATGGAAAAAGGGAAAACAATTACTTTCTTCTCATGCAATAGGACAATGAGGTAAATGTTTGGCTTTCGATTATGGAAAACAAGAGCAGAATCAAACCTCAGCAGGTTTAAGATGTGCGGAAGAGCTTTTCCATGATAAACTGGCAAGTATTGCTTCAGTGCTTTAAAGCTCTCCACAGTTCTTCTGATTAAAAGATCAAATTGCTCATTTAAGCTTCCAGGCTTAACATTTGGTATGAATTCCTATTTTAGAGTCATACTTATTAGACAAACATTGTGCTTCAGCACACCTGAGTCAATGACGTGACACTCATTTTCTGTCCAAACTATTATTTAAATAATTAATTCATACACAAAATCATGCATGCAATGAAATGTGACTCAAATACACATCATCTATGATGGACATGTTTACATTTCTGAATTAGAGAACGGTGAATGTGCACCAAGTTTGGCAGTAATTGCATTTTGACTAGGGCAAAGAAAAAAAAAGTGGTAAAAATATGTGTCAAGGTCAGGAAGTTAACGATTCATTTTTTTTTGTCTATTGTGATAGGATAGTTTAAAGTTGACAGAAAGCTAATTGGGAAAAAGAGAGAGAGGGCAAGATCGGGAAAGTTCCTCAAGTTGGGATTCGAACTCAGGACAATTCTATTGCAATGGCGCTGTATGTCAGCATACTGCCCACAAGGCTATCAGCAGTGACACGAACCTAAAATAAAGTAAAAAAAATATATAATAATAATAATAACAACAATAATAATAAAAATAATAATACAAATAGCTTGACTTTTATGTTGTCTAATGATGAAAAATAATCAGTAAAAAAAGCATAATATTTGTAAAATCATATTGGTAACACTGTATAGGTTTAATTTAACACGGTATCAACATTAGTTAATATATAATACAATACTAATATTTTTAAAATAAAAAAGTCTATCTGTTCACACTAACATGTGAACTCACTTGAGCAAACAATTAACAATTATATTTTTTACTGACATTAACAAAGATTAAAAAATGCTTTAAAATATATAGTTCATTCACTCTAAAAATGCTGGGTTAAATACAACCCAGTGCTGGGTAAATATTGGACAGAACAGATGCTGGGTTGTTTTCAACTTTCAATGTTTAGTCCAACCTTCTGGTCAGTAACCCAACTGCTGGGTAAAAACAACTCAATCGCTGGGTTCATCCATATTTTACCCAGCGCTGGGATGTATTTAACCCAGCATTTCTTAGTGTTGTTAGTCCATGTTAGCTAATGCATTTACTATTAACAAATGGGACCTTATTGTTAAAAGAAGAAGTAGAACAGCAAACAAAACAGAACAACAGAAAAACAAGTATTTAAAAAAAAAAACTGTTTTATATGTAAAATATAAAATATTATCACTGCATTTATAGAAAAAAAGACTTGAAAGAGACTAAAAGCTACAAACAAACTAACAAAACAAAACAGAACAAAAAGTATTTTTTAAAAACTGCTTTGTATGTATATAATATTTTCATTGCATTCATAGACAAAAAATTAAAAAGAGGATAAAAGCCACAAACAAGCAAACAAAACAAAACTACAAAATTATTATAATTAAAAAAAAACTGCTTTATATATATATATAGAATATTTTCATTGCATTCATAGACAAGAGACTAAAAGGCAAATACATTTTTTTTTTCAAAATCATTAATGATAGGAATATATGAAACCATCATGAATAAAAATATTACTTTTCATCAACAACTCAACATTTTTTTTTTTGGTTACTTAAGAGATATACAGCATTTACTGTATTTACATTTATATACAGACACTACATTTCATGTTATGGTTTTTACAATATTCCCAAATGATGTCATCAGAGTTCCTTGCTCTGTATGGGAATAATAATCTTGCAAAACTGGGGAAAGTCAGTGTGTTTGTCACACTGTCAGTAGACTGGACGATGTATCAGGCCAGTGGCAGTGCAAGGTCAGCGTCCCCTGGTATCACATGTGCACATGCACCAGTTTCCTCATGCAGGGGCCAGAACTGGGGGCCTCCAGAGGCAGGCCTGAGCACAGATGCTTTAGCTGATGTCACTGCTGGCCACGCATGAGTGGATGCAAGGTTAGGAGGTGGTGCTTTGCCTTTCCCGTTGCTGGGAGAGAAAGATGCAGAAGGGACAAAGCTGCTGACAGTGATGGCACAGCAAATGGAGGAGTGGGAGACAGACTGACGCTCACAGAAAAAAAGACCTTCGCTAATCACTTTTGGATGTGTGTGTCATTTTAAAAAGTTCGAAGACAGTATCTGAAGTAATAAAGAAAAAGAAAAAAAAAATCCCACAAGGCTATTGGCTCAAACAGTAATTCCAATTGTTTGATAATCCCTGAATGTGCAGTTTTGGTATTGTGCTTACAGTATTGCTTTGGAAAAATGGAGTATCATTTGAGGAATATCAAATTTCACTTTTTTGTATTTATTAAAGTCTACACTCTCAGAAAATGGTACAAAAGCTGGATGGAAACTTTTCAAAAGGTACATACTTCATTCAGACTGTAAAAAAAGAGACACAAAAACAAAATAATTATCAAACATGCAACTAACAAAAAGTCTTTATAAAGAATGTGAAATACATTTATTTGAAATCAGCAGCATTAATGTGGAATATAAGTTTTGAAAATGAGCCTTTCTTTTAGAAAACAGTGTTATGGTTTACCATATAGAATCGATTTAAATAATTATAATAAAAATAAAAACAGACAATGGAAACTTTGATATAGAATGTGCAGTCAGTGCTTTTTTACAGCAGCTGGTGGTACATCCAATTAGAAGCATGAACTATCTGTATTACATAACAACTTACATAAAAACAATGTGGGTGAGGTGATAAAACTGACCAAATATAACTTTGAAAATATTGTTCATAGCGCCCTACAGAGAAGATCTGTGCTGAGATTCCCTGTGCTTGAAAATGTTAGTATGATTATTCTTTATTTTTAGAGCTCTATAGGAGACAGTCTGGAAACAAAGTTGTACTGCATTTGGCCAACAGAGGGTGATCTAATAGCATAGATGTTGGTTCTGTCATTTAGAAAAATCATGCCAAAATAAAAAGCAGACTGAGAGTAAGAGCAGTCATTGAGCTTGAGTTTAATTCATTTTACACAAGGCGTCCTCTAAGAGACTTATAAAGTCACAAACAAACCCCACCCCCACAAAAAAACAAAGCAAAAATAAGTACTATTAACTGCTGTATATGTATAGAACATTTTATTGCATTTATAGACAAAAGATAAGAAAAGAGACTAAAAACCACAAGCAAGCAAACAAAACAAATAACAATTTAAAGCTTTACATGTATAGAATGTTTTCACTGCATTCATAGACAAAACTATAGAGACTGAAAACAACAAACAAGCCCAAAAAAGCTATTTTAAAACTACTTTGTATGTATAGACTGTATAGTTTAAAAACAAGCAAACAAAACAGAACAGAAAACCGAACAGACAAAACAAAACAAGTATTTTTTTTTAAACTGCTAGATTATTTTCAAAAGACTAAAAAGAGACTAAAAACCATAAACAAACAAGCAAACAAACAGAACAGGACAAAAACAAATATGTATATTATTTTTTAGAACTGCTGGAATATTTTCATTGCATTCATAGACAATACTAAAAAGAGACTAAAAAGTGCAAACAAAACAGAACAGACCAGACAAAAAAATTAATAAATCGGCTATATATGTACAGTATAGAATATTTTCAGTGCATTCATAGACAAAAGACTAAAAAAAAAAGACAAACAAACAAGCAAAACAAAACAGAACAAAAAGCAAACAAAAAACCCAACAAATTAAAACAAAAAACAAAACAAAAACAAAACAAAAAACAAAAAAACAAAAAACAAAACAAAACAAAATCAAAACAAAAAACAAAACAAAACAAAACAAAACAAAACAAAAAACAAAACACAAAACAAAAAAAAGTAACTTTTTTTTATTGCATTAGACAAAATCTTAGGAGATTGTAATTAGATTCTTCATTGCAGCTGTTTTTAAGTTTCTCCCTTTGTATGAAGGACAATTGCGTTGACATTCCATGGTAATTATTACCTTGACATCGTATCTCATTTATGCTTCCTTTTTTTTTTCTTCTCCTATTTTGAGCTCTTTCATTGGGTCATATTTTCTATCGAAAGGTCTGCATGTGAAATTAATAGTCTTGGGTAAGAAAGAATAAGAATGATATGCTTTTTTTCAGTGAAATAGCCTTGAGCCTTGAGCTCACACCATATCTATTCATTACTGCATCAAAGAGAGCTCTCCTCCACCAGCAAAAGTAAATAGTTGACTGGCCCGCTCCTTTGAAAAGAAGAATTGAATAATTTCTCCACTCTCCTCTTTGATTTTATTTTTTTGCTTGCTCCAGAACCTCTTACCCTGGTTTTCTCTCACAGTAATGGTGTCATTTTGCCTTTCTGAAATAGAATTCAGCAGGGGTCATATGTCTAGACTGGATTTTGATGAGGAAATTAATAAGACTTAGGGAATGTATTTGGTGGCCACCGACCATTCTGACTTTGTCAAATAGCCTTTCATTTTCTTTATGGAGATATAATTTTAGATTACCACTTTGAGTGAGGCTACATTAGCAGATTTGAATTATTTTAATGCACTGGATAAAATATACGCTCGGATACTTTTGTTACAGGAAATACATTGCTGTCTCTAACAAAACCTATTGTGTAAATTCACGTGAATTTATGCTTTGAACAGACGTCCATTCTCATGATTGCGTTCATCTTTAAGAATACGCTCACTTCATTTTTTTTCTCAAAAGAAGGTTGAGCACAGAACACCTGTGAAAATATCATAATTTTGTTGTTTGTTCAGAGCGATTTAATCATTACCATTTCCAAACACTGAAACTAGTATCACTACAAAAACAAACAAACAACTGATTTGGGAAATATGTGCAAATGTTGGGCATGTGTGACTGTAAGAAGCAGTAATATTGCATGAACAGTAAGGTCAGCATGCACATGCAGCCTGTGGAAAGTAAAGTGTTGTTGTTTGAGATCTGTGGCTGTAGTCTGTTAACTAGGTCATCACTGCTGAGTGTATATAATGGAGTCTGCTGCCTGTCTGAGAGCAGACAGAGGGACGAGAGGACACCTGACCACAACTGTCTCGCTCTCTAAGAGCACACAGGACAAAATGAGCCCAACTCAGATATATTACAGTGCTGTCCGCAAAAGAACATTTCACAGAGATCTGATTTATGAGCTCAGGAGACCTTTGTTTAAGTACATTTAAGTATCCACTTTGTCTCAGATGTTTTGCCTAAGTCCTAGAGAGAAATATAATTGTCATGATTGATGAATGATCGATATACACTACTGGTCAAAAATTTGGGAATTGTATTTTTTTTAAGTAAATTTTATAAAAACAAAATAGTTCTATTCCAAATAAAATACTATTCTTTCAAACTTCTGTTCTTCAAATAATACTGAAAACATTTATCAAGTTTACACAAAAATATTAAGAAGCACAAATGTTTCTGACATTTATAGTAAATAAACTTATATTAAACTTATTAGAATGATTTTTTTTTAATTTATAATAATATTTGACAATATTACTAAGAGACTCTTGCTGATGTCAAACTTTTGAATGTTACTGTACAGTTATGAAATCAATGTGTATGTAGCTAATTTTGGATTAGAAGAATGTGATCAAAATGTCTCAAGTAATTTTTTCGAGTCATCACAATGTTTTGAAATTTTGTCAAGTTGGACGAAAGTTGTGTTGGACTCTTCTGATACGTCAGATGTGAGATGAAATCACTGCGGTCTTTAACAAAAGTCTCCATTTGCTTGCCATTGCATCTCACTGCTTTTGAGAAAATTGAGATATTAAAGAGACTTAATCAAGAGAGAGTTTTAGTGTATTTGCTGGATTCAGTTTGAAAAAAAAACAAAAGAAAGAAAAAAACAACAACTAAGAAATAAATGACACATTTGACCTGTGAATTGCAAGAAAATGTGAGTTTTGTGTCTCAAACAACCCCCTTTTAGTGAAGAAAATGTCTGTTTATCATGTTAACCTCTGTCTGTGTGATAATAGGGAAGCAACTACAGCAAGTTTTATTATCAATGTAGTGTGCTATAGCTTTGTCCTTTATCACATTTTGTGATTCCTACAAACAGCAGTGTGACATTCATGTGGGATTTCCAGCTCAGATATCTCATATTTAAAGTGTAAAGGGACTTGTAACCTGAACTCTCTGGAGGGGAATAGCAGTGACTTGTCTTGTACAATCTTAAGTAAGGTAAGCCTGCGTGACTTTCATTACTGGCCCACCGATCATAGCTCTGCTCACATCGGATGGAAGATTAGCCCTCAATCTGGATCCTGTGTGATGTCAAAAAAGAGACGAATGTGAACGTCAGGATTAAGCTGAATCAGGGGCGAAAGAAAAGGAGAGAAGGGAAAAGGAAGTGGGACAAAGAAACACCGAGCCTCTGTTATGAGCAGAGCTGCACAGCCAAAGACCAGAGAGCCACATGTCCAATGGGTAAAAAACACAAAAAAACACATTTTAACCCTCCTGTCACATCCAGTTTTGCCCCAGAATAAAATGTGTAAAATAACAACGTCTTAAAGCAAAAACAAATATAACTCCATTGGCAAGGTGTTGTAATCAAGTAAGTATGTCTATATTCCAGTAAATTACCCCAACACTGTGGTATTTCTCTCTTCACCTCCTGTATTGTTTCGTGCAGCTGAGAGAGGGACATCTCTATGCCAGGCGTGATTATAACACCACACAGCTGCCTGTGTTCACAACAAATTTAATGGCCTCCTTCCCTGACTAATGAGCATAGCTGTTTTATGAGCATGGACATTAAGATGTTGTAATTTTGGAGATAATTAGTTTGCTTGTCAGTTTTATGTCCTGTATCTCTGTGGCATCTGAACATGGCCTCGGAGCTGTTCTTTGTTGTTAAGCATGGGGCAAATTTACAGTTTTATTTAATTAACAAAATCCATTCTTTTAGTTTGACCAGTAGGGTACAACGGCGCTAAAGGCACGCCTTAAAAAAAAAAAAATCGTTAAGAAGACCTCAGTTGTCTCAAAATATATGCATTAATTTTATCAATTCTAATTTGCAACTTAAACCTACAACATTTAAAAAACATAAAATATTATTTAGCACAGAATCAACTTTGTGCTGCTGCGCGCGATTGCGTTAAGGATCAGACAAATATACATGTGCATCTTGAAAAGCAGATGTTTTGGAAAGTCACGTTTTTGGTCTAGAGGAAAATAAAGGCACCTTTTACCCTGGGGCGCCTTTAGCCCCGTTGTACCCTACTCATTACTTTCCATGAGTGTGATTGGTAGTGCTTCTACAAAGTATTTTATAAGTTTAGTTTTATTTGTGAAAGGAATAAAGGTTATTCACAATAAATGTTAGACTTGATCATTGTAAATGTTTACAGTATTTAAGGGTGCATGTTGAATGTTAAAAAAACTAAAAATGTCCTGAGCAACTTGGAAATGTTGAAAATACCTCCGAATTCAGTGTATCGCTGTTTCCAATAGGAGTTCACAGTGCATACCAGTCATAACATAAGAGACACATGGATAGTCACTGGGACAGCACAATCTAACTCAACATGTCTCCTGGTGTGTCCCATACCACTGCCAGCTGTCACAGAGGACATCCGCAAGTTTTTAGTTTCCTTTTCAAAACAATACTGTTGAATTACAGCAATTGCTTTGACAGTACTTTATGCAATTGGTAAATGTAATTCTGATGGCTTTATTCAAATGCTAAACTTATCATTCATTATCATATATTATCGTTTCATTCAAAACCATCCACAATCTAGCTGAACCAGGCAGCTGCCTTTCTTCTTTTGATGTATTTCTTATTGAAAATTCCCTTCTCAAAGCAGTCATTAGGCTTTAGTTTGTGTCCATAGTCAAGAACCATGTCTTGATATTTTATGTTGCTAGTGAGTTGTAAGGGGACATCCTAATTCAAGACATTTGATTGGACAAAATTTTTTGATTTTTCCGGCATGTTTTCTCTAGTACTCAACTAGTTTGGAAGCTTTGTGGACAGAAATGCCACCGTAATTCAATATATGCACTCTCAGAAAAAACGGTAAAAGCTGTCATGTCAAGCTGGGATGGTACCTATTCAAAAGCTTAAAGGTACGCATCACTACCTAAAGTGTACATATTATAGTTTTTTTAACTGCTTACACACAAAATCTTTACTTTTCACACAATTTCTGAAACCTGACACTCAAACACCAGAACCACACACCAAATCTGCAAAACCATACACTAATTCTCGGCCTTTGACAACACAAAATTCTCTATGTAACACACACAAATCTAACATGAATTAATATTATGGCAAAGGTGTTTGCAAATGTTTGTTTTGAATGCAGTGCTTCATTTTGCAAGAGATGTGAGGCATTTTGCATTTTGTGTGTGCAATTCTTGGATTTGTGTGTAAATTAAAAAAAAAAGAGGCAAAGTTTTGAAAATGTGTGTAAGCAGTTGAAAAAAAACTAATACTTAAAAAGTACAAAATTAAACTTTTTGAGTTTACTGCCACAGTGACTGCTTTTGTATCCTTTTGCATCTCTGAGCAACACACAAGTGGTTTGTTCCTGCATGAGTCTGAGCTTTGAACTAATTGGTTAGATGAATGATTCAATGATCCATTCATAAAGTCAATCATTTGCTTTGTTGTTTTTCATGAACGAGTTCAATGACTCAAAGATGAATTTTGATAATACTGATTTGATTTGATTGGTAACAGACTACAGTGAATTATTCCAACTTAATTTATTAATTAAGCAGAAAAAATCACGTAAAAAGACATACGCATTTAAAGTTGTCCTTACGGAGGTAAAAAGAAAATACCCATGGAAATCAAATTAAGTGGGCAAATCACCCCTTAACAGAAAAGTGCATTTCTGTCCCTGCAGTGCAGGCATGTTTGCCTCATTACCTGATGTGCATAATTCCTCCAATGAATTGGGTGCTAAAACCACAGAGACAATACAAGTAAATGACAACACTATCAGTGAGCGCAATTCATTCTTAGTCAATTCCCCCCTGAGTTTGCTCTCTTGGAGTAAAAGAGAAGGCTCTGTGAAAAACAAAATTAATTCAGTTGTTCTCTTCTTTCTCAATGCCAGTGTAGCCTGTGAATTTCTTAAACATTGTTTACTGGAACTAATCCATTAACATGTTAAAGCTGCTATTATTCATTATGTTACAAAAAAAAAGCAAATTGAATTACACTTGATATGCACAGAAAAAAAAGAAAGAGGATTGAACTTAAAGTCTCAGTAGAACATTGTTTGACTCATTTCAAACAGACAAATCCTAATGCAGTCCACGCAGAAATGCACAACTAACCATAATGAAATTACCATGTGAAAAAGTAAAAAGAGTACTTTATGGAAACAATACTCTTACAATTTAGTACATTTAAAAATATATTAATTTAATATGTTATCAAACACACTGCCGTTAAAATGATGTAGTTTAGTATGTTAGTCAACACATCAAAATAAGTGTACTTTAAAGCACGACGGCAAAGATTATTAAAACTTGAAAGTAAAAATTTCCATTCAAAATAATAATAAAGAGCACTTTTCAAAGTGTGTTTAAAACATGTTGTCTTTGAGTACACTTTAAGTGGACTTTTATCTCATTAATATATCTGCAAGTAAAGTTTTTAAATATACATTTAAGATTTGAAGTACACTACAAGTGCACATTAAATACAATTAATCAGACTTTTTTTTCTCCACAGAGGGACTCCAGAGCGTGATCCTAGACTTGTGTTTTGTCTGCAAAGTATATGTTCATTTGCAGTAGATGTGTTAAAGGACAAATGTGCTTATTGAGAAGCAGTGCATTAGCACACATTTCACATCTATCATTGCTAAATTTCTCTCTAAAAAGGTCGTTCACTTTTGCAACCGGAAACAGAGCTGTAAAAAAGGTGAAATGTCTTTCAAATTTGAAGAGTTCATTTGCAAAAACAGATAACTCTGTTTTTAACAATTTTCAAAATCATGTTTCTTCAACTGCAGTTGGCTTATTTTGATAAGGTTAAAAAATAACTAAATACAGCTAACTAACACAAGAAAACAACAAAAACATGATAACATAATAAAAAACATGATTTTTGAAAATTAAAGCATTATTTATTTTTGCAAATAAAATCTTCATTTGCAAAAATAGATTTCTTGGTAAACCTTTAAACCTAATGTTTATGTATCACGTCTGTGGTATGCTGTATATAAATAATTTTAATTCATAGTTTATATGAACCTATAGTAAATGCATGTTTCTATAACATAAAACAATTTTCTTTTTCCTTTACATTTCTAAAGAAATACCGCTTTACACTGTTTAAAGTTGGTTATAGTGGTGTAAATAATGGTTTTTGATGTAAAAAGAACTTGCACCACACTGAAACCAGCTACTGGACCCACAAACTGGTCCCAAGGGGTTTCTTTGTCTCAAATCCACCAAGGTCTCACTGACCTGTTTTGAGCCAAGGAAACAGCACTGATTAAGGTACTCACCTTTCCACAGACCCTCTGTCCTCTACAACATATGGCAAACCTTGGAATTCAAGGACAACCACAGTTTCACAGATAATGGCTGATTCATTACCAGCACTGACATCAATCTTTCGACACCCCCCATCATCAACCCCACCAGGACCTCCTCTCCACCATAATCCAACCTTGCATTTTACTATCTGTGTGAAAAGTGTTTCAGTATGCTGCATGATGGTGCTCCAATTATTCCTACAAATGCAGTCAGTGTTTTCCTGGCAAGAAGATTTAAACATACAGATGTATGTTTGAACTGTGCCTATCTATGATAAGTAAAAGTCTTTTTTCTAAGAGTGTCTGGGATATGGTTACATGTTTTGCTTTGATGCAGACCAGTCTTCCTTCACTATTTGTCTTTTTAACTGTCCTGGCTCTAGACCACCCCACTAGACCAAGGGAGACAAAGATGCAGTTGGTAAATGCGACTGATAAGTGTGACATCCATTTATTCAGCAACTGCAGGGAGATCAGGTAGTGTTTTATTTCAACATCTGTTACTGTGATATAATGTCACATATTTATCTGCAATGAATTCTTTCTTTTGAACTTTTCAAAAGTTTTTTTTTTTTCGAAATCTACTACCTACACCTAATATGTACATCAAGTGTAAAATACAAAGATATTGCGATAGGGTAGGTTGTAACACTTTCAGAAAAAATGGCCATCAGATTTAGGTTAATAACACATAAATACTCAGTACATATCAAACGATCTGTAATACCGGACAAAGCAATAGTGACCATGTAATGAAAGCAGTTACTCACACTTGTGTGGTGCGACATCGTATCCAATATTGTCGGCTCAGCTCGTCTTTTAGTTTCAATCCTCCTGAAATTCCTGCATCGAATTGTGTTTGGAATTTCATTAAAAATAAAGTTAATCAGCTCTTTCCTAACGTTGGGATCAGGGGGAAGGCAATGCAAAGACTGATTTTCCACAACTTTGCACTGCACAGTGTCTTGTTGTCTTCAGATCATCTTTATTGTTTGGTTTCTATGTAGACCTGCGAGTTCGCCTCTCTTGTAAACACTACATGCACAAATCAGTGGGTGGGGCTAAACAGGCAGCGATGTAGAAGCAGGCGTTGATCCTCTTCTGCAGAGGCGGTGTTTAGCCACACCATTACATCATAGAGTGGTACTTTCCACAAGCTGTCGTTTTGGCAGACTGGTTTCAATACAAGCTGTTTTTAGACTAACAAGAAAGTTTTGAGCTCTGAAACTTACAGGATGGATTTATAGTACAACAACCTCTTTTTACCTCTATTGTTTTTGTTTGTTTTTCCTGTTTTTTGTTTTTCAAATAAGATCAGCTTTACCAGGGATGATCTGCTGAACATTCGGCAGAACACACCACAAAATCTTCTACCGGTTTTTGATTTTTCGGACGTTTTGCTGGACATTGTAGTTGGCGGAGCCATAGCTCTGGTCAAACGCTACAGGAGGCGCAGACGGGGAAAGAGAGCCGGCGCGCTCGTGAAACTTCGTCAGCGCGGATTTAGAACGGCGTTGCCTAGCATCCATCTGGCGAATCTCCGCTCTCTACCCAACAAAACGGACGAACTCCTTCTGCTCTCCCGGACAAACAAGGACTTTTCTAACTCTGCTGCTCTATGTTTCACGGAAACCTGGTTGAATGGCGACATACCGGACAGCGCGATCCATCTGCCTAATTACCAGCTGATAAGAGCAGATCGGGACACAGAATCAACGGGGAAATCGCGCGGCGGCGGGACATGCATTTACATCAATGAGAGGTGGTGTACAGATGTAACTTTGTTAAAGAAGATGTGCTGTTCAGATCTAGAAACGCTCTTCATTAACTGCAAGCCGTTCTATTCGCCGCGGGAGTTCTGTTCGTTCATTCTCGTGAGTGTTTACATTCCACCGCAAGCGCACGTGAGCACAGCTCTACAGAAACTCGCTGATATGATCACAGAGAGTGAGCAACAACACCCGGACTCTGTTTTAATCATTCTCGGGGACTTTAATAAAGCAAATCTCTCCCGTGAACTGCCAAAATACAGACAGCATGTTACATGTCCCACCAGAGACAATAATATATTGGATCACTGTTACACAACAATAAAGGACGCATATCACTCGGTTCCACGAGCAGCTTTAGGACTCTCTGATCACTGTTTGGTTCATCTTATTCCATCCTACAGGCAGAAACTTAAGTCTGCGAAGCCTGTATTAAGATCTGTTAAAAGATGGACTAACGAAACAGAGCGGGATTTACAAGCCTGTTTCGACCTGACTGATTGGACTGTTTTTGAAGCTGCGGCAAATGACCTGGACGAGCTCACAGAGACTGTAACATCTTATATCAGTTTCTGTGAGGACATGTGCATTCCTACCAGGACTCATCTATTCTACAACAATGACAAACCATGGTTCACTGCCAAACTCAGACAGCTCCGTCAGGCCAAAGAAGATGCTCACAGAAAGGGGGATAAAGTCTTGTACAAACAGGCCAAATACACACTGGAAAAGGAGATCAGAGTGGCAAAGAGGAATTATTCTGACAAGCTCAGGAACAAATTCTCTTCCAGCGATCCGGCTTCAGTGTGGCTAGGATTAAAGGACATCACCAGCTACAAAACACCACCCCCCAGCACTCTGGAGAATCAACACCTGGCAGACGACTTAAACGAGTTCTTTTGTCGTTTTGAACGATCACCCCACACCCGCCCAGAACACCCCTCCACACAACCATTCACACCTCCAGCAACCCCTCTCTCCCCCACACCTACAATTCAAATCAGCGAAGACGATGTGTGCCAGGTCTTCAGGAAAAACAAAAGAAGGAAAGCACCTGGTCCAGATGGTGTGTCACCAGCCTGCCTAAAAATCTGTGCTGAGCAGCTGGCCCCCATCTTCACACAGATCTTCAATAGATCACTGGAGCTGTGTGAAGTCCCCTCATGCTTCAAACGCTCCACCATCATCCCCGTCCCAAAGAAACACAAAATTACTGGACTTAATGACTACAGACCTGTGGCACTAACGTCTGTAGCCATGAAATCATTCGAAAGACTGGTTCTGGCTCATCTGAAGGACATCACTGGACCCTTACTGGACCCCCTGCAGTTTGCCTACAGAGCAAACAGGTCTGTGGATGATGCAGTCAACATGGGACTGCACTTCATCCTGCAGCATCTGGACAGACCAGGGACTTATGTGAGGATCCTGTTTGTGGACTTCAGCTCTGCTTTTAACACCATTATCCCGGAAACCCTTCAAAATAAACTAACTCAGCTCTCCGTCCCCACCTCCGTCTGCCAGTGGATCAACAGCTTCCTGACAGACAGACAGCAGTTAGTAAAGCTTGGCAAATTCACATCCAGCACTCGAACCATCAGCACTGGAGCTCCTCAGGGCTGCGTACTCTCCCCACTGCTCTTCTCCCTCTACACCAACGACTGCACATCTAAAGACCCCTCTGTCAAGCTCCTGAAGTTCGCAGACGACACCACACTGATCGGCCTCATCCAGGACGGTGACGAGTCTGCTTACAGACAGGAGGTTAAGGAGCTGGCTGTCTGGTGCAGTCTCAACAACCTGGAGCTTAACACACTCAAAACGGTGGAGATGATCGTGGACTTCAGGAGAAACCCCCCTGCTCTCCCCCCTCTCACCATCATGAACAGCACCGTGACTGCAGTGGAGTCATTCAGATTCCTGGGCACCACCATCTCTCAGGACCTGAAGTGGGATATTCACATTGACTCCATTGTCAGGAAGGCCCAGCAGAGGTTGTACTTTCTTCGCCAGCTGAGGAAGTTCAACCTGCCACAGGACTTACTGAAACAGTTCTACTCTGCCATCATTGAATCCATCCTCTGCACCTCAATAACTGTCTGGTTCAGCTCAGCTACCAAATCTGACCTCAGAAGACTACGGAGGGTAGTCCGGACTGCTGAGCGAATCATTGGTACAACCCTCCCCACTCTCCAAGAACTGTACTCATCCAGAGTGAGCAAAAAGGCTGGTAAAATCACTCTGGACCCCTCACATCCAGCACACAACCTCTTTGAACTTTTACCATCTGGTCGACGCTACAGAGCTCTGAGCACCAGAACGACCAGACACAGGAACAGTTTCTTCCCTCAGTCAATACATCTCATGAACACTCAATAAATAAACGTAAAACACACAACTAATACATTATCCATTCACCACACTCACTTATTTTATTTTCTCATTTCTAATTTGCACATACTTGACCTGTACATACATAGTCGCCTATATTATATATTATATATTGTGTATTTCTTATTTTTTTTTGCTGCTTGTACATTGGTCATTGGCTATTTCCTGTTATTTTGTTTCATTACCTGTGTCCTGTCCTGTTACTGTCCTTCTGTTGCACTGTGGAGCTTCTGTCACTACAACAAATTCCTTGTATGTGTAAACATACTTGGCCAATAAAGCTCATTCTGATTCTGATTCTGATTCTGAAATGTCAAAAGTTCATGGCCCTGAACTAATGTTCTTAGTTCATGGCCCTTTAAAATGATCATACATTTATCCTAATTGCAAATAAAATCGTTCAATATGTAACATTTTCTAGTTTCATAATGTGAGGTCTAATAGCACTGGGACTTGTTACTATTTGTATCACTCTGTATGTGTTTGCATGTTTCCAGACAGGCAATGAATTCACTGGTTGGTTAGGATTTTTCTAGAAGTAGTTGTTCAGCAGTTCCCTTTTAAGGGAACTTTGACGCTTGGTCATGATGCTGATGCAGTGTCTTGTTTCCATCTCAGGGAACCGGGATACATACATAACCATAAGATGGTTGCATCAATATGGTGGCAACTGTTCTCTATCTTTTACAAGTCAATAAATGATTCTTTGACACTTTTTTTAAAGTTAGAATATAACACCACTACTGTATGGAGATGCACATTCTGCTTTGTTTTTGAGATGTAAATTACTGTTTGACAGTTTTGTCTGAGAATTAAATTTTTTTTTAAATAGTTATTTTACAAATGTTTTATTATCATAAAAAAAACAATATTTAACAATTTCTTTACAGAGTTTTACAATGTCTACTTTGGAAGGTGCTTGATTTTCAACCCTGCAGCTGATTTCTACATGTAATTGGTTAAACTGGTGGTGTTACTGTAGAACTCAATCTGTTATACTTTCCCCAACATACCTCTGGAGTAAGACAAAAACCGCATAAGTGATGGTTGCTTTGGGATTTGGGTTGTTGCATAATGAACTGCTACTGATATGACTTCAAATTTGAGAGTTCTTCTTAGCCATTATGCCATTTTATACTCATGCTTTCCCAAAAACAACTCCCTCCCTTGAGAAATATAATTAACATATTTGTCTGTTTGTTTGCCTCGAGACAAAACAGACATTCAGTGAGGGACATACAAGACGGCTGTGATTTGGGGTAGGGGTAGATCTACACCATAATACCAAACTCTGAAGGAATTTGCTTATTTTGAAAACAGTCTGTTCGCTCCAGGCAGCTGACACAACCTTATTAAGACTGGTCACCCGATGGAGGTCATCAAACAATCAGCTGAGAGACTTTCTTTTCTTGCCCCACGCACTGTGAGGTGAAAGAACCATTTAACCTCATCAAATTCCATGCTATGTATGTAATATCACTCTATAATGCAGTGACTGTGATGGTTATGGGTTGTTATTAAATGGTCCTGTAGGCTTTTACTTTATCTTGGTTAAACAAATCAGCGCGCTGAGACGAAGAAGCGTTTTTGGTTTCCGTTATTTGTCTAAAGACACTGTGTCCCCAGTCTAGGATGTTTGTAGAAGAAGATACACTCACCCAATCAGCATGCCATTTACATGAAGAATCACGTGAAGTGGCAGACTATCTGTTTAGCAGAATAATACATTCAAAGTAACATCAACAATGGGCCTGTGAGTGATGAGCTGTACATGGACGGCTGAAAGGTGAATGGGATGTCAAATTCTTATTCTCTCTCTCTCTCTCTCTCTCTCTCTCTCTCTCTCTCTCTCTCGCACTCGTCTCTGTCTTTGTCTTCTTCACACTCTGTCTGAGGCCATCTGGACACTGGCAGTGTCTGCTCACTCAAGGTGAAAGTAAACTACAGCCTGCTCTGTCAGGACACTTTTACCACCAAGGCTGCTGCCTCAGATAGAATGCTGTATTAGGCATTTATGCTATAAAACAACAGATAAATAATTTAAAAAGTATGTTTTATAACAAACAAAAGATAAATAATCATTTGCAATATTTTAATAGTTAATTTTTAAAGCATTTGGACTATTAAGCCACACTTAAAAATATATGAATTACATTTCATTAGAATATTAAAACATTTGCAAGCTAATGATTTTAGACATTTATTCCCATACTGGCAAAAAAGTTCAGTAAAAATGCAAAAAGTTTAATTAAAACACATATTAATGCCTTATTCTGTTATTCTGCATGACCATATATTAGATTTCTTAACCTTACCCCATACCTAAACTTAACTACTACATTACTTACTATTAATAAGCAGCAAATTAGAAATTTACTGAGGCAAAAGTAGTAATGAATAGTAAGTTAATTGTGAGAACTTGACCTTAAAGGAAGTGTGACCAAAATATACAATGAATAAAGCCTAATTGTAGACTACTGTAAGAGTGGAAATATATATTCTTGCCCCTAAAATACATCTTTAAATATAATTTGGTATATGAAGGTTGAAACTAAATATACTACCAATTTTAAAAATATTTAATTTAGCCTCACTGTTAACATTGCTTATTGATTGATTGATTGCTGTATGGAGTTAACTTAATATTTTTTGGCCATTACATTTGTAATTTCGTAATTGTGATTTTTTAAAATTTTGGTATTCTAGCTACAGTAACAGAACTACAACTGGTGAAGTTCATCACATGAACTGTGTGCATGTTCCACTAGCATCTGACAATAACAAGGTGTCTAGATACATTTTTAATTTTATTTATGTGTCATTTATGTGGTCATTCCTTCTGGATTTCTGGAGACGTGACCAGTAAAACGCAGACAAACAAAGAATCTCCTATCGTCTCCAAAACACATGCACTAGCGCACGCATGCACACGCACACACACACACACACACACACACACACACACACACACACACACACACACACACACACACACACACACACACAGAGAAAGACAGGCATCCTGCAGAGGTGTAAATAGGCTGTAGGTGTTGTTTCTCAGATGGATGATGAGAAATTGGCTTGTTTTGTCTCTGGGGCTCAATTTATTTATTTATTTTTTTCCTATTAATCTAAACAATGTGCGTTTATATCTATTCTTGCTTGAATACTGAGAAGACACCACAAGCTCAAACATGTTGCACATAACAGTTTGTTTGGATAAAAATAAAAAACTGATTCCAGGCTTATTAAACCTAATATTATTTTTCATGGTTTTACAATTAACCAATTACCAGTTAAAATGACTGAGTAGTTAAAAAATTATAACACTGAACTCAGATGGCTTCTTCAAGTAAACCCAAATCAACAAGCTCTCTCTATGCAGAGAAAACATGGGGTAGATATTTGAGGTGTCTGACAGATGTTCCCCGAGAGGAACAATCAGTCTTACAATCCATTACTGTCAACCATCTATAGAAGTTTATTATCCCTCTCCAGTCATTGTAGACACATGAACAACATTCAGAATAACATTCATGCAACACGATAGGTGTTTTTAAAGAGACTGTACAAATGTTTTCAAAGTTCTCCACTCTGTTGTGAACACTCACACACCGTGATTATAAAAGCTTGTATTATGTGTTAGAACCCACACAGTTCAAAGTTTTATGAGTCATATACTGTTTCTGCTAAATGTTTAGCCCTGAAATGTACTACACGGTGCAGTAAGTAAGGAAAGGAAGTGACGTGTGGCCAAGTATGGTGTCCCATACTTGGAATTTGTGCTCTGCATTTAACCCATCCAAGTGCGCGCACACACACACACGGTGCCCGGGGAGCAGTTGGGGGTTCGGTGCCTCAAGGGTCTCAACTCAGTCGTGATATTGAGAGTGGGGAGAGCACTGGACATTCCCTCCCCCCACCTACAGTCCCTGCCGGACCTGAGACTCGGACCCACAACCTTCGGGTTACAAGTCCGACTCTCTAACCATTAGGGCACCACTGCCCCTCGTATAGTATAGGATATGTGTATTAATTCTTGGCAGTCTAATTATTTGTCCATCAGTCTAGTCAAGAAAAAGCACTACATACTACAAACACTACAATGTGGCCCATGTTGCTAATGAGCAAACAGGTCCAAGCAGGATACATTAGCAATCAATGATGTTCAGACAGGGCCGTAGCACTGTCCTTGTGCCCTACTGAGGAGTATAACCCTACTCAGTAGCTTTTCACATGCAATTAAGCTGTTTGTTTTACATGCATTTATGGGGCCTGGAGGTCTGACAGACACAGGGCAGACCCTGCTCCCTATTGAGAACCATCTGCCGTATAGCCAATTAATATTCAATAGGCCTTCTGGTAGAGCTTATAGTCACATAACCTGCTCAGACAGCAGCCGATGAAGGGGAGATGCCTCAGAGAATCGCAGGTTTGTGGTGTGGACAGGCTGTGACAATGTCAACGCTATTCATCTTCCTATGATAAACTGGAAAGTAAGAGTTGCTGTGTGTGGTTTTCTCACACTGGTTCATGGTTTAGCCTGATGGAGTTTCAGAGATTTACTCAGCAGTGCATATGAATTGAGCAATAATGCAGTCACAACATAGTATAGTAAAACCATGGGATTAAGTTTTGGATTGTTAGTAAACCTTGCAAAATGCCAGAATTGTGAAAAAAAAAAAATCCTATTTCCCTTTTGGCGGCCCTACAAAAACTGCAAGCCCCTACACTACAGTTAAAAAAAAATTGGGTTCATTAAGATTTTTATTGTATTTTTATTTACGTAAAAACCATACAACCACATAACTGCATAAATGAATGGAAATGCTAACAGATATCTCTATTCAGGTATTATATAGATCTCCTTGAGGAAAATAGGCTTTTGAATACCTTCAACTGCATCTGTTATATTTCATGTTAAATAGATATAAATTCCAGGAATTATTCACAGCCAGTGATTCATTCAAAATCTATTATGTACAAATGAATTTATGATATGCCCCCTCTGTTTTTATCAATCCCACTTTATATCTGTAATACCTAACATTAAACACTTGGTATTAAGCAAATCAAAGTATAACACATTGAATCAATCATTTTAACTCTGCAATATATTTTAATAACGTATGCCTCTTCAAGTAGAGATACTGTAATGAAAAATAGGAGCCATATTCTTTGCGCTTTGAAGAGAGTGAGTTAAAATACAAAAAAGAAAAGCATAACACAGGCCCCTCTAAGCTCCTTCTCGCTTGACCGACCTTGAATGAAGCCTCTGATGAGAAGAAAAGCTATTTTCACTTACCTCACCATGCAGACGTGCCAGTCCTGGAGGCCTGTGATCTTCACTGCTCAGCTGGGCTGTTTTCACCTGCCTCTATTTTCCAGTGGATCTGCAACCATAAAACACTGTTCAATTAATATTGTCTCTTCACATTCACACCCAGGCTTGTGTTGTATTAGAGAGTGGGTAATACAGCAGGCATGGTGGTACTTAACATGGAAAGGTGTGAAAACAGGTGTAAGAATGGTGTGTTTAGTGGAGTAGTAGGTCTCCTTTGAGTTTGATTTCGACTATGAAATAGTGATGTTAGCAGAGGATAGTGTACAGAAAGCTGACCATTTGTTGCAGAGAACATACTTAATGTGAAGTGGAGAGGTCTGGTATCACTTTGAAGGGGTTTATTTTGTGATATGACCATCTGATTACACATTATCCCTTTTATCACACACAATAAATGAATACATAGGCAGCAAATACTGATTTACGTGAGAAGCGAACATGGAGTGATACAAGGAACATGAAACTAACACAGCCACCGTATTTAAAAAGAAAAACACTGTAATTTTATACTGTAATAAACATTTCAATTGTTGAACATACATTACCGTGTAAATTTAATGTTGTCACTTAACCCACATTTACCATGGTAAGGGCTCAAACAGTGACATGTGGAAGAAAAGAGTCAAGCAGAAAGAAACACAGAAGACCAGTATCAGAAATACATTGATTTTATGATGTATACAAATGTAAAAGAGTCTGATTCTATACTGTAATAAACCTTTGGGTTCTTGAACTTGCCTTATAAATATAATGTTGTCACGTGAACCACATTTACCATGGTAAGTGCTCAAGCAGTGGCATGTAGATGAAGAGCGTCAAGCGTAGAAAGAAGCTAAAGACAACAACAACAGTACACTGTGTTCCAGTGCATGACATCAATAGGATGTTCAGGTGCAAATGAGCATGGCTGCAGCTCAATGTGTCCATTTTACATCATTAGAATGTTTCACATGGCCTACTGTTGTTGTACAATCCCACTAAAGAGCTTTAAAATAGTACAAAGCACAAGCATGTAGTCCAGAGTACACATCCCTAATTAAATGGTCATCTCCCTCAGTTCTTAATATAGTGGATGCTGCATCAATACCTTCTTTTAAGCCTTTTGTGATATATTTGTGTATGAGTACCTCAGAGCTTCCAAGTGGCAAAACTACATTAATTTCTTTCATAAAAATTCAAGCATAGAAAGAAACATAAAAATACAGTAATTTATAGTGTATACAAACATAAACATTCTCATTTTATATTGTAAATCAGAACATTTGGGTTATTGAACATATCTTGTTAATTTAATGTTATCAAATGGCCCGCATTTACTATGGTAAGGGCTCAAACAATGTCATAGAGATAAAGTTAATTATTCAGTTTAGCATCATTAAACAACATTTCATTGTGTGTGACCCATATTCAGAATTTGTGCTTTGTATTTAACCCATCCAAGTGCACACATACATCAGTGAACACAAACACAGCAGTGAACACACACCGTGAGCAGTGGGCAGCCAATGCTGCGCCACCTAGGGAGTAGTTGTGGGTTCAGTGCCTTGCTCAAGGGTCTCACCTCAGTCATGGTATTGAAGGTGGAAGTGGGTGCTGGTTATTCACTCCCCCCACCTACAATCCTTGCCGGACCGGAGACTCGAACCCACGATCTTTGGGTTACAAGTCCGACTCCCTATCCATTAGGGCACGACTGTCCCCTTTTATTATCATAAAAGATATATCCTTAGGCGAGTGTGCATTTATTATTTTTCTTTAAACTAATGGCCAAAGTATAATAAAAAAAAACAGTTTTTAGTAGAAAACGATGTGTGAAAACCCGCTTATTTCTGCATTCACCAATAAGAATAACTACAAGATAGAGCCTTTTTTTCATTGATAAGAAAAAGCTGGAGCATAAATGTCTTCAATGTTCTTGACTTGTCTCTTGCAAATTCTTTTAAAATGTACATGCACAGCTATAAAAATGGACTGCGAAGAGAGAAAGTTGTAAAACTTTCGCGATGGGTCGTGTTTCAGAGAGGATGTTGACGTACAAAGTATACCTCCCAGTGTCCTAGTCCTCTGTTGTGCCGGCTATTTACAACCTTGCGGCCAGATCTATCACATCATTTGTGCAGCATCTCGGAGGCCCTCATCCCTGCAGACCCCAACTTTGAACCTCTGAGTCCCACCCTCCCTTTCCTGACCTCCCCATTGTTGCGGTCTTGGAAAACCATCAGCTGACAGATTTACTGTTCTGAGCATTAGCTGAACTCAGGAGAGGGTACAGCCTCATAGAGTTACACTCCAAAACTGTTCACCTCCTCTTTGGAAGCTCAATAATTTACTGTACGGGCACCTCTGTGAACGCAGCAGTAAATGTACTGTTACTGTTAAAGGAGATATGAATCGGACAGCTGTTCTAAGCAGATTCATTGCAGCACAGTCACCCTAATGACTCTGTTTGATGATATATGACAAATACAGATTGAACTCCGGTTTTTAAGACATCCTGAGAACTTGATTTTCTCTCCTGCTCCAATCATGGTGGGTCTGTGAAAACCATCTTGTTCTGTATCTCTGTGTTAGTTTTTCTTTGCTTTCCAGAGATTGCGTTTTAAACATTGATGGGAAATGTTGAGATTACATGTACTGTATGAGTTTCTTCAGAACTGATCATTAGAATGAAATCTGAAGGATCATGTGACACTGAAGACTGGAGTAATGATGCTGAAAATTCAGCATTGCACCACAGGAATAAATTACATTTTGCAATACATTAAAATAGAAAACAGTTCTTTAATTTTTTTCTAACCTGGGGTTTCAAAGTTGTTTTACTTAAGCCTCTAATATTAAAAAGGGTTTTATTTTACATCCATTTTATCAGTTGGTCAGTAATGTTCTCATTTCTGCTCCAACCTCCTCGTCTTCAGCTAAGACATAAATAAACTGCATTACGCAAAGGCCTGGATTACAATATTGAGAGCTTTGATTAAAATTCATAGGAGTTTGATTTGCCAATTCAGTCTTTGAGGGAATAATGGGAAATTAATGTTTAATCCTATTAAGATAAGGATGTGTTCTTGGACGCGTCTCTATCTGCATCTCCACAGCGACCCTCCACTATAAATTGAATTCCTTCTATGACTGCAAAAGTCTCTGGCTTCCCTCAAGTCATTACCAAATCCATGACCAGCTCAAAACATACAATATTGTTATGATAGTGTGCTTATCTGATTTCCAAATGGAAATCATGTGTGAACTAAATCACTCTGAATAACAACTCAGATGGTATTAAAAGGATTTCGCCTGACAGCGATAAGTAAAGGCAGAAATGTGTTTAGACGTCCCTCAGTGATATCATCCACATTACATTAAAAAACAGCTTCTATGATGCTGAAAAGGGAATATATCACAGATCAAGGCAAGACATGTTCACATAAGTCTGTAAGTCCCATGTGGCTGAAGTGAGAGAAGTTGTTTTGTCAGTCCCTCAGCTTCAGAAGGTGAAAAACAGTCAACAACAATGAACTAAACCGTGTTAAACAAACATTTCATTCAAATGACCTAAAATACATGTACTGTAGATCATTGGTTAGCTGTGTGGATCATATGGAAGAATAGTATCACATTTCTCAGCTTGACCTCTCAGAGTTATTTGATCATGAAATAGCTTCATTATATTTGACTAATTATAGGTTTACTAATGCCCAATTTTCCTGGGCTCCTAGGCATTGGTCACATGGAATTTACGACTCAGGTGACTGGCCCAAAAACATGTACAGAACTGAGTGTCCATAATTTGCATATCTCCAGCTGAGCAACTGCCATTGAGATGAATGGGAATGCTAACAAATAGCTTTCTCCAGGTATCTCAACCTGCTCAAAAATAACATATGTGAAGAGAATCTATAAACGGCTCACTCCACTGCCAATGGCACATTTCTGCATGTGCGTTGTGACCGCTGTGTGCAATGACAGCAAATCAATGAACAGCAAACCGTCATCATTCCATAGAGGCTTTTATCTCTTCCCACACCACTTCCCGCTCTCATTGTCCAACCTTTAGCCTAATTCATCAAACTTGTGGCTTGGATCCCTTCTCTCTATCTGGAAACTTCTATTGCAACACGGCCCATAAAGCTCAAGAACAGTTATTACCATCTCACAAAAGCATGGCTGAAGATCCCACCCTTTAATTATATAGTGAACTGGGAAATTTATTAGCCCCTTTAGACACAGTAGCTTACGTACATAATGAAGCATATCCCAAAACCTATAAGTGAAGGACTCTCCGGAATGTTGAGAATGAAATAATGAAGGATAACAATGTGCTGCAACTGTGGAATAGTGTGATTAATTGCAGTAGATATAATGCGTTTTCTTAGAAGAATCTGGATAAGTACTTACAAGCTATCTTGTTTATATAAAAATTATTGCACATATGCATGTAATGCTTATATAAATGGAGAAAGAAGCATTTTGGTGAGTCTTGATTATAGAAAGGACACTTTATAACAGACAGCACACATTGTGTGTTGTTTTCTGTCTTCTGCAGTGTAAACGAAGTCCCCTTATTTACATGTTATTTACACAAAACTCTTGTTAGACAACTGCAGTGGCTGAATACAAAGTCGGAATAATAAACCCTTTTAGCAGATCCAAACATCCAAAGATCTGAAAAACCAGAAATGGCTTGTTCTGAGATCTTGTGAGCCATCATTGAGAGTCTGTCAGATGAGAATGCTGAATTGCCGGTGCGCAGTCGGTGAGAGAGATCACTCTGATTGGCTGTTCAGTAGCCAGTGCACGAGAAGAAAAGTACAAAAGGCCCACCCAGATCCCAGCTAACCAAAATATGTTCTAAAAATGTTTTTCTAATGTTCTTATTAAGTTATGAAAGCATTATGAATGTTCTCAGAATGTTCAAAATGTAATACACTTTTTATTTATTAGTTATGTTAGAAAAAAACTGGTCATATTTTATTTTAAAGTCCAATGCTCGCTATTAACAAACCATTAACTATGGCCTTTGGCTAAGTAAACTCCTTTTTCCTGTTTATTAATAGTTAGTAAGGTAGTTGTTAAGTTTAGGTATTGGATAGGATTAGGGATGTAGAATATGGTCATGCAGAATATGTGGTTTATATGTACTAATAAACAGCCAATAAGTTAATAATAGGCATGCTAATAAGCAACTAGCTGTAATAATGAGAATTGGTCCCTATACTAAAGTGTTACCAAAAAGCTTTAAGGGAATGTTCAATTTTAGGACTTTATGGGAACATTAATTTTGAATGTTCTCTGAACGATCTGAAAGTAGTAAGTACTTTAGAAACTTTTAAAAAACATTAGAATAATGTCCAACTAAAATGTTTCAAAAATATTCCATGAACAGTGTTTTTGTGGTAACATTTTGAGAAAACAATTAAAAATCACATAACATTAACACCAGAAAGTTTGTTCATAACTTTGAGAAATGTTGAAAATGTTCCCTGGCTTCATCTTATCTCAGCATTCCATATACAAATATTTTCATAATGACAGGGCCGCCTGCAATAAACAAAGTGAAAACAAGTGATCGCCATGATTTATATTCAAAATTCTAAGTGTTGCTTTGTTTTACGGCTTGTATATCCACACAGTCTTAGTTTCGGTTTCCCCTTTTGAATGACGAATACAGACTTCTGTCAGCTGTTGGTATAGACAGTTATTTCCTCTCACGCAGGTGCAGAAAGTCCGGCTGTAGTCTTTGTGGTGTGTTGTATTTTTTTGCCCAGACACAGACGATGCAAGGCAACACAGTCAACTTTCATCACTGCTAGTTTTTTGATGTTGGTTTGTTGTGTTCCAGGCTTTAGCTCCATTGGAAGTCCACCAGACCGTGTATTGTTTCTGGATGGGTGTAGCACCTGCTACTCTGCATGCTACACTTGTTTTTTACAAGGTGCCTTGACAATTTACATATGGCCCTAATAGCTTATTTAATTTAACAACAAAAGTGCAACGTTTTTTCCAGTTCTTTTAACTTGTGTCATGCATGTAACACCAATAAACCTGTTAACATTTGGATGGATAGTAAATCAACTACATCAGTAATGCTCAACCACAAGTTCATCCACTTAGAAAAGTAGTCCTACCAAAAAAAAAAAAAAAAAGATTTAGACAACTCTACATTTCAAATAATTATCATTGTACCACTTTATTTTAGTGCTTGAAACCTGGTGGTAAGTGCTTTACTGTACTTACAATGAGTCAAAATATTTTGGGTGGTAATTGACAGCATGTCACAGATACTGTCAAAATAACTTATCTTGTATTGAACCCGGAAAATTCCTTGATCATTTTCACACACTGCACTAGCTCTCCTCTTATTTCAACACTTCCCATGGCTCACAGTGAGGGTTAGACTTCTTGAACTATCTCACCTGTCACACTTTGTCACTAGCTGAATTTGAGCGTAGCAAGGGAAGGAACTAACCTCACTCTATGGAATACATTTACAACTAGAACGACTTTGCTAAATGCCACTGGGGCCAAAATCCACCGCGGCTTGGCGTGACTTATTGAAACGTAGTCCAGCATGAAATACCACCCACCATGCATTTCCCCTCTGTGCGGTCCATGTTTGCAGCTTCTGTATTTTCTGGCCACCAGTGGCTCTCTGAAGTCATTTAGACCAAAACAAAATGGAGAAGCATGGGCATTAAATAGGTCCCATCATGTGTGTTTCATATGTATGCTTGATTAGATTATTGTTTACACTTCTCATCTCTGAGCTTTTCCACATGATTTTACACACCCATTGCAGAATGTGTATGACGTTCAGCAATTTTTAAAAGAAAGAATGATCATAAAAAATCCCTTCTGAAAAGAAGTGCACTTAATTGTATTGAATGTATACTTAGTGTACTTCAAAAATGGTAAAGTATAAAAGTAAAAACAAAGAAAAAAAAAGAAAAAAAACAATTATATATATATATATATATATATATATATATATATATATATATATATATATATATATATATATATATATATATATATATATTTATTTATTATGAGGTGCCAAACAGGAAATAATTATATACAAATCTGAATATATAAATGTAAATTGTGAATATATAGTTATAATTCTGAATATATTTTGTATGAATATATAGAAGTAAATCGGAATATTTAAATGTAAATCTGAATATATAGTTATAAGTCTGAATATATAGTTATAATTCTGTATATATACACACATGTAAATCTAAATATATAGTTATACGTCTGAATATATAAATGTCAATTCTGAATATATAGAAGTAAATCTGAATATATAGTTATAAGTCTGAATATATAAAAGTAAATCTGAACATATAGTTGTAATTCTGAATATATAAATGCAAATCTGAATATATAGTTATAAGTCTGAATATATAGAAGTTAATCAGACTATATAGTTATAAGCCTGAATATATAAATGTAAATGAGAATATATAGTTATAAGTCTGAATATATACATGTAATTCTGAATATATAAGTCTGAATATATAGAAGTTAATCAGACTATATAGTTATAAGCCTGAATATATAGAAGTTAATCAGACTATATAGTTATAAGCCTGAATATATAAATATAAATCTGAAAATATAGTTATACGTCATAATATATAGAAGTAAATCTGAATATATAAATGTAAATTGTGAATATATAGAAGTGAATTTGAATATATAGTTGTAATTCTGAATATATAAATGTAAATTGTGAATATATAGATTTAGGCCTTTCAAGCACCTCACATTGGACAGGCAGTGGAGAAGCTGCTCAGAAGCTGCTCAGTGCTCTGAATGGCCTTTGATGCATCAGAGCAAGTGTCACAGGTGTAGTAGCCCAGTTGCACACCCGGAAGTAAGCTTAAGTTATTGATTGTTTCAATATTATGCACAACAGCTAGGGTCCTTACAAGCAAAATGAGATTTAATCTACATGGAAATGAGGGAAATCTTGATTAGAAATGAAAACAATAGCATATTCACCTTTCTAATGTAGGAAATAGATTCTTACTATTTTTCTGTATATAAACAACCTATGAGACAGTTGCGCACAGTTTATAACAATCACTCTGCATTTGTATGAAAATTAATAGGGCTTGATATTAACACTGATTTTCAGTTTTGATTTGATTCTAATTCACTAGTTCTCAGTTAAACTGATATAAATTAGCTTATTCTAGCTGTTCTACTAAATTAAAATATTCTAGTTACAGTGTCAATAGGCTACGATAAACAGCAATAACAATTGTGAAAATACATTCAGATTTGCTTCTATATATATATATTCAGACTTAACTATATATTCGGATTTACCTTATATATTCAGAATTACAACTATATATTCAGATTTAATTTTATATATTCACAATTTACATTTATATATTCAGATTTACAACTATATATTCAGATTTACGTCTATATATTCACAATTTACATTTATATATTCAGATTTACTTCTATATATTCAGACTTATAACTATATATTCATATTGACATTTCTATATTCAGAATTATAACTATATATACATATTTACTTCTATATATATTCAGACATAATATATTCAGACTTAACTATATATTCACAATTTACATTTTTATATTCTGATTGACATCTATATATTCAGCTTTTTTATATAATTATTTCCTGTTTGGCACCTCATTTCACACACACACGCACACGCGCACGCGCACACGCGCACGCGCACACACTATTAATTTACAAATTAATTTACTTAATTTTCTATTACAAATAAATTTAAATACATGACATACAAGTTTCAAATTAATTTACATTCAAATATATTTTAGCTTACCATAAATGCCAGTCAGTGCATTTTAACCATATTTCAAACAAGAATTATGAAATTACATATAAACATGTACTTAAATCCTACTTAAGTGGGTCTAATAAGCCCTCTAAGTTTAAGCTAATTTGGTAATTTGAACTATTATTCATTTTAGTTTACTTGAAGTTAAGTTAATGCAATTAAGTAGTAAGTACTATTTTTAAAAGTCCTACTTTTGCCAAGGTTTGCAGTTTGTTTTTCTTTGATACTACTTTTTTTTTTAAACAATCACCAAAACTCCCACCATCAACAAAAACACTTTTTATGATCTTCTTTTTAAGATCTTAATTTTTAAATGCTAAACATGTTACAGATTCGGAAAAGGATATGCAAACATGTATCTGAAGCAGGGGTGATTAATGGTGAGTTAATGATAGGATGCTGAAGATCTGGATCTCTGTGTCGGGATGAATAGGTTAAAGAATCCATCAGAGCACATGCAGCTCCAGCTTTATTAGGCCTTGCTGTGTGGGGGAAAGTGGCAGAACCCAGTTGACCTCCCCAGTGGTAGTCCCCTCTTTTGTTTACCCACAACATCCCACCCTCCACATACCGACAAGCCCGCAGTGCTGAGCTGACCCTCTACCACCACTTGACTTCTACCCAATTAAACCAATTTGTGTCAGGGAACCGGGGTGATCTGTCAACATCCTGAATCAAAGTGTTGTGTGAGAACGCCAGCCAGAAGAAAGTGCCCTGGAGCGTGTGAATGCCTTGGGATCATGCTGATGAATGTTAGAGAGTCCGAACTAACTAAAGTGGATACAGTGGCTTCAGAGCAACAATCCATATGGAACGTTCCATATTCCACAACACACCGTCAGAACCGTGTGACTGATTTTGGAGTCGTTTCACAGAACCCCTTTCTGATTTGCTATGAAATAATAAACTCTTCTTTAATTGACTCCAACAATTCCAGATGAATGTCTGCTTTTCATAATTTCTTCTTTCTTCTTTTCTGAATGCAATTAATGAGTTAGTGTTTAGGGAGCGGAAACATCCGAGCCAAAACACACAATAACAGGATTTTTCCCATCATCTTCTTTGGGATGTTCGCTATTTGTTGTCATCGCTTACGTAAAATGTCGGCGTTGTACCATAAGCACTGATATATCAATCCCATCAGTCCCACTGTGAACCATTGGCTTGATCCGTGAGGTTATTTTGGAGCCCTTTATTGTGCATCCAGTTATTTGCGGAAAGCATCCATAAAAAGCGATGCATAATCCCTAGTTGTTTTTATCTTAAGGGAAACAATCGTTTACAGGAGTACAGCAGTGCTTTGTCTTTGTGATGAATCACTCAGGCGCTGTGTAAATGCTGGGCTTTAAAATGGCCCCTGCTGACTGATGAGAGAGCCCACAACTGTATTTTAAAAGGCTGGGACTGATCCACGACCGCTAATGGAGAGAATACTTAGTCATCTCAGCGGAAGAGAAGAGCAAATGGAATTGGGCAGAAGTGTGGAAGTGTTGCTCAGTTTGGTGCGGTGTGAGTGGGTATCAGTGCAGCCAGGTGATAAAGAGAGTGTAGCAAAGACATTTTTCACTGAGAGCTGTGGCTTAAAATTAAGAAACAAGCTAGATTACAGTGAAAAATGAATAAGCCGCGCTCGATCTTTATCTAAAGAGTGGAATTCAACCTTGACCTAAATCCTTCAGATGATTTCAAAGGAAAATAAGACCGTAAATGTGTTCTTAGAAATTAATGGTTTCCAAATATCTGGAATATTTTCCAAGTGAAGTTCAAGAGTTGTAACTTTACATTTATTTTACAGATGCTGTTAAATGTTGTTTATATATATAGGTAGGTCTGTCTATAAATTCTGTTTGGATGAGCCAAGTTAGAAACCATAAAAGGCTGATAAATGCACACCTGTGACCCTACAGTCTGTATTAATGAGGTCAGATGCAATGGACTATAACTTATTCAAGAAATGCTTATTTAAAAGTACACTTTCATGACTATGTTTCATAACACACTTAAGTACACTTTTAAAAAGTGCACTTTCTAATAATGTCAAAAGTTGGTTACACTATTTTAAGGTGTCCTTGTTACGTGTAACTACAGATTTATGTACTGAGTGATATTAATTAACTACATGTGCTTACTATATTTAGGGTTAGGATTAGGGTTTGTCTTAGGGTTACTTGCATGTAATTATGCATAATTTATTGTTATTATTATAGCATGTGTAACGTATAACAAGGACACCTTAAAATAAAGTGTTACCCAAAAGTTACTATAAATCATTGTTTTAATAATCTTTTTTAAATGTTTAAAAGAACTAAATTTATTTTCATGTGTTAACTAACATACTAAACCACATTTAAAGTATTTTTTTATTTTAACTGTAATTTGTTATTCAATATATTATATATTGAATATAATTAATAATATGTTTAAATAAGAGAAGTTTTAATGGCAATGACAGTATATTTTGGTACATCAGAAATGTTCTCTATACATTTAGCAGTGAGCTTTAACCATATTCCAAAGACAACAGACATGAAATTACAATTAAAATATACTCAAGTCCTACTTAAGTGGGACAAAGCAATCTAAAGTTCATCCAGTTGTATTTAATATCATTGAAACTATAATACATTTTTATTTACATACAGTTAACATGCGATTCGAATCTGAAACATTATATTTAATTCATATTTAAGTATATTCTTTTTAGAATATATTACAACCCGAATTCCGGAAATGTTGGGACATTTTTTAAATTTGAATAAAATGAAAATTAAGTCTTTCAAATCACATGAGCCAACATTTCATTCACAATAGAACATAAATGTTTAAACTGAGAAAATTTTATACTTTTATCCACTAAATGAGCCAATTTCAAATTTGATGCCTGCTACAGGTCTCAAAAAAGTTGGCACGGAGGCAACAAAGGGCTGAAAAAGCAAGACATTTTTAAAAGATTCAACTTGGAGAACATCTAGCATCAAGTTCATTGACACCAGGTCTGTAACATGATTAGCTATAAAAGGGATGTCTTAGAGAGGCAGAGTCTCTCAGAAGTAAAGATGGGCAGAGGCTCTCCAATCTGTGAAAGAGAGCGTAAAAAGATTGTGGAATACTTTAAAAACAACATTCCACAATGTCAAATTGCAAAGGCTTTGCAAATCTCATCATCTACAGTGCATAACATCAGCAAAAGATTCAGAGAAACTGGAGAAATCTCTGTGCGTAAGGGACAAGGCCGAAGACCTTTGTTGGATGCCCGTGGTCTTTCGGGCCCTCAGATGACACTGCTTTACTCATCGGCATGATTCTGTCATTGACATTACTAAATGGGCCCAGGAATACTTCCAGAAACCACTGTTAGTAAACACAATCCGCCATGCCATCTGCAGATGCCAACTAAGGCTTTATCATGCAAAAAGAAGCCATATGTGAACATGGTCCAGAAACGCCATCATGTCCTGTGGGCCAAGGCTCATTTAAAATGGACTCTTTCAAAGTGGAAAAGTGTTCTATGGTCAGATGAGTCCAAATGTGACAGTCTTGTTGAAAATCACGGAGGCCGTGTCCTCCGTGCTAAAGATGAGGGAGACCTTCCAGCGTGTTATCAGCATTCAGTACAAAAGCCAGCATCTCTGATGGTATGGGGGTGCATAAGTGCATACGGGCAGCTTACATCTATTTCAGGGAAGGGCTTATTTATTTCAGCAGGACAATGCAAAACCACATACTGCAGCTATTACAACCGCATGGCTCTGTAGTAGTAGAGTCCGGGTGCTGAATTGGCCTGGCTGCAGTCCAGATCTTTCACCTATAGAGAACATTTGATATGTCAAAAAAATATGTCAAAGACGACCACAAACTCTTCAGCAGCTGGATATCAGGCAAGAATGCTATATCAGGCAAGAATGGGACCAAATTCCAACACCAATACTCCAGAAAGTCATAACCTCGATGCCCAGACATCTTCAAACTATTTTGAAAAGAAGAAGAGATGCTACACCATGATAAACATGCCACCGTCTCAACTATTTTGAGACTTGGCATTAAAAATTTGAAATTAGCTAATTTTGTGCAGAAAATTGTAAAATTTCTGTTTAAACACTTATGTTTTCTATGTTCTATTAAAATAATGGCTCATGTGATTTGAAATTCTTTTATTTTTCATTTTATTCATATAAACCCCCCCTCCCCCCCAGAAAAAAAAACGTCCCAACATTTCCAGAATTCGAGTTGTAATTTGGTAACACTTCAGTTTAGAGACCAATTCTCACTATTAGCTAGTTATATATTAGCATATTACTAGTACATTGGCTGTTTATTAGTACTTATAAAACACATTCTGCATGACAATATTTTAGATTTCTTAATCCTACCCAATACCTAAACTTAACAACTACCTTGCTAACAATTAATAAGTAGAAAATTAGGAGTTTATTAGCAAAGAAGAGAAACATTTGTGGATATATTACTGTTTAAGGAATGTTTCTAGATTTACCATAAAATTATTTATCCCAGTTGTCTACTAGCTATACATCTTTGTTTTCCATTCATATAGGGCTCCTCTGGATGCTTCTGAAATATAATCCTATCCTAAAAACTTTGCCTCGAAACCTAATTGAATCCTAATAGCAAAAGATTCCATCTTCAGAGCATTTTTTTTTTCTACTGTAGAACGGAAAAAAAACAACTCCGTTAAGAACCTAATGCCCTCATTAATACTACAAATATGATCACATCATATCTTCAATAGAATACAATGAAATAAAACACTAAATATATCATATTTAAGGCACACAGACAGAAAGATCCATTCAGAAGAAGGATGCAGTGAGCCGCGGCTGGCGACAGTCCAGCAATGCTGCTCTTGTTTAACTGGCTGAATTACACTGTATTGCTTTGTCATATTGCAGCTCAACTAAATCCACTGATGTTATTAGCTAAATGATGTTGGCTAATGCTGGTTGTCTTATGAGGAACAGATTTCAGAGCAGCTCTAATGTAAACCATGGATACGTCTTTTGATGTCAGTCCTCTCGCTGTAGTCATTTGATTGTGCACAGGATTTGTCTGTTCATGAAAGTGTTCATCCACAAACAAAGCCAGTCCATCTCAGTGTATCAGAAACACCTGTTCCATTTGATGCTGGTGAATGAAAGCTCTCTGCTCTCATGAGTTCAGGTGCGGCTCTGACTGACGTGAAGGTCAACCCAACACAAGTAGCAGCTGAATAAGAGTTCATCTGCAGTTTTTAATGGGAGGAAGTATGATATCAAAGTCATGTTGCATGCATTAAGGTGGAGTGTTGAAATGCATTTTGTCTGTAATTTATTTTTTTGCAATATGTGAAATGGCCTATAGAAGCTTCTCCTCATCACCTGTTACCACTCCTATTTCATTTTACAAATTAAAAAAAAATAGCAAACAAATATATAATCATTGATTTCAAAATGGCAAATAAAAATGAAATCAAATATAGAAAGACATAAAATATAATGACTACCACTCTAAAAACTTGTACTGTCCCATCTTGAGGGTGGTGGTCATAAAACTTTTGCATCCTATATGGAAATATAATTTCACATATTGACCTACTGTATATCACAGATTGCCATATGTGTTACCTATAAGGTGGTACATACATTCTTTGGGTAGATAAAGATACAAGTTTACAACATTTATAAATAATCCACACAGTAAAATTTTGGATGTGTACATATAGTAATAATAATAATAATAATAATAATATCTATAAGAATTTTTTATATGATATTATATGTAGCATCCATATGTCAACAATGGTATATTTTATTTACATCTTATGCAGTCCATCGATTACGAAGATGATGTCACTTCTAGAATGCGTTGTTGGAATGTTGAGACAGCCGCTGCTGTCGGCGGTGCCATTGAAGGTGGCTGTAAAGCCCAATCTGGGAGCCACATGTCCTGCCACAGTCGAGACATGTGAGTGCTGAGTCTGGGGATGGATGTGGTTGTGGCTGTGCACGTTGGTGTCTGCGCTGATGTAGCACAGTTCTGTGTTGGGCACACTGTAATTCGATCTGTTGGACTCCCAGATCGCATGCAGAACTCCATGCCTGTCGGTTGGCAGCTGTTGTTTCCAGCACTCCCGGGTTGATGCCGCAGCTTTTCAGGATCCCCTTAAGATAGTCCTTATAGCGACGCTTCTGACCCCCTGGTCTCCTGTTAGCTGCGTATATCTGCCCATAGAGAACCTGCAGGGGTAGGCGGTGTGAGGGCGTGCGGATAACATGTCCAACCCATCGCAGTTGCCGCCTAGCAAGGGTTGTCTCAATGCTGCTGGAGTTGGTGCGCTGTAGGATATCCGTGTGGGGGATTTTGTCTTTCCATGTGACACCTAGTATGCGCTGGAGGCATCTGATGTGAAAGCCCTCGAGACACCGAATATGCCTGCGGTAGGGAGTCCAAGCTTCTACACCAAACAGCAGAGTGGAAACGCAGACTGCCTGGTAGACGGTTGCTTTGGTGAAGGTATGGAGATCTTTATTAACAAAGACTCGAGATCGAAGTCTACCGAAGGCAGAGGAGGCAAGATTTATGCGTGCCTGGATCTCATTGTCTATGAGGCAAGTGGGAGTTAGGATGCTTCCAAGGTAGCAGAAGTGCCGAACAACCTTTACTGGTGTGTCATTGATGTAGAATTCAGGGGGTGTGGATCGTGGTCTGTGCAATGATCGCTGTCTTTTGGATGTTAACTTGTAGGCCACAAGCTTGGTAGACTGCGCATACAACATCCAGTGTGTGCATTGCAGTAGAGCTGTGGGCTAGGAGGGCACAGTCATCAGCATATTGCAGTTCATGAATTGTGATGGTGGTGGTCTTGGTGATGGCTTGCAGGCGGCAGAGGTTAAAGAGATTCCCATCCAGACGAAACTAGGCAGACACCCTCGTCAGGGCTAAGGGAGTTGCGGGAAAGGAGGGTGACTGCTGCCAGGAAAAGGTTGAAGATCACTGGAGCCAGAACACAACCCTGTTTCACTCCTACCTGCACAGGAAAGGAGGGGGATTGAGATGTACCCACAATCACAGGAGCCTGTATGCCAATGTGAAACTGTTGAAGGATGTCCAGAAACCTTGGTGGCACCCCAAACTTCTCCAGAATGACCCAAAGGACTTGGCGGTCAATGCTGTCAAAAGCCTTTGTCAGGTCGATGAAGGCAAGGAACAGGTCTTTGTTGTGTTCTCTGGCCTTCTCCTGCAATTGGCGCAGGACAAAGATCATGTCGGAGGTGGACCGATCCTTCCTGAAGCCGCACTGTGATTCAGGAAGGATCCTTTCTGTGATGTTCTTGGTTAGAGAACAAGCATGACCCTCGCTAATACTTTCCCTGCCACAGAGAGCAGGGATATGCCACGACTGTGAAACAGTTTTTTGTGCCCATATTTTCTGGATGAGTTGGTGGAGGTTTTTGGTGAGCAGGTACCCGGCATTCTTTATAGCCTCTGCAGGGATTCCATCAGGACCAGAAGACTTATTGTCCTTGAGGCTACGTACTGCTGCGAGGACTTCTGAGAACCTGGGTGGGTCATCAAGCTCATACGCAGGTGGGAGCTTTGGGAGGCGCTGCAGGACAGTGGAGTCAGTCGGGTTGATTGAGGAGGGTGTTAAAATGTTCAGCCCAACGCTCAAGTATTCCTTGTGCAGTACTGTACAGTCTGCAGATCTGATAGGGGTGATTCTGCGTTTTTGGGGCCAATAAGTGATTTTATTGCATCGTAGAAAGCTTGTGAATTGTTGGTGTCTGCATAGCCTTGGATTTCATGGGCTTTCCTAAGCCATCAGTCATTCTCCATTATGCGAAGCCGCCGTTGCACCTCAGCACGGATATTACTCCAGTGCGAGCGCAGAGAGGGAGATTGGAGAGATGGGCAGTGAGGGCTTTACACTTCTCTTCCAGAAGGTTGAGTATTTCAGGGGAGCTGTCGTCAAACCAGTCCTGGTGACATTTGGAAGTGAATCCAATTGTGTCCTTAGCTCAGCTATACAACAAGCTGCTACTATTAGCCCATGCACTTTCCACTGTATTGTGTAGGGGATGAATGAGAGCAGAGGAAATGTTATCAGCCAAGCAGCAACGGTACGATGCAGTGATGTCAGGGGATTTTAGGGCTCGGAAGTTGAGCCGTCTTGAGGGCTAATGTGTTGAGGTCGGATCGTTAGATGTATCTTGGATCTGATCAGCCGATGATCTGTCCAGCATTCCGCACCACGCATTGCTCGGGTGATGGAGATTTCATATAGATCTTGTTGCCGGTTTATAATGTAGTCCAATAGGTGCCAGTGTTTGGATCTGGGGTGCATCCATGATGCTTTGTATTTGTTTTTCATTTGGAAAGTTGTATTGGTTATGACCAGTTTGTGCTCAGAGCAGAGGGAGAGTCGCCGCAGGCCGTTCCTGTTCATGTTGCCTAATCCATATTTCCCAATTACCCCAGACCAGAGCATGTTGTTGGTGCCTACTCTGGCACTGAAGTCTCCCAGAAGCACAAGTTTATCAGTGTGAGGAACTTTGAGGAGAACTGTGTCAAGAGACTCATTAAAAGCGTCTTTAATGGTTTCTTCAGCATCCACAGTTGGTGCATATGCGCTCATCAAGGTTGCATAGCGACCCTTCGCAAGGGGAATGTGCCAGGTCATCAGCCGCTCACTGATTCCCACAGGAGACTCTGGAATGTTCTGGAGCAGTCTGCTTTTAATGGAAACGCCTACTCCGTGTAGATGGCGGGTGTCTTCTGGAAGGCCCTTCCAGAAGGTGTATCCTTGCCCAACTTCTATTAGCGAGTCCTCTCCTGCAAGCCGAGTCTCACTCAAAGCTGCGATGTCAATGTTGTATTTGTTGAGCTCGCTCGCAATCAAGGCAGTGCGCCTGCGGGGTCCGTCAGTTCCATTCTGCACATCAAGAAGTGTGCGTACGTTCCATGTAGCCAAGATTAATAGTTTAAACTTATATTTTCGACCCCGTAATGGGATGCCTTGGCGACAGCGGTGGGCCACCCAGGAGTGTAGGGAACAGACAATGTTTGGGTCACCTTTTCTAGACCCTCCCCCCAGCAGGGGGTGAGCAGTGAAACGGGCTGCTCAGTCGCACAAGAAGCTGCCGAAGGTGGACGCTGTTCCAACCCGTCCACACAACGACCATCACGCTTGTGCTGCCTCCGTGCAGGGTTCAGGCTAGAGGATGCCACCTTCACATTTACCCTGTCGAAGGGCTTGTACGTTGAAGTGATAGCTTACGCAGAGAGTGGATTTAATGTGAAGAGAGGGGTGCGCAGACCCTATCTCCACAGCTTCACTCCAGAACCCAGTTTCCAGTGGCAGGAGATGAACTCTAGACAACCAGATGGACGGTGGAGTTGCAGGGGGCTGCTAGGTCTCAGTCTGTTGAGCCTGCCTCTCGTATGTCCCCAACGCGGCCTTGTCTTGAAGAGACGAAATGCTCATGGAAGACAACCCACAGAGCAGTGGGGGCAGCAGTCTTAGTTAATGGCGGACTGCACTCGCCATGTCGAGGAGTATCATTGGCATAAATGGAGTTTTTGCAGCGGCTCTAGTGATGCCACTCATCTAGTCCCACCATACCTGTTAGCCTTCCGCTGTTGGTCCACGGCTACTTATTCGACAGGGAACCACCACATGGAGCCCCCAGCTTATTTCGCAGTTTACCTTCATACCTGAAGGGTTGTCCATTATCCGCAACCTATGGACGTGGTTGGTATCAGTCAGCTCTGCCCCAACTTATTTACATATGCAACGTTACACACACACACACACACAATTTAATCAATATTATATTATCTGCAAGTACAGGCATTAAGTATATTTTAAAAGCTCATAAAGTACTTAAACACCCTTTTTTTCACAAGGGAAAGCAATGGTTTGTTTCAGCATGGTCTCCTCTACATCATACATCATCCTCTTGTCTGAAAAAAAATAAAAAAAAAGTTCTTCTACCAGATGCAAAAAGATTTTAGAAAATCTTATGACAAACACACAAATCATAGTGCTAAATTCTGAGTGCTAAACATAATCTGCAACCCATTTGTAGTGAGGCCTATAACCTTGTAGGCACAGAATGTTTCTTTTCTCTTTCAGCGAGGCAATCATGCTGCACACATGTTGCCCTTTGCGTTACGGTTACAGTCCGCTGCGATCCCCCAAGATTCAGTTCTCTACTTTATTCCACTAATTTATCTCTGATCGCGAGCCATACCCACCCATATGACAGATATTATTTGCACAAGCCTTTCTCCTTAATTTCTGCAATCCTTCTATAGTCCTTTAGAATTGGACTAATAATTGTCATTACGGCTTACAGTTGATTTTATTTCCAAAGCACAGATCTATTGTTTTTTTTCCCAAATATGTTGTGTTGTCACTGACGTTTAACTTCCCTAGAGTCAATTATAGATGTTTGATGAATTCTCATTTTGGATATTAATTCTCTAAATTTAAATGTAAGTAGTTGGTTGTTAGACAAGATTTCAAGGGATGTCTGTTTTCAAACTCGGTCGGGAAACATTTTAAGCAGAGAGCTGAAACGGTTCTGTTGCCTTATAGGTGTAACCAAAGAAAATAGACCTCATCCTAATTTGTAGAAAATATTTTCCCAGGTTACAAATAAGCCTCATACATTCAATGCCTTTGATTAATGATATGCAAGTACACATCCAGAAGCTTTCTATGAGCCATTTAGAAACATGTGCAATGAAAGCCTTCATTGACTTGACCAGAGTTTCCTTTTCCAAGCAAAGTGACTTACCACACTGCAATCAGTCTTTCAGCTGAAAGTAAACTGCAAGTTCCGAAGGTAAAATAGTGGCTACATCAAAGTCAGCTCGGTCTAAATTGAAAAGGCATCTGCAGGCTGATGGCTTAAAAATGATAGGAAAACATCTGCATGGGGAACCGAACCAAACTTGAATTTATTTTTAAATTAACTGGCGGTCCAACAATTTAACTTGAAGACCATATTCCAAACTGATTAGAGAATATAATGATGATGATTGTTTTAAATTGATTATTTGAAAGTAGGCTGTGGGCTATATTATGACCCTTTAAGTGCAGTAATTCTTTGACGAATCCATCGGTTGATTTGGTCAGGAGTATGTCAGCAGCACACATATCTTTACTCATCTCAGCCTACACTCTGAAATAAATTAGCGCTTCAGGCACGCAGGTGCGTGAGATTGGTGTTTGCAGTGTGAGTGTAGTGACGTCCCGACCTTCGGTTGCAGGTGTGATCCACACCACCTCTTACTCTAATCTACATATGAGGGAGCAAACATCACGGAGCTCCGGTTGCTGTGACTACACTGATATGCAAGACTGCAAACCTTTTGACAAACATTTTGACACTAAATCATGCTGGTGTCCGGTTGGGATGCTGGGTCTCCATCTTGAAGTAGACACAGGTGTGAAATTAAGGTGTGCTGCACACCAGCACTGAGATCCTGCTGGTGCTGAGAAAACTACATGTTTTGAGTTTAAAACATTTCCTACATTTTTTTTCTGGCTATAACCTGTTGAAAAAAGTGAATTATGTTTTGAAGCATGGCAGCTGGTTTGAGCTTGTTTAAGCTGGTCCTGAGCTGGTTCTAAGCTGATTATGAGCTGGTCCTAAGCAACTAGCTCCTGCTCCTTAAACCAGCTCATGACCAACTAAGGGCCAGCTTAAACCAGCTCAAACCAGCTGCCATGCTTCAAAACATACTTAACTAGCATATGAGTTTTTTTTTTTCCCCCAACAGGGTAGGGTTATGCACCAGAACAAATTTAATTAAGAGTGCATTGTAAATTCCAGTACAGGAATAATATATACATAATTCTGTCCTACATGAAAGGTAAAAAATTGAGTGGCTTTTGATCTCCCAAAAATACCCCATCTACTAGGAGTAAAATGGCAAGGTGGTAATTTTAGCCTCCAAAGTGCATTGAAATACCTCAAATTTAAGTAAATAAGGAAATAAAAATAAAAGAAAACGATCATTTATCATTTAATTATCATAATTTACATTTTTTTAGTTTTAACTGAAGGGCAATTGAGGGGAATAAATTTAAGCATGCGTGTCATGGGTTAAGTTTCTTGTAATTTCCTAAATTAATAATCCTGCCATACATGGTAAATGAGGCTCCATACCCTTGTGAAAATGAAGTGCATTTAACTGTACTGAATGTGCAGAAATAGTATACTTAAAATCTAAAAAATACATAACACCTGTATCTGCATTTTATATAATATTAAATAAAAGGATATTTAAAATGTAAACAGCACACTTTCATTTTTTTAAACACTTTAAAAAAAAAAAAAAAAAAGCAGTATGTAATAATGTAAATTTAAAGTACATTTTTAATCCATATGTTTTGATGTGTTGATTAACACATCAAATACTTAATAACTGTGAATGGTGTGTTAATCTATATTACATTTAAAGTTAATGTATTTTAAACATGCCAAATTGCAACTTCATAACTAATGTGTAATTACAAATAGTTCAATTCATCACAAACTAATAGAAATTACGGTCACACTTTATATTAGGTGGCCTTAACTACTATGTACTTACATCAAAAAATAAGTACAATGTACTTATTGTGTTCATACTGTATTGCAAAACACTATTGCTGCTATTGAGGTGGGATACGGGTAAGGTTAGGGACGGGTTTGGTGGTATGGGTTGGTTTAAGGGTGGGTTAAGGTGTAAGGGATGGGTCAACAGTGTAATTATAAATGTAATTACAGAAATTAATTACAGATGTAATTACATATAGGTATTTTTAAAAATATAAGTACAATGTAAAAACATGTACACAATAAGTGCATTGTACCAAATGATTAATTTAAATGTAAGTACATAGTAGTTAAGGCCACCTAATATAAAGTGGGACCGAAATTACATTAAAGCATATTTTTTTTTGTAAAATCATAAAAATCAATAGAAGTAATTATGCAATTACATATAAAAATGTACTTAAGTCCTACTTGTGGGTCAAAAAGCACTCTAAAATTCAGCTAATTGCAGTTAATGCAAATTTAAACTACAATCCTCTTCCATTTAATTGCAATTAATGAAAATAAGAGACATTACATTCAGTTCACACAAGTAAAATTAGTTTGAAGTGTATTATTTCCATAACAAGTACTCTTTGAAAAGTATGGTACTTTTTCAAAAGATCACAATAAATAGTAATTAAATTAAAACTATTTCAAACATATTGGAACAATTTAAACATTAAGCTAGGCTGTCAGACATAAGCAGCGTGCTTTTCAAAGCACTGTAAACAAAATGATTCCATATGCAAAGTATTTACAGCCAGTTTTCCGATTGGTTGCACTCTGAACGGAATTGACAAACCAAGGGTATGATTACAGTGTCAATACCTGCTGTGCAGACCATTTGACTTGTTTATATCTTGAATGAGCAAGACCTCAGAAATGCTGGTTGCACTCAAGGAGCAGATTTCAATAAGGACTCGGTATAATCAGCAAGCTCAGTGGATTCGAACCCAATTCAAAAGGGTCACACACTAGACTCAGAATGTTTTGCAAATGAAAGCCACTTCCAGATGAGATTGGATAACAACAAACCAGACTGCCTTTTGTCCAAATACAACATCTACAACGAGGGACGTGTACGACCTTCAACTGCTAGGAGAATTAAGTAAGATTAGACTTCATACTCCTTGAGTATAAATACTCAGACATCTTAGTTTTTTTACGATCGCTATGACAATTTTCTCAATACTTCTAACAATTTCCCTAAACTCTTAACGCACCAACAGACCTACAACACACAATTGACAAAATGGTTAATTTCATGCTCAAAATCACACATTGTAAACTAAACTCCAACACTAATTTTCAAATTACAATAATACGCTAACACAATATACCATGTCTACCAAAACACTGCAAACACGTCTCAAAATTAAATAATTCCAAAACACTAACATGTTCTCTTCCAACAGGAACATTGTCAATCATAGCTAGCACAATATCATAAAAACACTAATATCAGATGGACTTACAGAAACCACATTATTTTGTATGTGTCAGATCTGCCCTTATACAATACTATATTGTATTGATCATAAATCAAAATATAGCTCATTTATTATGTGAAAATACAAAATATAAAAACAACAACAAAAAAGCCACAGAAGTATCAAAAAAGTCTGCCCAGTCTTCTGCATTTGGCCACATGTTCTCATCCATATCACACCTGATATCCACACCTAAGATGGCAAGGCATCTTGGGAAGAATCTTTTGGTATGCCTTATCCTTATTGTTCAGCTGAGATATCTTGGCATGCAGCATCCCGGAGGGACGAGGTCAAAAACTTTCCATTCCCCTGCTCAGAAAAACTCCTCAATGAGGTTGAGGAAAGGGGAGTAAGGGGCAAAAATGGACATCTTTCTCGAATGGGTGTCAAACCATGCTCTGACTGCACTGGGAACGGTGGAATGTCACATTCTTGCATGTGATCACATATTGGCAAGTTGTCTCCCACCTGACCCCTTTCTCTGGCACCAGTCTTTGGTGCAGATCTTCTAAAAGCTCACATTTATGCAGGAGTGCACTTTTCCACACAGGATCAGCCCAAAGAGGTCCTCTTTTACTGAATATCCTATGGTCATGCAATTGAAAGAACGTCAACACCTGAGTGCGTTTCTGAGAATCAGCTGTAATTTATGTATTTGCAATATGTATTTGCATCTTCAATCAGCTGTTTCTCATTAGCTATGGAAAAAAAACAAAAAAAAAAACAGGACATCTTTGTGTTTTAATTCACAATATGAACAGCTGTTCACTTTGACTTTAGCCCATAAGTTAGCTTTAGAAAATGTAATCTGTTCTGACATACAGTGTGAAAGCATTTGTAAATTTGGCGTTAAAATTAAATTGTTTTGGTCTTGGTTGAGCTGGTGTATAAAAGATCAAGCATTTTAAATAGGTGTTAACTATGCATTTTGTATCAAAGCAACAAGAAATGTGTTAATTGTATAGCCTACTCAGACGGATGTTGTGCTAACAGTGTTAAGAGTTCAGGAAAATTGTTAAAAGTATTGGGAAAAAAAAAAAAGTTTGAATGCAGTTTGAAGGCATTTGTTTTTATATCTGCACCTCAGGCTTTGAACATTTTATCTATTAAAACACTTTTCATTAGTCTCACTAATTTTATATAATTTGTCCACTAACAATGTACAGCAATGTATACACATGCATCATAAGATAACTCCACCTCAACCTTCATGAACAAACGATAAATAACAGTTTAGGAAATCAGATTTTAACCAGTTTTGGAATAAAATGGCAGATTCCTTTGTCGTGCATGTGCAAACTTATATACACAAATTAGATTTTCACACATAATTTGACAATATTACAGCTTGACAGGAAGTAGGACACAACAATAACATCTTGTTTGTTTTTATATATATCTTTTTCATACACCACGTCTCATTTTATATGCCAAGCTGTCTACCTAAAAAAAAAAAAAAAAAAAAAAAAAAAAAAAGCAAATTTGTTTTGTTTGCGTTGCAAATTTTTTAAAATGTAATTGTGCTAGTAATTGTCACAACTGGGGCTTGTGTGTAAAAATCGCTATTAATTCGTTTCCAAAATCCAATATCAAAATTCTTTATATTTATTAATATCACACTTGTCTAGGTTTTTCACAGTTTCAGACTGAAAGTCTGGGGACATGGTTAAATAAAATACACAGTATAAACATTTGAACACATAGAAACATTTGCAGTGTGTATGTACAGTATGTACACTCTAAAAAGCGCTGTGTAAAAAGATACACAACCCAGCGATTGGGTAAAATATGGACCAACCCAGCGATTGGGTAAAATATGGACCAACCCAGCGATTGGGTAAAATATGGACCAACCCAGCGATTGGGTTGTTTAGACCCAGCAGTTGGGTTACTGCCCAGAAGGTTGGGTTACTGCCCAGAAGGTTGGGTTAAACGTTTAACCGAACTGTTGGTTGAAAACAACCCAGCATGTGTTCTGTCTAATATTTACCCAGCACTGGGTTGTATTTAACCCAGCATTTTTTAGAGTATGTATGCATGCATTTATTTATTTTAAAAAGGCTGCTGAGAAAAACAACCCATGGGACTTTAAAGTGATGAAAAAAAAAAAACTCATTAACTCATAAATATCTGTACAAAAGAGTAATTAAGAAAAGAGAGTAAATTGGTGTGGATCATATTAAATTGCAAACCTAATTAGTTGTTTTGACTGTGGGCTCATGCAAGATAGTTTTAAAAAAATCTAATGATATAATGACATTATATCAGTTCATTAAAAAAAAAAAAAACTTAAAAATCAAGGTTAAGCTCATTGTTTTGACTGCAAAAATGTACTTGATGGCCATAATCATATTTAATTTCTCATAGTGATCTTGGGGCTTGTGTAAATGAAACATGCTTGAAAATCTCACACAATGGGAATCATCTAAGCTACATAAAAGATCATTTCTCCAACTGAAAGAAAAAAAAATTGAAATATTTTAGCTGACCGCATAAGCTACGTCCTCAATTAACGTTTCAAAAGATTTCCAAAAGTGTTAGTGGACCATCACACATTTAAAACTGTACAAGTTATACCTCCATTCACAGGCTAGCATGGCTCGTTTGTTTGAAAGGGCCTGCCACAAGAAATCCTAGTCTTCTGAAGAGAGCGAGATACATCTCACTTCACTTGAGACAGGTTAATCTAATTGCTGCAGTTTCTGACCCCAAAAACAAATCCTGTTTCTATTCACTGCTCTCGTCCTCCCCAACTCATCTCTTCACTCTTAAAAATAAAAGGTGCTTCACAATGCCATAGAAGAACATTTGTATAAATGGTTCCATAAAGAACCTTTAACATCTGAAGAACCTTTGTTTCACAAAAGGTTATATGAGGCGAAAGAAGGTTCTTCAGATTATAAAAAGATAAGAGGTGGTTTCTTGATTCTTTAAAGAACTTTTGCCTGAATGGTTCTTTGTGGAACCAAAAATGGTTCTTCTATGGCATCACTTGAAGAACCTTTATTTTTTAAGAGTGTTCATCTCTCATTTGTGGTTGAGAGCCTGGTAAAGTTATCTGTATTTACAAAGGCTTCATCGCTGTAACATCTAGTTTTTGGTAAACCAATTAAATAATGCACGCATTGATCTGCTTATGACATTACCAGGAAATTGGGAAGTTTTGGAAATGAGTCGCAACCTGCTTGCAAAGGCCTCTGCACTGTCCCCATAAAGCCCTGCCTGATCTAAGCACTCCTAACAGTGTTTGACAATCCAAAGCACTAGTGAAAGAGTCACGGCCAGAACCCACATGGTCAGTAATTGTAAATGTCAGGCATAATTAAGAGGCGAATAAATAGCTGTACCTTTGTGCTGGGGATCAACAATGCAGAATCCATGGAAAACACGCTCCCTCTTCCCAATGGGAGGCTTTTGTCTGGCAGCACACTCCTACTGAACAAACCCTGTTGTGACAGCGCCTAATTGGAGAAACATGTTACACTTAATGAACAATAGCATAATAAGTGGTTTGTGATTCATGAAAGAGTTTATCGCCACAACATCTGTTTCATCCAAGACACAAACATGAAATTATTTCTCAGTTTCCCATGAGATAAATAAAACAACCATGTCTCAATGCTTTTATAAATCTCAAAAAATGACGGAACCAACAAGAGAGTATGTTTTGCATTTTACAGAGTTGAGATTATCACTATTCCAAGAATCGCACAGATGCAAAATAACGGAGAAAAAAAAAAAAGAGCTTAAACTTTCTTATGAGCAATCTAATACAATATCAACCCCTTATACTTTGGTGTCCCATATTTTAATCTTTTTAAGCATTAGAGGCACAAGTAACATTTTTATACATTAACTATTATCATAAAAAATTTGCCACAAATAAAACATAGAATTTTATAAACACATAAAATGTCTGTATCCTCTTTTAAACTGTGATTTTGGTCTGTTCAGCATCTGAGGTTTACATAGTCAAACCCAACTAATTCATTCAATCATTAAAATAGTCATATTTTTCACATAATGGGTTGAACTGATATTCAGTTAATAATAACAATAAAAAAAATAAAAAAAAGCAACTTTAGTATTTTCTTATTTTTAATAATTTTCTCTCTTTTACATATACATATCCTCATGCATTTTGTCGGTTTAATTGACATTTTTGACCTCCTAATGTTAAGGACCAGCAATAAAAGGTGCTACAAAAAAAGGAAACAAATAAGAAAAAAAAAAAAAAAGTGTGTGTATATACACTATATTGCCAAAAGTATTGGGTCACCCCCTTCTAATGAACAGGTTTGACTACTCTAGTAATTTCTAGGAGTACAAATCTTAATGTTTAAGCATATAATGATATTCTAGGGAATTGTACGCTTCTAATTTTATAGCAATAGGTTGGACAGGACCCTTTTAGAGTAACAGAGTAACAGCAGACGATGAGATGGTAAGTTATATGTGCAGATATCTGTTTGTTGGAGAGAGGAGTCGATAACAGGACTGAATTCTCGTGACAGGAACTCGTGGACGCTGGGCGAACCACACACCTCACTGAGAGTCTTCGATGGGCTGACAGGAGACCGCTGGAAGAATCTGGATCCAGGAGACAGAGGGACACGACGCTGGAGAGAACACAGGAGGCAAACAGGTAAGTCACTGAGATAGCTTTAGGAGTCTACTTCGTAACAACAAGACCAGAGATTTAGGCTGTGTCCAAATTCAGGGTCTGCATCCTCCTTAGGATCCTTCCTACCCGGTTGAAGGAGGAGGGATCCTCCGACGTCCGCAAAACCCGGAAGTCGGTGTTTGTGAATTTGGACAGCCTACCCTTCTTTCAGTTCCCTCCCTTACCCATTGCTCGTATCCTGTCGCCTAGCAACCGTGACAGCGCCAAGCAAGAAGCGGGAAAATGGACCAACAAAGAGTTATTCTCCTCATTTGAATTCTTTTGGAAGAAATAAAGCAATTAAATAAATTAAATACTTTCTTTGCTCGTTGTCGGAGAGTTTTTTATATCAGACTACAAGACAGTCACATCTAGGTAAGCCATTATAGCCTATTTTTATTTGTTTTTAAGTATTCTACTAATTTCTCCTACAAATTCATTGAGCCGAAGCATAAACTTTAGCTTGTTTTGTCAGAGAAACTCCTCTCCCACTCCACTACCGCTCGCTTCGTCCGCCATTACGCTCTGCCGAAAAGAATTATGGGATAGGTAGGACGGGAAAGGATCCACCACACCCATCCTTCCAATTCGGGGAAAAGGAGGACGTATTTGTGGGCCGCATTTGAAGGATCCTACGAATTTGGACAGCCTTCGTCGCGGCGCTGTGACGTAACATCCTTCAAATGAGTACTCCAAAGGATGCAGACCCTGAATTTGGACACAGCCTTAGTGTAGTGAGGTGTGTGGCTTTATAGAGCTGGGTGATGAGGCTCAAATGACGTGCAGGTGTGTTCCATTAGAATTCAGGTGATGGTGTGCGTTGTGATTGGCTGGTCTGGGAGCCTGGCCGATCTGTGACAGTGCTACAAAAAAGGAAAACCTGGAGCACAAAACCAGTCATAAGTAGTACATGTATATTTGTAGCAATAGCGAACAATACATTGTATGGGTTAAAATTATCGATTTTCTTTCATGCTTAAAATCTTTAGTATATTAAGTAAAGACCATGAATTAAATTTCCTACCCTGGATATATCAAAACAACATTTTTTGATTAGTAACATGCATTGCTAAGAACTCCATTTGGACAACTTTAAAGGCGATTTTCTCAATATTTAGATTTTTTTGCACCCTCAGATTCCAGATTTTCAAATAGTTGTATCTCAGCAAAATATTGTCCGATCCTAACAAACCATACATCAAATGGAAAGCTGATTTATTCAATTCTAAAAAAAATTATTTACCTATATGATGGTTTTGCGGCCTAGGGTCATATATAAATATATATATAATCATCTCAGAGGGACGCTGTCTTTGACCAGATATGAAATGCCTGATTTGAAATGAGTCCAGCAATGAGATTAGGGTTTCAAAATTCCAGAGGAACTACTATGTTTAAGGCTGGACCGGATTTCATGGTGGAAGGCGGAAAAGATTGGTCATGTCTGAAGCGCATGGAAATATACTGGACATGCAGGGGGAGGCAAGACTAGCTAATGAAAGGAATTAAAAACACAAAAACAACTGCATTCCTCAAGATTTGTGGATTTGGAAACCTCAGAGCACACATTAGAGCAGCCTCTTCAGCGGATGGTAGCCTGTAGGGCCATGCCAACCTCAACGTCGAGAACTCTTAGGTCAAAACAGTCACAGCTCCGTGTTGTTTTACAAGTGAGTTATGGCCTGCATACAGCGGATTCCCTCTGCTCTTCTCAGGCTGGTTAATAGCTCTTCTCTTGTGGGCTCTCCTCCCAGCATGCAGCTTCCAGGCAGCTCTGTGGTGTCTTTGTCTGCTGGCCGCTGCTGTCTGCGGGGAGCCTCGTCTGCCCCGTCCCCCTGGTGTCCAGATGTTGCCCGGTCAACCGGCCCTCAGTGCAGCGGCCTGACCTGCTCCAGCACAATTTACCTCAGTGCTCCAAATCAATTTACCTCATTTCAAGATCACGTCAAAACTATCTAGGCTGATTATAGTCTTAAAAATGAAGTGTGCAGTTTCATTTGATGCAATGCAATGTAAATTACACTATAAAACAGCTATAAGTTTTAGTAATCATTTATACTGTGAGAGGAAAAATAATGTTAACAATTATTAATATAATTAATAATATAAAAAAATACATAAAATAAATCAATTAAAATAATTAATTTGTATTTCTATTGGTATTTTGCAATTGTACTAAAGCCTAAATCAATAATTAAAATATTTTCTGGAAAATATTATTGTTAATATAAAATAATTATAAAAAATTATCAAAAATTTTCCCAGACCCCAGTTTGAAAACCTTTAGCATAATAACGTTTATTTTATTTTTTTATATTTTTTTATATATATTTTACATTTTTAGTTTTTAAATGACTTTTATTAATGTTCTTTATTTAAAAAAAATCAGAATTTACTTCAAATTAATATAAATATTAAACAAAGAGCTCATGCAATACTTACAACATTTTTACCTGATGTTGATGACAAACATTTTATGAAAATCATTTTCACAGACCATTTACTGTAGGTGGAAACAAATAAAACCACACTTATTTCATATTATATTTTATTTATATTTTTAATTCACTTTATATTTCTATTTATTTTATTATATTTATTTATATATCTTGTTTGAAAAACCTTGGTGTAAACTAACAAAATCAGGTTGATTTAATTATATTAAATACTTTTTCCCCCTTAAAAACATCCATCCATCCTCCAAAAGTTTGTCCTCTGTAGTTTTGGATGGACTTAAAACCTGATAACTTAAATCTTACCACATGAAGCCATGAGCTTTTACAATTACAGTGTAGCTGTTTCTGCATTTTAAGCATTTTGAGATTGGAGAAAGCATTTTAACATACCCTTATTTGAAAAAAAGGTAGGACAAGTACGCTGCAACAAAGATCAATTGCCAACCATAATGTCTAAACTTAAGCTATATAAGTCAAGATAATTGATCTCATGCTCATTAAACGGATAGCTGGTAAAATGCGTCAAACAGTCAAGAGCTATGGATCACTGCAGTCGCACCTCCAAGTGTCACATTCAGGGTCAGCGGGGAAGTTTTGAGAGATCAGTCAGCAAAAGGGCACTCGCCAGCCTCTGGTCCATACCATAAAAGTCAAAGGGGAAAGATGATGATTGTTAGAGGCCTGTAAATCTTCTATAGGGTTCAGTTAACTGCTTTTGATCTGTGGCAGCACTGTATGAAATATATCTCCAATATGAGATCAGAGAGTGGGAGATTTGGACGGGGGGGCCAATTGTAAAGGCTGAACTGCAGTAGCTTCGCCAGCGCCAACGAAATGTCATAATCAAGAGAATCTCGCCCGGAGATGAGTTCGAGCTGTGGTCGCCCGGTTCGGTTAATTTGTGATGAGCAGCCTCTTCAAATCACTCATCCTTTATCTGAAATCAATTATCATTGTGAAGATGGAGGCTGCGCTCACGACAGACATCACAGACCCAGCTGTTGCCCTCTGTACTTATTAGCCTCACTCTGAAGACAACCGTAGTATTAATCTGCAAACTCAGGACAAATGTAATTACGCCTACATTCAATAGCTGTCACGCTTAAAAACCCTCACCGTGATATATTGTTGTGGGATGTACAGATTAGGGTTTCATAATTAGTTCATGTCGACATGCATATTGCAAAGCAGCAGTGATGTAATGGACCCAAGCTAATTCTCCAAACTGGAGAAAAGGATGCCTGATCTGGACCATGGAAATGAAGACGTCTGTTCTTCGTCTCCGTGGCAAATGTTTGGAAATCAGTAAGTGTGCTTGAGTGGTTTTCAGTTGTCCCACTTCAGACGATTCAACACAATCAATCACAGAATCATTTGGTAAATCTTTAAGACATGAAAAGGGGAAAAGGGAAAAAAATAGCTTCTGCCTAAACCAAGGAGGTCTGAATAAAGCTTTATCATTTACCTCGTCCTGCCGCAGATACACTACCTGAACGATTTTTTATGGTAAAATACATTTTTCTTAACCCAGTTTAATGTTCTAACGTTGATCTAATTTTTGTGGTGTAAGAAAAAAAACAAGCCATCAGAGTGATTAATATGCTTCCCAAATATGCAGTATTAATTGTGCAGAGGGTAATATTTAATACCTTGAGATTTGTATGAAATAGAGATGGAGAGAAAAGATTCCTTCCTTGGCTGTAAGTGGAAAACACTCATTGTGGAGCATTTGTGATGATAATTTCCCCTGCGCATCCGACAGATCATTTGTTAAGCAGACAAGAACAGAGAAGCGTGTTTAATCCCCCGACCTGTTTCCTACTTGGAGTGACATTGACTTTTCCCTTGGTTCCAGTGAGATTGACGAGTCAGTCCAGTCTCAGTACTACAGAGACCCCCTCCTCAATGTATGTCTCAGCCATCATCCTTTCTGGCACACACAGCGCACATCTCCTCCAGCTCATGCCGTGTGCGTGATAAAACACTGTTAGGCCAGCGCTCCGGCCCCGAGGCCCTGCTTCCAGTCAATCACGCCACCAACCGACACTTTTAATTGTTTTTTCAGTCACCATTTGCATGTTGCTGTATGCATTTTTAAACACGACAACTATTTATTAATCAGTATTTTTGTCTTCTGTAGCAGTTAAAATATCCTTGAATTTTGTTTTAGAAACAATAGAAATTACAGCTAACAAACACGTTTTAAGAACCTTTTCAAAATGTTTTAAAAACATTTCTTGGTTAGGTGAAATGGGATTGTTTTTTTATTATTATTTTGCAAACATCATTGGAAAGGTTACATTTGAATGTTGCCTGAACCACATGAAACAAATAGTAAGTAACGTAAAAAAACAAAAACAAAAAAACATTACATTCAGCAAAAATATTTCAGAAAAAAGTTCCGTGAACATAAGATAAATATTTTGTGCTTACGAATCAACTGAAAAGTTTTCATTGTCAAAACAATCCCTGTTCACACAGATCTGCAAAGAACACTGTGTTATGCAAATAGAAATAAAACAAAAATAACTACTTTATTCAACAATTCGGCACTGTAACGTCACCATAGCGTCACTGTAGCGCCATTTTGGAGAGTATGGCTGCACGCACAGTGCATATGCTCTTCCGTGTCAGCCGTGACATAGGGATGCGCTGTTTGTGTTCAAATCAAAGCGTAAATCCACGCAGAAAACTTATCCTTGTGTCGCGGCTGACACGGAAGAGCGCACGCATTTTGTGTGCAGCGATATTCTCGAAAATGGCGCTACGGTGACGTTTTCATCTAAAATATCTTAATTTGTGTTCCAAAGACGAATGAAGCTTTTACGGGTTTGGAACGACATGGGGGTAAGTGATTAATGACAAAATTTTCATTTTGGGTTGGAGTATCCCTTTAAAATCAGAAAAAAAAACCATTGCAAATGAGGTCAGAAAAAGAGACTCAAGATACAGTTTCTTCCAGATATGTTCTTTTAATTAGTAGAAAAATAAGTTATATCCTTGTTAATTATTATTTATGTAATTATTTGTTCATTTCCTTCTCAATTAAATGTAACTTACTATAAGAATGTTTAAATATTTCACTAAAAATTGATCAAAAAAAAAAATTACTTTTTCAACACAATGGACAAGTGTCTATTGAAACAGAAACAGAGGTTGTGGCGTTGATCCATTTCTACATTTTTCTTCTTGAATCCTAGTGTCTTTGAGGACAGAAAAACAAGTAAATGATAAACACATGACATGCCAACTTTATCACTGACCCAAGACCCTTTCCAGGAAGTGACCTATGTGGACGAGGTTCACTCAGCCCTGAGACTGCCAAAAGAAAGGCTGCTTATGGCTTTGCAAGGTGCTGTTCTGCTTTGTGCTACAGCTGCAAACAGCTGGAGGCTTTTTAAAGCGCTGGAGTTTTTTCAAGAAATCTCAGCTGTCTTGTTTGTCATTCTCGTCATCTGATCTGTTGCACATGAGTGGAAGTTTAGAGGTTGTTTGACTTCAAAGTCTTGCCACCTACTTTGTCTCAGAGGAGCTCCCCTAATCCCTTACTTGTAGCCACACCATTGAGGATGGTGGACTCTTTTGCAATTTGTTTTTGAAATTCATGAAAAAGACTGTACAAAACCTTCTAAAATTTCACCACTTTGAACTGTAATTTACCATAGCATGAGATTATTATGACCTACTCACACAACCCCGCTGGAATGAAGCCAGCTATGAAATCAGACTGTAATCATTAGAGTTGAACTCCACGACATGTACTGTGCAGTCCAAATTGCTCTGAGACCGTATATTGAAAATCTGGAAAATCTGAGTTTTTTTTTCTTCCAAAGAAACATTTTGGAATGAATGTTGATGTATAAAAATTAAAACGCATTGTAATATTTGAAGGTTTGTTTGTTATGTGTTTTAATGCATTATACTTTCTAAAGGTGTATCAATAAATAGATACATATCATTGATGTATTATGATTGTGATTACAGTTATTCAAGAGATCATATAATGCTTCATAAGGTGAATGGCAAGGCATAATTAATGCATTAAAACTATTTTTATAATGCATTATATATAAAGGATGCATTATATAAAAATGATTTAAGTGTTACCACATATTTAAATATTAATAAACTGTTTTATTAAAATGTTTGTTTTGAATATATTAATAATGTTGAATATAATCCCCCCCCCCCCCCCAAAGAAATACTAATAAAAGATTTTTCCAAGCTTCATTCAAGTTTTTAAGGATTTTTAAGGCTTTTTCTTCTTCATCATGCCAGGACAGTTGCACCCCCCTCTCTTTTTTTTTTTTACTTTATACAAGTGTTATTTTAGTATCATTGGGGTACTATAATATGTTTTTATCTTGAATTTATTTTTATATTTTCTTTTCACATTTTCATTTTTTGTTTTATTTTATTTATATAAATAAGGATTCAGTTATTTTGTTTGCTTTTGTCATTTTTTTTTATTATTGTCATTTTTAAAGTATGTCTATAATATTTTTTATTAGTTTTTATGTCAGTTTTAGTGTTAGTTATTTTAATACATCAATTTTAAGCTGCAGTTTGTAACTTTCTATCTGACTTTCTTTCTTTCTTTTCTTTTTTTTTTTCTTTTTCTTTTTTGGTTAAAATAAAAATCATTTATTGAGCAAATACATAAGACATCAGTGTTCAAAACGGTCTCGTTACCTTACCTCGATTCACAATGGTAAGCTTATATAATGATTTATAATTTGAGTTATCAGGTCCGATTTTGTGTGAAATGCCAGTTTGACATTTGTCAATAAACAGAAAGAAGAATCCCTGCTATTTACAGTATATGGCGTGTGTGGGATCTGAGGATGGTTTGTAGCTTGTTCTTACAACAGTTGTTTAGAATTTAAACTTTTCATCTCGATGGCTGCTTTTAATCTTTAAAGTTTTAAAAGGCCATCATCTTTGACATTTGAGAAATCACTGTTGTCGAAATCAAGAAAGTTTGAAATGTGGAGAGTCTCCAGTCAAAACGAGAAGAGTTTTTTTGTCTTTTCTGCTGAACTCAGGTAAGACATTTCAGAACAATATCGGTAGACATGTTACTTACATGTTCAGATGACATTTTTCAGATTTATGCCTGGTAGGACAAAAGTGGATATAAAATGACAGATCCGCTCAGGTATGGTGATCACAGATTCATCTGTGCAGAGAAGCAGTGCCAAAGCACAACCCATGTAAAAAATAACTCTGCAAGTAACTTAGCATATTAGCAAACAATCCATGATTTGGATTGTTGAATGGTTCCTCATTAAACTTCTGCTGATGGACTCTAACACAGCCTCACCCTCATTACGATCATGTCATTGACCCACATAAATGAATGCAGTTAAATTCACAGATTTTTTTTTCATTTTAACTTTTCACTCATGAACTAAAAAAAACAGCATTTCTACTAGAGATCCCCGCTGCATCTCAAATCACTGTACTAGGTGTTTGGCTAATAGTCCTCATAAGAAATCCCAGCTCAGTACCCGAGGAGCACATAAAAGCGCCCATCTCACATGACTAATGTAGTTCACCTACCCCGTCGGACCATATCATCACACACAACACTCCTGTGGCCTTGTTATACTTATGTGGGAATGATCCAGTGAGTCAAAGGCATTGACTCTGTGCTTATACCTGCCTGTCTGCTTTACATTTCATTTCATTATCCTCAGCCCACATGAGTCCTTCTGGAGCAGAGCGGCAGTAGATCACCTGCTAAACAAATTGAGCAGCATCCCACATACTGAATTCATTGCCTCTGAACCAAGGAGCAACGGCCTCCTCTCCCCCACTCTTCCTGTGAACATCAGGCACATCTGCAGCAGCACATCTGCTCCTTCTCAAGCTCTCTAGGTAGAGCCTAGCCGGCATCATTCATCCTGCTGGGAACAGCTATGTTTGACTGCCTTGGAATTCTAAAGATAGGTCGCATTAAAATCGCACAATAAATTACGCGCCTAACTATATCTGTAAGGGTATGAAATGTTTTATCGATAGAGGGCTGTAACATGGCCTTCTCAGACGATCCATTATGTTCTGAGAACAGAAGCCTGCAAACTTGTGGAGCTGCTAACCATATGTGCAATGCTAAAACTAAAGCCTTAGGAAGCCTTCGCTTTGCCAGAAAGCGTTGACACTTTTCCCAAACACTCATCTTCATTGTTAGATTTACTGTGGGGATATTTGAGTCGGATTTTGGAGAAGTTTTCCAAAAATGTCACTTTCAGATAGCATAGCCTATCCCAAACAATGCTTGCTTTGTTCAAAGTGGCCTGTGTTCCAACAAATAAGCCAATGAGTGGAAGACTGTGATGTTAATGGAAAGGAAAGGAAAAGGAGAGCTATTTTTTTTTTAAATTGAGCACTGAAACTACAGGAGTCTTAGACTTGCTGCTGATGGATGGCAAAAATTACATCCTCTAATTAAATCCTTTCTTTGTGGCTGTCAATGGGTACGGTGTGTGCCCAAAAATCTTGGTGAATTGCAGGTTATTTTAGTTTGCTTGGAGTGGAACAGTGGTAAGACAGAAAACTTACAGAGCAGTTAAATCCCACTAATTAGATAGTGCCTACGACTGTTAATAATCATCCGATATCCAGAAAAAGATTTATTAAAGGACAAAATAGAGGGAGAGAAAGTGTGAATAAAAATACTACTGTATGTAATGGATATGGGCCAGTGACAAATAAGGATGTGTAAAAATGAGAAGTAGAAACCTTACAAAATCTATTTTAAAATGCATGTGGCAAGTTATTAATTCAGTCTTATTAATGTGGTCATGTTGGTTTCATATATAACCGTTCAAAAGTTTAGGGTCTGTAAAATTTGTTCATGTTTTTGAAAGAAGTCTCTTAGGCTGCAGCATTTATTTAGTCAATAAAAGAATAATAGAACATTTTAATTGAAATAATAAAATAACTGTTTTATATTTGAATATATTTAAAAATGTAATTCATTTCTGTGATGTCAAAGCTGTTTCAGCATCATTACTCCAGTCTTCAGTGTCACTGAATTTTATTTTTATTTTAAATATTTACTGTATGTAAGATTGTTTTCACTACAGGTTTAAAAAAATGGTAACTGTGACTTTTTTTTTTAATATGATAATTCAGACCCCCCCCTCCCCCCTCACAATTCTGCGTTTATATCTCACAAATCAAACTCACAATTCTGCATTCATAATTGCAAAATATAAATGTAGAATTGCAAGATATATATGTAAAATAACAAGGTATAAATGCAGAACTGCACGATTTAAACAGAGATGTGAGATATAAACAGAATTGTGAGATATGTAGTGTATATATTTTATTAATGTTACACCATTTGACATTTTAAACTCATTAAACACTTTTTGTGTGTGTGTGCGCACATGGTGTGTGTGTATGTGTGAAACCAACATTACTATAAAGATTACATCTTCAAGGACTTTTTTTTTGGCACATCATAAACTAGACTTTTTTTTTCACTCTTATTCATCATCTGAGGCATCCTTATTTATCATTGACCCTATAATAGTTGTTTGTCCAAGGTGGGTGGTGCATCAGCAGGTGTTCATTTACGGTCCATGCACAACAGAGATGACCTTAATAAATGTATTAGCCACCCACTGTATAGTGCATGTGTCCAGAGCAGCGTCTAAAGAGCAGCCATGTGGGGCTCCCTGAGGCCTAAACATAATAGTGTGTTTCAGTCTTATCTGAGCCTAGCAGAATCTGTGACCCAGATCAGACTGCCTGTGAGCGTCCTGCTTCACACCTGCTGAGAGCCCAAAACACAGTGCTGATATTCACACTTTTGAGGTGTTGATGAAGAGCTTGCACAAATTAATCTATTTATTCTGATTTAGAAGAACTAAATTTAGAAGAACTAGGAATTTACAAAATGAAAGGATACTGTATAGGCCTATGACTTGCCGATATTTATTTTTTTCAATTATTTGTATCTAGTAAGTTATTAAAAATATTATAAAAATACAATTAATACAGACAATGAATTATATGAATGAAAACATAACTTCTACACATTCAGTGAAATTTAAAAATGATCAATGAAATATCATTTTTAAGGGAATTTAAATGATTTATTAATAATTGTGATTTATGAACTGTGATTTATAAATTCATTTTTAATAACAGAGTTAAACACAATTAATAATTAATAAATCACACACACACACACGCACACGCACACACTATACAGGTCCTTTTCAAAAAATTAGCATATTGTGATAAAGTTCATTATTTTCTGTAATGTACTGATAAACATTAGACTTTCATATATTTTAGATTCATTACAACACAACTGAAGTAGTTCAAGACTTTTATTGTTTTAATATTGATGATTTTGGCATACAGCTCATGAAAACCCAAAATTCCTATCTCAAAAAATTAGCATATCATGAAAAGGTTCTCTAAACGAGCTATTAACCTAATCATCTGAATCAACTAATTAACTTTAAACACCTGCAAAAGATTCCTGAGGCTTTTAAAAACTCCCAGCCTGGTTCATTACTCAAAACCGCAATCATGGGTAAGACTGCCGACCTGACTGCTGTCCAGAAGGCCATCATTGACACCCTCAAGCAAGAGGGTAAGACACAGAAAGAAATTTCTGAACGAATAGGCTGTTCCCAGAGTGCTGTATCAAGGCACCTCAGTGGGAAGTCTGTGGGGAGGAAAAAGTGTGGCAGAAAACGCAGCACAACGAGAAGAGGTGACCGGACCCTGAGGAAGATTGTGGAGAAGGACCGATTCCAGACCTTGGGGGACCTGCGGAAGCAGTGGACTGAGTCTGGAGTAGAAACATCCAGAGCCACCGTGTACAGGCGTGTGCAGGAAATGGGCTACAGGTGCCGCATTCCCCAGGTCAAGCCACTTTTGAACCAGAAACAGCGGCAGAAGCGCCTGACCTGGGCTACAGAGAAGCAGCACTGGACTGTTGCTCAGTGGTCCAAAGTACTTTTTTCGGATGAAAGCAAATTTTGCATGTCATTCGGAAATCAAGGTGCCAGAGTCTGGAGGAAGACTGGGGAGAGGGAAATGCCAAAATGCCTGAAGTCCAGTGTCAAGTACCCACAGTCAGTGATGCTGGTGTTGGTCCACTGTGTTTTATCAAGGGCAGGGTCAATGCAGCTAGCTATCAGGAGATTTTGGAGCACTTCATGCTTCCATCTGCTGAAAAGCTTTATGGAGATGATTTCATTTTTCAGCACGACCTGGCACCTGCTCACAGTGCCAAAACCACTGGTAAATGGTTTACTGACCATGGTATTACTGTGCTCAATTGGCCTGCCAACTCTCCTGACCTGAACCCCATAGAGAATCTGTGGGATATTGTGAAGAGAAAGTTGAGAGACGCATGACCCAACACTCTGGATGAGCTTAAGGCCGCTATCGAAGCATCCTGGGCCTCCATAACACCTCAGCAGTGCCACAGGCTGATTGCCTCCATGCCACGCCGCATTGAAGCAGTCATTTCTGCAAAAGGATTCCCGACCAAGTATTGAGTGCATAACTGAACATAATTATTTGAAGGTTGACTTTTTTTTTTTGTATTAAAAACACTTTTCTTTTATTGGTCGGATGAAATATGCTAATTTTTTGAGATAGGAATTTTGGGTTTTCATGAGCTGTATGCCAAAATCATCAATATTAAAACAATAAAAGGCTTGAACTACTTCAGTTGTGTTGTAATGAAACTAAAATATATGAAAGTCTAATGTTTATCAGTACATTACAGAAAATAATGAACTTTATCACAATATGCTAATTTTTTGAAAAGGACCCGTATATACACTCTGCATGTTCCTTACAGAACATGTTTTATATAAAATAATATATAACATTATTATATAATTAAATTATACATACACTACTCACAAAAAGTTAGTGATATTTGACTTTCTGGTGAAATTTATGGAAAATGTAAAAAGTTCATGCTATTTTATCATGAAAGTAAAGCATGTAGAAGCATGCAATGGTAATTTCTTCATCTCAAACAATTTAGTGAAACAAAAGCTAACAACAGTGGTGGGTAGAACACAACAAAACATGTCAATGTCTCAATAACTTGTCATGTGTCCTTGTGCATCAATTACAGCTTGACAACGAGGTCTCATGCTGTTCACAAGTCGACTTATTGTCTGCTGAGGCATGGCATTCCACTCTTCTTGAAGGGCTGCCCTCAGGTCACTGAGGTTCTGGGGTGCAGGGTCACGACCCTCTACACGACGACTCAGCTTATACCATAAGTTTTCAACGGGATTCAGGTCTTGAGAAAGTGCAGGCCACTCCATTTGAGGTACCCCAGCCTCCAGCAGCGGATGCAACCTCAATGAGCTAGGGCATTATCACCTATGAAGATGAAATCAGGCATGTGTTTTGCACAATGACTGGATTAATGATGTTATTCAGGTAGTACTGGCTTGTCACAGTACCAATCACAAGGTGTTGGGCAGTTCTGCCAAAAGTGTAAAACCAGACAACAGTGGCTGATGCATAGCGTTTGTCTTGACATCTCCAACAGCATCGGCGGCCGTCATTTCTGCTCAGTGCGAATCGACTTTCATCAGAGAACAGCACTGGGGCCCACTGGTTCCTTGTTCAGTGCAAATGCTCCCTGCATGCAAGACGATGACGCCTGTGCCTGGTGGTGTAGTCAGGTACCCTCGCAGGTCGTCTAGCACACAGACCATGCTGATGTAAGCGGTTTCGAATGGTCTGACGTGACACTCGGGCACCTCTTACCTGCGTGCTTGGAGTTGAGTGGCATTCATCATCTGGTTCCGCAGGGCACTGTTCACAATAAAGCGGTCATCAGCATGGGATGTGTCCAAAGGATGTCCACTTCTATGGCTTTCTGTGACTCTTCCAGTCTCTCTGTGTCTCTGTTGAAACCTGCTGATGACACTCTGTGACACTCTAAGCTCACTTCCCTCTGAGAACATCCCATTTGAAGCCTCGCAATGACCAGGTACTGTTGATCAAGTTACTGTTGATCAAGTTGTTGATTGTTAGGTGTCATCTTGGTATCATGGTGTCAAAATGTGAACAACATGATGAAGAGGACTGTTTAAATACAAATTGTCATTGAACCAAGCGGTCGATTCATGGATCAGACACTTGTGATTTTTGCAGTTAATCACCTTGTTAGAGACCTTGTTCATTCATTCATTCATTCGTTTTCAAAATTAATTTCAATTAATTAAACCAAATAAAAATGTTCAGTCTTTTCTGAATATTTTTTCGGTAGCTTAACAGAAAAAATATTGTTACTTTATTGACATTACTGTATGTTTTTATCTGAAAGGGTGTGTGCATGTGTCTGTGTAAGCAAAACAAACACCAAAGCGAGACACTTTCTTCTTAGCATTCATTCTTTAGAAAATATTTTGAGAATGTTTATTATAAAAATATAAATGTTTCCACTACAAATCATTTTACATTAGTTGACAAGGCCATCTACACACTCACACATCAATCTAAAGAAGGGAACAGGACGCAAAACAGTATTGCTCTTAAAACATCATCTTTAACAAAGTAAAATATAAAAACACCGATAGGGTCGAAACATAACCATGTCATAACTTAGTGAATGCTACGAAAAAAAAAAAAAAATCTGCATTGTGTATGATGGTTTGTTGTTAAGAAATAAATAATAAGTCATTAGAATTGTTTTTATGTAAAACAAATATAATACAAAATAACATAACATATATCATACAAAGGATTTTTGTAAAGGTTGCACAGATATTCTTTTATACATACATACAGACATTTGTACAAAGGGATGGCCGGGTAAATGATAGTACTTCTACAGTCACCACTGCTATCATCACAGGTCCGTTTCACATATGTATATGCTAACAGCAGGGAGAAAGCAACATTTACAGGCAGAATGAAAGTGACGAAGAGGAAAAATGGACTGTTCCTTCATAAGGTAGTGCAGTACATGGTCAGACCGTCATTTGTGCACCATCAGTGCTCTTTTTTTGATTTTATGATCAGGATGTGTTAAGAAAATATTTGGATAATGATAATAAGCCCATATTCAGTCTCAAACTAATAAATGATGAAGAACCTTGTTTTTTGAAGACTGATGATATCTGATCACAACACAGCTGTCCTTTCTGAATAACCCTCCACATGAAACTGATTTCATAGTCCTGAACTCAAACTGAACTTCACTACAGGAAATCACAGAGCATGGTAATGTACGGAATATCACACTACCATACTACTCTTACTACTCCTGAAGTATATAATATACTTTATATATGCGAACAGTATGCAAATGTTCTGTATGCATGGAATCTCCAGGCAAAATGTGCAATATTCAACAGAGCTGCACAGAAGACGGTATCCCACAATGCAACATGCTTGATTTGATCTCCCATTTCCAGCATAAATACTGCAAGTAGCTGTAATATTTGAGTTATTTGTTCTCAAACCAGTTCAGCACAAACTCTGCCCTGTGGATTTCATTGGTCTTGTCAACAGCACTGATTGCCTGAAACGCCTGATCTTTTCTCGACAGGTGACTGCCTGATTGATTCGACCAATGAAATCGTCTGTGGGGTGGGGTTTGCACTTAAAGGGATCGTTCACCCAAAAAAGTTCCAACACTGGATGAATTTCTTTTGCTTGTGGAAGATATTTTGAATAATGTTGGTTTTCTTAAAAAAAATCTCATATCTTATTTTATGTTCTGCATTTTCATGACAGCGAGTAAATGAAGACCAAATGTTAATTTCTGGGTGAACTAGTTTAGAAAAAAGACAAGATATTCAATTACCTTTCTTGACTCATTATCTGATTGGTTGCCAAATGTTAAACTCAATGTGAAGTGACATTCACAACTTATTTTCTTTCCATAATCTGATTTCCAGGATATTAAACAAGAAAAAATGGAGGGTGGGACTTTGTTTAATCAATTGGGAACTGATTTGGATTGTGAAAAGTAGGTGTTTCCAGAATGTAATCAGGTGATTGGAATGGGACAAATCTGTAGGGATAAACGAAAAGTGAAGCCATTTCTGAGTTGAAGCGAGTCAAATTGAAATCAAGTCAACATGATTTCAGTATGAATTTTACACATAATTGGATTAAAAATGCAAAGGAACCTGATTTATTTTCAAGTTGTATATTGGATGTCACTGAATTAACCAAGAAGAGGCCAACAATTATTTAACATGTTGTTGCAAAATCTTTTGTTTCACATACTAAACAAAACGGGGAGTATGTAGTAAGCTAGTATTTTATTTCGAACAAAGCCCATGTACCTCATATACATCATATCTGAGACTTCTGAGTCCAAATCCTGCTGGTATAGAGAGTTGCAGGGATGACATATATTTGCAGGTCAAAACTTTTGGTTAAATGCCTAAAATAAGCTCTGGAAGTGTAAGAGCCTATTTTCTGCAATAATCCAAAAACCAATGGCAAAGTCCTGTCGGTGATACTAACTTTTGGGTTGTCCTGCAAAAACACATCAGCACACTATTCTGTCTGCTTTTCTCAAGTGATGCATTATGACTGTTACTGAGTCTAGCAAACAGTTTCTTTTCTTTGTATTGTACTGTTTTTATTGGATAATGAATTCATATATCATCTGAACACAGTGGTGCAAATGAACATGTGTCATGGGCTACATTAACAAATAAACCTTTAAAATGGCATGTTTACCTCCGCTAGGTCTCCGCTACTCCATCCCTGATTCTGGAGAATGGTTTTCTGCACTCTCTGCAGATTAATGGTTAATTATCAAATATATAGCCAAACATGTCAGATCCTAACAAGCATCACCAGATTGCTCTAACAGTAACCAGCTGTATTTCTCCTGCCGTTCTTCAGAAGAATTAAAGGGGGCTTTTCTACAAGAAACCAGCAAACTCTGTGGTGCAAGCTATTGCCTCTCTGAAGTGCTACCTTCCAAAAGGAAGACGGATGCTTATTCAAAGTTTTTCCTGAAGGCTTTTTAATGCTCCCCTGCCACATGTGAAGAGCTCTTCGTTAAATCCGTTTGGATCGGACCGGCTTCCGTCCTCTAGGAAGAGCCATGCGGCGTGACCGTAGAGGCCCACGCTCATCCGCCTCTCTGGCCGGTAATCGCTGGGAGACGTGCTCATCGTCTTTGCACCTCGTGCCCGGGAAGACGTGATCTTTCTCCAGGAAGGTTGTTCTGCTTCGCACATGAGTTCAAGAATTGTAGTTCCACTTCCTCTTTTCATTTAATATCTATTTCCTGTCTGTTAAAGCCAAAGCAGCATCAATCTCATTTAGGTGTCTTTCATTTCCGTCGCTCGTTTTTAATTTTACACAGGAACTGGACCGTTCTTTGAGTGTGTTTCAAGTGTCGTTAGGCTGCTCACGATCTTCTTCTGAGGTCCAACGATCGTCACACCGACTTTCTTGAAGTCCCTGCATGTCAGAGAGGAGAGAGAGACAGTGAGGATGGGTAATATAGCGCTCACGGTTTGACATACGGTGACATTAATGACAAGCCCGCAGCGGTGCTCTGCCTCAGACCGCTTGTGTCAGTCATGTAGGCCGAAGTATTCCAGGAGGACACCATGCTGCCATACGCATACAATAAGCTGAGAAGCTGGCCTCGTGACAGACTTTGTGTTATAACTTAAACACTGGGCTGATTTACAGCTTCCTGTGATGAGAAATTGGAGTAGCTGCTTCATTTTCTGAGTCGGTTATTTCTACTGCAATTTGAAAGGAACAGCACTGTCAGGGTTACCCCGGAGGGAAAAAGAATGACATTTTTAATGAGATCCATGCAACAGCTGACAGGAGCTTGCATTATTTACAATCGTGGAAAGACTCTCCAGACTTACCATATGGATGAGTTCATCCCGTGTGTACATATCCGACTTGGTCTCATAGGAAAAACGTGACTCTACATGTGTTTTTGCACAGCGTAAGTTTTTGCACTGTCTCTGTAGTTCACAGGTGAAATGAACAGCAGTGGTGCTAAAAAAGCTGTTTACTTTCACTGTGACACAAGGTTATGAGGAGTAATGAGTAAACTTTGTTATGTTCAAATAAAGTTATTGCATGGGTTCAGAATATACACTATTGTTCAAAGAAGTCTCTTATATTAAACAAGATTGCATTAATTTGATAAATATACAGTAAAATCAGTAATATTATGAAATATTATAAAATTAAAATGTAATTTATTCCTATGAAGCAAAGCTGAATTTTCAGCATCATAACTCCAGTCTTCAGTGTCACATGATCCTTCAGAAATCATTCTAATATGCTGATTTACTGCTCAAGAAACATTTCTTATTCTCGTGTTGAAAACAGTTGTGCTGCTTAATATTTTTGTGGAAGCTATACTCTTTTTTTGAAGGATTCTTTGATGAATACAAAAGTTCAAAAGAACAGAATTGATCTGAAACTGAAACTTTTGTAATAGTATTGTAACTTTCAATTCAATATAAATAAAACAATACAGAAATAAGTATTAATTTCTTAAAACAAAAACAACTAACTTCACACTTTTGGATGTGTTAAAATAATGAATATTGTAGTTGCATATTTGTTTAATTTAAATATGTCACATAATAATAATAATAATAATCTCATTTAAACATAAAATATTTGGTCAAACTAACAGTTTATAATATTTGTGCCAGGCCAGTGGAAGGACAGGCAAAAGTTAAAACAGATTTTCTACTGGAAATTCAGGTTTCAGGTTTTACAAAAACTCATATTAGGTCACATTTTTTTCCCATTAGATCCGACATTGCAAAAATGTGGCAAACCAATCACTTTAAAGTACACCTCAAATACAGAAGCTTTTGCAAAAAACAAACAACAACACAACAACAACAACAACAAAAAAAATCATTTTTCTTAGTATAGTCAGTTTAAGGGATGCAAAAGCTGTGCAGTGAAGATCATTATAGCATATTAGTGCAAGCAGGTTTAAGTTACAATCTATGCACAACTCAGGCACAAGTTCTGTTAGAAACACTTCTAGAAGGTGCAGCAGCGATTTATTCCTGATCTGGAAATGAGCACAAGCAAGAGCTCGAGGGAGCAGCCAGCAACAGAAAAGCTACGATCAGAACCCACCATCCAGTCTATAAACTTTAAAGTGTTGTAATTCCCATGGACGGCTCCCACTCAGGGCACGTGGCTGCTGGTCTAACTTCAGTCAGACAGATTCTATGGGCAGAATACAGCTTTAGATCGACTGACACACAGGCTGTTTATCGTCAATGCACTGCTAATGCACTGACATCAGCTAAACAAAAGCTCACAATGTCAAACAAGACAGGCCTGCAACATTTCTGTGTGACAAAAGTTGTTTGATCTACTACAGAGTCAAATTTAAGCTTCAATAAGCGGATTTAACGAATTCAGAGGCATGTTGTCTATAATGCTAATTAAAATGCTAGGATACATTATGATTGCAAACAGCTGAAATCAAGAAGTAACTGCTATACCATTATAACACATCTCGTCGCTTAAGGAAACCATGCAAACTAGTTTGGTCAAATCATTTTCTTTTTAAAAAATCCATTACAAAAAAGTAGTATACTTCAAGTTCATTTTAATAAACTTAAAGGGTTCGTTCACCCAAAAATGAAAATTAGTCCATGTTTTACTCACCCTCAAGGCATCTCAGGTTTAAATGACTTTCTTCTTTCAGACGAATCCAATCGGAGTTTTATTAAAATTGTCCTGGCTCTTTCAAGCTTTAATATGGCATGGGTGGATGTTTTTGTTCAACAGTCCAAGAGTAGTCAAATAAAGCGCATCCATCCATAATAAAACATGCATCACACGGCTCCCGGGTGTGTACAAAGGCCTCTTGTAGTGAATCGATGCATTTTTGTGAGAAAAAATATCCATATTTAAAACGATATAAACAGTTTTGTATAACATCCGCTATCTGTCGTACGCACATCTTTCTGGGGGATGACGTAGGATGTAGCCCATGCACGTGTGAGTCTCGAAAAACCAACGTTTGTTTATAGTAGCAAAGGAAGCAAAGTTTCCTTACTTTACCAAAGGAAAACCAGTCTCCTATTGGCTTATATTGAAATCCTCCGACATTTTTCTTTACAAATCCTCATTTTGTGCTTCTAATTCGTGACCGGCGATTTGTTTTGTTCTCTCTCTGTCGCGCTTCTGCATTTGTCACGAATCTCCGGCGCTTACATGACACATACGTCCTACGTTATCGGCCAGAACGGCTTTTGCCTACGACAGTTAGCAGAAGTGAGAAAAAGGTGTTTATATCATTTTAAATACGGATATTTGTCTTACAAAAACGCATCGATTCACTACAGGAGGCCTTTATTCACCCCCTGGAGCAGTGTGATGCGCATTTTAATATGGATGTACACGCTTTATGTGACTACTTTTGAACTGTTGAACACTACCACCCGCCCATGCCATTATAAAGCTTAAAAGAGCCAGGACAATTTTGAATATAACTCTGATTGGATTCATCTGAAAGAAGAAAGTCTTATAAACCTAGCATGCCTCGAGGATGATTATAACATGGACTAATTTTCATTTTTGGGTGAACTAACCATTAAAGTAAAGCTCCATTGTTTTCCAAAATATACTTTATGTAGTAAGTATACTAAAATAAATGTACTAGTAGTACACTTGTAAGTGTACTATTTCAATACGTCCTAGACTCATTTGGTTCAATTTTTAGTTTATTGTTTATTAGGGCTGTCAAGCGATTAATCGCGATTAATCGCATCCAAAATAAAAGTTTACATAGTATATGTGTGTGTACTTAGTTTATTCATTATATATATAAATACACACACATACAGTATATATTTTGAAAATGTATTTATATTATTATATTTTATTTTATATATATAACTATATTTAATACATAAACATAACATTTTTCTTAAATATATACATGCATGTGTTTGTAGTTATACATAATAAATATACACAGTACACACTCATATATTATGTAAACAAAAACTTTTATTTTGGATGTGATTAATCCCGATTAATCGTTTGACGGCACTATTGTTTATACTATAACAGTAGACAATGAGTATACAACTAATTTACATCTAAATTCATTTCTTCTTTTTTGTAACTATTCTGTGAACTATACTTCAAGTAAACTTATAGGGGTACTGTTAGTTTATTAGCTATACTGTAAGTCTAGCTCCCTTTTAGTTTATAAAATAAACTTTCAAGTATACACTCAGTAAACCAGTTTAATGTAAATTTGTAAATTTAAATTTATCAAAAGGTAAAACATATGCTGGAGTACCTAAAAGAAGTCAATATGAGTAGAAAAAAATATGAATAGGCCACCCTATCAAAAGAGTAAACACCATTACAAGCCAAGCATACTTAGAATACTAAACTATAGAGATTAGTCATAATTATAGGCCAAATATACTTTGATTTTTCTGTATACTTGTCAGTATAAACCAAGTATACTTAAGTATAGGCCTATTTGATAAGTACATAAAAGTAGACAGAAAATATAAACTCTTATTTTTATTTAATTTTTTTCAAGCATACTAAGTAAAACACAAGAAAACTAGAGCTTTGATTTAAGTGACAATTTTATCAGTCTTATTTACTATATAATATGAGAAAAGTGTAATTTGAATTCTATTAACTTCCATTTTTCAAAGAAAATGTGTTGTTTTGCCAGAAATAACTTTAATGCGACTTGTGCTAAATAAGGTAAAACCTTCAATGATAGATTAAAGAGCCTAACAATTTACCATGAAATTGCAGTAAGAGGCCAAATATCTGGTAAACTTACTATATCCCCAACAACAATACAATCAAGGTAAAGTGATGAGTAGTGACTGAATCATCAATAATGATCTCTCTCTTGCGATAATTCATCTTCCTGGTAGACCTATTAAATGCCAATAACTTACATGGCTTATTTAAATTTGAAAATTTTATGAAGCAATTTTTGAGTTGCAGATGTCAATCTTTATCTTTATCGAGGGCTCTCAAATTGGTGCAATACTGCTGAAAAGACCAATATAAATTCCCATGCTGGTGCAATGCTGGTCTTTTGGTCATTTTTTGGTTGTTATGCTTGTTAAGTGTTGACTTGTCACTGGTTAGCATTGATTAGTGGTGGTTCATATTGGTGCGCTTTAACTTCGGTGCTTGTTTATGTGATTAATGTTGTGTTTATATGCTGTCTAGAACTGATTTGGTGCTGGTTTTAGCCTGGTTAGTAGTGGTTTATTCTGGTGTGGTTTTGCTTTGATTGGTTAGTGATGGTTTGATGTTGGCTTAGTGGTTGGGTGCTGTTTACCAGCAAAACTTAGGAAAGCCGATTGATCGGCATGCTGTCAGTGGTGAATCTGGTGGGTAGTTTTGTTGGTTAAGCTAGTTACCCTGTTGAAAAAATAGGTAAGGTAGGTATATTAGGTATGTTTTGAAGGATGGTAGCTGGTTTGAGCTGGTTTAAACTGGTCCTTAGTTGGTCATGAGCTGGTTTAAGCTGGTCTTGACTGGTTATAAACTGGACCTGAGCAACTAGGTCCAGCTCAGGACCAGCTACAATGCTTCAAAATATACCTAACCAGCATATGCTGTTTTTTTCAACAGGGTAGGCAGAAAAGGTTAGTACAGTTGTCCAAAACCTAATATATAATGGTGATCTTGGTCTTTTCAGCAGTTAAAGCATATAAATCAACATATTTGCCATTACAATTCACAAAAATAATTGTTTCAACTCTGTGGTCAGTCAAAGAGTGCTGGTGTCCACGCACTACTGAAGGCCAAACACTGAGAGACGAACTGCATGTTAAATAACCCAATCTGGGTCATGGATGAGGGCCGCTATTTGCATGTGATTATTTACACTGACATCTGACATCAATATAACCACAAGCAGCCTTAATTACAGACTGCTGAGTGTTTAGATGTTTAGTCCTGAGGGTAACATGCAGCATAGTACTGCCACTGTTCCCAGACCGGCACTTTGATCATTCTCAAGTTAAGAATGTCAAATTATTTACATTGTCAAATACCTCGTCATTGGAATCGAAAAGTGGTTTTAGGAGATGCTAACCAGGCAAGGCAAGGTTCCTAATCAACATCTACAAAGCATTTCCCATAAATTCAGATCCATACAATGGAGCAGAATAGGGTCTTTATTATTAGAGTCAAGCCGTTAGATCGCTTCCAAGACTGAGGATTATGGGAGGACAGTACTTTTATTTTTGGCAAAAGAGGTTTTGTTTTTTTCTTCCATTTATTGGATTACAATAGAAGAAAACATTACTAAAGCACTGTCACTGAAGATTAATAACAAATGTAATGGCCACCTTTAAAGGATTAACCAAAGCTGGGCTTCATTTACTAGAAACTGATCTGTAAATAAAATTGTCATCGTCTTCTGCATCGGTTTTAAACTGTTTTATGCCAACAAACTTAAATTATATCACTTGTCTTTTGCCTTGGACTTAAAAGTACAGAATGCTAACCCTTAGAAGAATGACCAAATAAGGGAACCCCCTTTCTCTGAGCCTCTCAAACCAAATAAAGTGCTTTTAAACACATTAAAACTGATGATAAAAAATCCTTTTTTTTTTTGTTTCATGGAAGAAAGAATATCATTTGGGTCTAAACAACAAGCAAATGAGAAAATTACAGATTTTTTTATGTTCGACTGTTCCTTCAAAACTGATGATATGCACAGTAAACAAATACACTACCATTCAAAAGTTTGGAATAATTAAGATTTTAAGATTTTAATGTTGTTGAAAGAATGCTTACCGAGGCTGCATATGTTTCATAAAAAATACAATACAAACTGTAATATTGTGAAATATCATTACAGTTTAAATGAACTGTTTCCCAATATATTTGAAAATGTAATTAATTTAAAATAAATTATTTTGTTCAACAAGAATGCATTAAATTGATGAAACTTAAAGACATTTATAATGTAAATGTGGTGGTGATGGCTCAGTGGATAAGACACATGCCTTTGGTGTGAGAGACCCGGGTTCGAATCCACTGTGAGACACCAATGTGTCCCTGAGCAAGACACTTAACCCCTAGTTGCTCCAGAGGCGTGCGACCTCTGACATATATAGCAATTGTAAGTCGCTTTGGATAAAAGCGTCAGCTAAATGAATAAATGTATAATGCAACTTTTGAATTTTTTGTAAATAACCGAGCACCAAATCATCATATTATAATGATTTCTGAAGTATCATGTGAATACTGGAGTAATGATGCTGAAAATTCAGCTTTGCATTTCAAGAATAAATTACATTTTAAAGTATATTAATAGAGAGTACTGTTATTTTTAATTGTAATAATATTTCAGTGTAACTGTAAAACTATATAGTTTTAACTGTGTTTTTAATCAAACAAATGCAGCATTAGTGGGAGTATGATACTTCTTTTGAAGACATTAAAAAAAAAAAATGATTCCAAAATTTTGACCGGTAGTGTAGATTTTAGTTTTATAATACAAAAAAAGAGAAAGGCTGTATAGTAAAATGCTCTTACTCTGCTGAGGTTTTGGCCAGTGTATCACAGGAGCTGTAGCTGACCCCACTGAATGCATCTTTACAGGGCAACGTCCTCGCACTCTCCAGCCAATCACCCATTGTGTGAAAGGAAGTGATTTCAGTGCTGGCCCTGTCCAGAAGCAGATTCACTGGTCTGAGAAGAGATGAAAAACACAGAAAGTACTGTTAATTGTATTGTGAATATTAAAATATTTGTTTGGGCAGCCCAACAGAAACGAAGCACAAGTAACTTTCATTTGCAGAATATTTTTGTAGAACTAATACACAACAGCTGATGAACACAACTCGCTGATGCTGAAAAAAATACAACACTGAAGTTGTGGCCATCTGCAATTCCCATCACATTTGACAAATGTCATTTATGGAGAAAAAAAGCTTATGAAAGTGCAAGCAAAGGCTAAACACAAAGGCCTTCAAACCCGATATGCATGCTTGCATCCAAGGTCTCCATACGGAAATACCTGCAGAGAAGTGGGACTGATTCTCTCCATCTGTGTTATGGCAAGCATTCCGTAAGAAGAAAGCAATACATTTAGGAATGTTTATTCGAATACACAGACATCTCTGTTTCTGATGACTTCCCATTGTTCACATTCCAATGCGAGTTTCCATTGTTTATTGCATGGGTAAAAGGCTTAACTTATTAAACAAAACATTTATAAACCTATACAAAAATACAGTATATAAAAGTTTAATTTAATTAGCTACCCAATTAAATGAACACACTTTTAACATGTTACTGGCAGATACAGTATGGAAATCACATTCAGTTGCCCTCTAAAAACAACATTATGAAAGCAATTCCAGATTGTGAAAGTGTCAAATAAAACATTTTAATGATACATCTAAAATTAATAAAAAAATTAAAAACTAAAATCAATTTAAAAATAACTGAATTAAATAAAAAATGCTTTCCTTGCAAACAAAATTTCATTTAACTCTTAAAATAGCCTGTTTAAAATGCATTCTAATACTTCATAAATTATATAAAATTAGAACTAAATATTATCGAAAGATATTTAGGTAGCTACTGATATTCAGAGGTCTTCATTTGAGGTCTCTGCAGTTTCTGACAAGCAATGTATGGTCATGCTAGATAAAACAGTTATGCTATAAATGTAAGTGATCATGTTACAGCATCTGAAATTCACAATTCAGGTCCAATAGCACCTGATTGGAACCAGGGGAACAGACGGAAATGAGATTACGATTCCTTTGGGGACTGCTATTTATATTCATGTCAATAAACAAATTAAGATAGCAGGAAGTCCACTCAGATCCACATGTCTGCAGTGTTCCATTACTGTGTGATGAAAATAAAAGAATAATGTACGCTGAGTTGACTGGAAAAGAATGCTGAATGGATCCAAGTTACTTGGCAAAGAGGATCAGTAAGTGCTGACACAGCTCATTGAATAGAGCTGTCTGCAAGTACTGCACCGATGCACTCAGGATCTTTACAAATCCTTTCCTAGTGTCAGGAGAGAGTGGTTGAAGTTTATTTTTAACAATGTCTTTGATCATTTTAGTTTAACCTTCACAGTTTGAGTAGCACATTTATGTGCCAGTTGTTTTGTGAACCTTTCTAAATGTGATTCAGTTTTGTTAAAACACTTATATTTAAGGATGGGACAGCGAAGATTACATTGGACTTAACATCAAACCTGCAGCTTGTAACTATGTTCACAGCATTGCTGTATCTAATTTCACATGCAAGTTTAGTCTTAAAGGTACAGCAAGTACCAAATGAAACGTAATGAAACAAAACAAAAAACACATTATATATATATACACACATATATTTGTATTTCCACTGCTATTTAATGTGAAAACTGTTTTATATAGTATAAAATTGATGCTATAATTGTTGTCACCCACACAAACTGCAGAACCTAATATTTACCAGCGGGCCTACTATTTAGTGTTCTTTCATTAAAATGGAACTGACACATTTAGACATATATAAACATATAAAAAAAGATTAATCAGTTATCTGACTCACTCAGCTACTTAATATATATAATATATTATATAAGTCTACAATATGGTAATATGATAAATAATGATTATAAAGGTCAACATTGTAAAGAAAAGCAGAGAGGAAAACCAAGAGATGTCTCACAACTCAGAAACTCAAAATGTGAAAAAGAACATCTTTGTTGTTGGGTATAGAAGTGATAGCTTAAACTCTGGTGTATACACGCTGCATTTGACTGCATCAGCTGCTGGAGTCAGAGATCTGAGGCGTCAGTCGACAGGAGCACAACAGGCCAGAGGGAGAGGAAGAAGAGAGGTAAACACTCGGCCTCTCTGCTGTTTCCCTCTCTTTTCTTTTGCTTTCCTCTCACCCCTCTGGTGTAGTGACCTCTAAATAACCGAGCCTGCTTAGTATCATGTTTTTAAAGTTCTCTAGGGATGGGAAAGGGAGGACGTTCCTCATGGAGAAACATCTGGGTAGCTTCGTCACGGACAAGAATGCATCTCTTGCTGTGAGGAGGCTCTGGGATCATGCACCTACTCTCGTCCCGAGAGCGCCGACACTTTACTTCCGAGCATCTGCACGCCATCTCTCCAGGTCTGGCCTTTAGGCCTAGGGTTCATCCATGAGAATGGCTGGGATGCCGCCCCATTAGCATGCAGGGCATGTAGATAAATGAGGTGCAAGGGCTTGGACGCAGCTGTGACTGCAGACCGGCGGCAGCGGAACCTCAGAGTGTGTCTCGCCCCGAGAGCCATAAATCACCTGGGCCCAGCGCTGGACCCCAATCGGCCATGTTAAAAGCCAATCAGGAAAATTACATGCTAACTCCCTGGGACCCATTTTCACTTTCTTAAAAAACCATTAGTCACTGTTACATACTTCATAATAATAGAGCTACTGGTTGTACCACTTACGTCCAAACCACACGGGGCAACCCGTAACGGACGAACCCACTAGTGAATTGAGTCTTATTGCAGCAGAAGAAAGTAGAGTAGGAATTTATTTTGAGATAAAATATTAATTGCCAGACACCATCAAATACTGCCACATACTCCCCGTAGAACACCCTGTTTTCAACTCTAAGTTGGAAAGATGAATGTGCGGTCTGGTAACATCAGGATGCATAAAAGCCTTGTAATACAAATAAACAATATGGTCAAAAGTGCATAAAGTGAGGTCAGGAACTGCCACAGGGTGAGACTGGTGGCTCACAGCCAAGCCAATTCATCCCAAAGGTGTTTAGTGGGGTTCAATCTGGACTTTGTGCAGGAAGTTTTTCCATACCGCAAAGTGTCAACTCATTTCAAAACAGACCTTGCACAAGGGTACTGTCATGCTGGAACAGGAAAAGGACCTTTCCCAAACTGTTACCACAAAGTACACAAATCTAGAATGCCATGAGTAAGATTTCACTGGAATCAAGGGGTCTTGGCAAATCCGTTAACCAGAAGGGGGTGTAAACATTTGACCACGTTGTGTATAATACTTCGAATAACATTAGTACTACATCCTGTATACTGGAGAAACAGGATGTCAGCAAATGTTTATCACAAACACCGCCAGTCTGACTGAGGACTGTTTCTGTAAACTGGCTCCAAAAATAAACCGATTTTGTCTAGAAAAATAATCTGCAGAAAATAACGCGGCCTCAAGAACAACTCAGTCATAACTGTATGTGACCAGCTGTAGGAGTGTGTGATTAATCTAGACCTGAGGGGAAGATACAAATTAGAGTTCAGGAGGAAGAGAGAGCATTTCCTCTCATTAGGGAGCATGAGAAGATGATCTGAACTTGACATTAAGCAGAGAAACAGCAGAAGGCAATTTGGGATCAGAACAAGCATCTAGGGCTCAGTCCAGAGCCAGTCCTCCTGGGTGACATACCTGGACGCGGTGCTGGCCGTGATTTTGAGACTGCTGGGGTTGCGGATGAGCTTGTCCAGGATGCTGACAATCTGCTCAAATTTCGGCCGGTTGTTTCGGTCCTTCTGCCAGCAGTCTAGCATCAGCTGGTAAAGCGTGGCAGGGCATTCCATGGGTGGGGGAAGACGATAACCCTCATCCACCGCTTTTATCACCTGAGGCACATCAGAAAATATTGTTAAGCTGATGTTCTGTCATTCTGTATGAAAGTGCGGTAACTTTAGCAAAGTATTCTGGGCAAAAAAGATTCATTGTCCATTGCCAAATATTGCAACGATGTATGACGCACAACTCACACAGAGGTCACTTCCAAACCAAGCAGTTTTCAATATGAATCTGTTGCGAAATGGGTATATGTTTCTGTGTTGGGAAATTTTTCACCTTCACTCATTAATTTCCTATTGAAATGACTGGATTTTGCCTGTGAAAATTGGCGAACAACCATAAATGTGACCATACCTTATCATCTCCTTTTGTGTTTCACAGAATAAATTATAACAAAATAGATCAGAGCAACATATGCGTGAGTAAATTCTGTCAAAATTACCATTTTTGGGTAAACTATTTCTTTAAAGATGAGGCACTGCAATTTGCCCAACTATTTTGTTCAATTTCCTGTCCTTTGAGCTCCTGAGGACATATTTCTTCCATGCATGCCAACTGTCACCATCCAGTAGGATGAAACAAAAATAAAGCACTTCTGTTCATGCAACAACACAAAATCAATTGCCTCGTAAGTGCTCCAGATCTATAACTCCCTTTTGCTTTTCATCACTCGATCATCAGCACTGCCATAAACCAGTTCAAATAAACTCTCAGAGCCTTATTTGCTCAGGGTGAAGTTACTGAACTGCAGCAATGAGGCCACTGCTCAGGGTCAGTGCTAAAGAACTAATAACAATGTCAACACAACAAGATTTCATAACAAACCACTACACATTTACCACAACTGCACACATGGCTCTTGTTCTTTCTATAAGAATTATAGCATAATAGTTTCTCTTGGCCTGTGAATTGAAAAGCACATTTTCGCCATTGGGTGCTCATTGTGTGTCTTTGTGAAGCTAGCCTTAGATAGCTAACATTTTCATTAATTAAGAACAGCAAGCAAAGCAAGCTTGGAAGCTGGTTGATCATGGAAAATCTTGCTAATTTAATTATATTGTTTGCCAAAGGACAATTTACTCACTCCCATGTTGTTCCAAACTCTTAGGGGCTGTTCACACAGAATGTGTTTTTCCATTCCGCTGTGCTACTTTTCCATTGTTTCTCTGTGTAAACGCGTGTTATAGATGGACATGTATGACTTTTGCAGCATCTCACATGATATAGTGCTCTGAAAACACGGTGCTTAAGTTAAAATAAGTTTTAAAAACAACTTTTAAAAAACAAGACCTTGCGGTTTTACTACAAATACCATGGTTAAACTATGGTTTGTGTAATTTGTAGTTACCATGGTTGATGTCAACATGAAACATTAGCATATTGCCCGCCCACTTGTTGCGCGTGCAGACCTGGGAAAACTTAATTTTTCGCTTTGGTCTTAATGAAAATGCAAATTCATTCTTTGCCACTAGGTGCCGCTTTTGGAGCGTTAAAAGCTCACAAACAATGCTTTAAATGAAATCGGACCAATCACTGCAGATTAGCGTCATGCAAAAGAGGGGTTTGGAAAAATGAATCGTTGAGCGAATCGTTTGGGAGCAAATAAGGTAGAAATAAATGCATATTATAATAAAATTAAAGTGTTTTTTGACCTTGCATGCATGATATCCTGTTGTTGGGGACTGCCAAAACCAAAATATGAACGTTTCATAACCCATAATAGGGGCACTTTAAAAGTTGAACTTGTATCTTTTTAGAATTCCGTGTTTTTAGAATGCTGTGTAATAAGTGAGAAACTGCAAAAAATGTGAGACACAAGGGCTATGGTCAAACACATCCGTCTAGCACATTTACATAGAAAAGTAGTGCAGTAGAATGGAAAAACAGGATCTGTGTGAACAGCCCCTTAAGATGTAATTTTTCCTGTGGAACACAAAAGGCACATTTTAAAAGACTCTTCAAATCAAATCGAACATATGTCACACTGATCTATTTTGGCAGGCAAGACGTTGGATTATTCTGACAGCCACTCTACTCACGTCCTGATTGGACATCTCCCAATAAGGTCTTTCTCCGTAAGACATGACCTCCCATAGGACAATCCCGTAGCTCCATACGTCACTGGCCGAGGTGAACTTGCGATAGGCGATGGCCTCTGGCGCAGTCCATCGGATTGGAATCTTGCCACCCTGTAAACACACAAAATCCATCTGTCAAGGAAACATTTTGCCATCTGTGACAATATCCAAACACATATTTCTACTATTAGTTGAATAACAAGCGTACTCTAACATCCACATGTCAAATCATGTAATCTGTATGCATTGGCGTTTAAAACAGGCCATATGTAAGGTGTCAGAGCGGGTGAAGGGGGGATTTCTGAGAGGGCCATGCATCTAATGAATGAAATTTAAAGTTTGAAACAAGCTCTGAGATGCCATTAAGATTTGTTTGTGTTAGTGGAAGTGATTGTACAGCACCAGTGTTAATTTGATTTAGACACAACCTCTAGCTGCACCATTAGTGCAAGGGACCCTGGGTCTATGCGGGCCCCTTCATACAGCATTATGAGCAAATTATGGTTAGATTTGCCAATCAAGTGTGGTCTTCGCACTGCAAAGAAAAGACAGCATGTGAAGTAAGTACGGTTGAATTTCCGTTTACAATATTTGATAAACTCTACACTTATAAGAATAAAGGTTCTTTGGCTCAGTGAAGAGCCTTTAACATCCACCGAATCTTTTCAATCCACAAAAGGCTCTTTACAGTGGAAAAAGGTATTTTAGATTTTTGAAATATTCTTCACATTAACAACAACAACAACAACAAAAGTTCCTTTAAGAAAGTCTTAAGTCTTTGGGGAATCAGAAATGGTTCTTCTATGCAATAACCCTACACTACAACCTATTCTGTCTTTGCTCTTGGTTTGTGGTACACCACCACCTTCATCGATCCTGTCCTCATCTCTGAAAGCTGGCTGGGCTTGCTTCATCTGCTTAGGTCCTCTCTTTCTCTCTGAGGATCAGCGTTGTATTTACCCAGATCGGCTGCTGGGGTAACTCTACACTCAACCTTCATGAAGGAGGTAGACTGAGAGAGAACAGGGTAGAGCCAAAGCCAACCAGCAACCTGGCCAAGTCACACAATTCCTACCCCACATTCTCCAAACACAAGGCCTTTAAAAAATAAACCCACTTGTGCGCGAGCCTCCCCATTGAGCGCGTACAAACAGTCCCTGCAAGATCACTGCTAATGAATGTAAAATGTGACACAATGTATCCTTTGGGTTTAATAGAAAGGGACGGCGAAAGTTGCCAGCATTCTTGTGGGTTCGAGGTTCTTGTAGCCGCACAATGATGCGGTGGGGGGTCTAGTTATAACGTTAAAAACATACATTTATGTTGGCTGTCAGACACAAGTAAAACCCAACAAATTTATGTTTATCTAACTAATAACATGTTGGTCCTCCCCTCCCCAGCATATGCCATACATCAGTGTAACACTTATGTTAGGTGACACTTGTATTGGTAATTTAAGCAGCAATATCTCTTAAAGCCTCACATGCAGTGGATTTATGCCCGACTCTTAAGTGTATTTATGCATTAGTTATCTCTTCTGATAATGGATGTTGCTCTTAAGAATGAGAGTGACGAATCTGGTTATTAATTCCAGGGAATGAAGATTAGACATGCTGGCTAAGAGGAGACAGTGAGCTTGTCAATCATGGCCTGGATCATATGGAATTTGCTCTGTAGATTTCTGCAGAATTGGGAAGCTGGTCATCCACATAGCCTGCCCATATTTCTGTTGTTTTCAGCTGCTAAAAGAGTCTAGTTCTCTCAACTCTGTTTAACACATTTTACTATGTTTCAAATCATTCCACAGACTCAGCAGATATTGCGTCTGGGTCTAATCATGGCTGAGAGAAAGCCTTTGGTTTCAGGCTTGCTAATAAAGCACTAAAACATGTTCTAAGTGAAGACTCATTCCACAAATCTAAACCTTGTGAAGCAATTTTGTGAACTATGTGAGCACATAAAATGTCTGTCTGTCTATCTATCCATCAATCTATCACTGTTCAAACATTTGTGGTCAGTAAGACTTTTTTACTTACTTTTTGTAACACTTACAATGTTACAAAAGATTTCTGCCTAAAATAAATGCTGTTCTTTCTTTCATCAAATAATCCTGAAAAAATCCTGAAAAAAATGGTCTCACTTTATATTTGGAGTCTTTAACTACTATTCTTATGATAAAAGAAAAAATAAATTATGAAATGAAATGAAATAATAGTAAGCACATAGTAGTTAAAGACATGTAATATAAAGTGGGTTCAAATATATTAAGCAACTTTTTTTCAAAACTATAAAATTAAAATACAGTATAAAAAATTTATTAAATACATATTAATTCAAAATTATTGTCAATTCTAAATTAATATATAATTACTTATATTTAACCCTTGTGCATCAATAAAAAAAAAGTTACACTTAGGCCCATAGTGGACAAAAATGTCCATGTCAAAAAAATGGTCATAAAAATTGGAAGCTTGGGAGCACAGACTTACGTTTGGTCTCATTTTAAAGAAGACCCATGGCAGATTATTGTTGAAGTAAAAAAAGTGAAACCAAAAAAAAGTTCTACAGGTTTAAATTTATGAACAATATTTTATATTTTATTTTAGGAATATTTTATATATGAAACATGTTGAACTCTAAACCTGCTAGAAAATCATAGCCATAAATCTAATCAAGTTGTGTTCCAAATTTGAGGTTGATATATCAAAAAATGAGCTTTCAGTAAAATTTTGTTTGGGCACAGTACCAAATTTTCCCCATTAGATGCCAGTAAAACTCTGCTGGTGCACACAGTGGTTGGATTTGTGATTTGCAGTAGAGTTTCTCTATCTCAATTTTTACAAGAACACACAGACAAGACAATTTTTTATGACACACATACAAACCACACTCTGACGTATATACCAACACACCCACACAATTATAGCTGCATTATTTTCCAAGTGACTCTATAATATGCAGAAGCAGAAAACAGGAATAAAGCGAGTATTTGCTTTATAGACCCTTTATAGACCAAACCTGAAAAAAATGGCACCATCTGGTAAAAAATAATAATAAAAATTAATTTTGAAGCCTTGCCAACAGAATGAAAGCCTATTAACAAAAATCGCATCATTTTACAGTTAAATGGCACTGCGATTAAAAATAGGAGCTTTAATGGGTTTTAATGAGGACATTTTTGTCCAAACGGTGCTGAGTGTTTCACTTTTTTGTACCTAGTGTAAAATAGATTTATTAAAGGAAATGAGTGTGGAATATTAAAATTCCAATAAAATACACACCTGAGCCAAAAATGATGCAGTTAGCATTAACACAGGCAAAATTATAAAAAAAAAAAAAAAAAAAAAAGGACAAAAATGTTCATAAGGGTGCACAAGGGTTAAAGCTGAAGTCCATAAGTTTTGCCTCTTTGTCGCCATCTGTGTTTGAAAACCTGTAATTGCTGCTTTTTGCAGAATTATTATTATTAATAATTATCTTCCTTGCGTGGGGTTGTGAGTCACCCGGGGTTGTGCAGCGCGAATGAATCAGTCAGTCACAGCACCGGTGTACTTAGGAATCACAGATTCCAGCCTATTTCTTGGAATATATGACCCAAGTAAGGTTTTTCACTGTATATTGTCATCTGAACAAGTAAGTAACAAGTTTTCCACGTTTGTTCTGACCAACTGAGGAAAAGATTGGTTAGCTCATATCACATTAAACCGTGCAAATTATTGTTATTGTTATACTTTATTCTCAAATTATTAATATTAACAACATCAGCATTGTGTGACAATGAGTATATTATTTTTTAGCATGTAGATTTCAATTTCTGTATATCCTAATCTAATTGTCATGCCATTCGAATTTCATATTTAGAAATTCTTGTAACCCAAAAAGCAAACTATGCTCCCTTCGAACTGATTTTATATTCATATTTAAAACTGGAATATAATTTATTTTCATTCACATGTGTTTCATAAACACATAATCCTTTCTGGATCACAATCCGCCATCAAAATTATACATTTAATTATTCCAGCTGCTGTGAGAAAAGGCTATAAACGTTCCGTCACCTGCAGGATCCTCACATGCGATAGCCTACTAGCTGGGACAACTTCTTTGTTTACAGACGTGACGTAATGACGCAGTGCCATGCTCAAATTTCCCGTGAAAACCTACCCGTACCACTCAAATTAGAAAACATTATTATAAGCTAACCGTTGTGTATTGGGCTAAAGTAAGGCGATAGTTCTGAACACTGGCTGGTTATGTACTTGCTCAAATATTGATTTCGGATAATTTGTAATAAAAAAAAAGTTATGGACTGCAGCTTTAAATAGAAAACTGTTATTTTAAAATTGTAATAATATTTCACAATATTACTGTCCTTATTGTAAAAAAATAAAAATACAAAAAATACAAACACCAAAGTTTTGCATGGCAGTGTATACAGTCATGGCCAAAAATATCGGCACCCCTGGTAAATATGATCAAAGAAGGCTGTGAAAATGTATCTGCATTGTTATTCCTTTTGATCTTTTATTTTAAAAAAATCACAAAATTCACCTTTCATTGGATAATAAGAATTTAAAATGGGGGGGAAATATCATTATGAAATAAATGTTTTTCTCAAATACACATTGGCCACAATTAACGGCACCCTGTCATTCAATACTTTTTGAAACCTCCATTTGCCAGTTTAACAGCTCTAAATTTTCTCCTATAATGCCTGATGAGGTTAGAGAACACCTGACAAGAGATTAGAGACCATTCCTTCATCCAGAATCACTCCAGACCCTTTCGATTGTTGGTGCTTCTTCTCTTCAGTTCACTCCACTCATTTTCTAAAGGGTTCAGGTCAGAGGACTGGAATGGCCATAGCAGAAGCTTGGTTTTGTGCTCAGTGACCCATTTTTGTGTTGTATTTGAGGTTTGTGTTTGGATTATTGCACAGTTGGAAGATCCAAACATGGCCCATTATAAGATTTCTAACAGAGTCAGTCACTTGATTTTTTTATCTGTTGGTATTTGATAGAATCCATGATGCCATGTGTCTAAACAAGATCTCCAGGACCTCCAGCAGAAATATAGGCCGTATAAAGCCGTACAAATACAGCAGTATATTTCATTGTAATCATGGGGTACTTTTTATCCCCGTGTTCACCAAACCCATCTTGAGTGTTTGCTGCTAAAAAGCTAATTTCTTTGTTTCATCTGACCATAGAAGCCAGTCCCATTTGAAGTTCCAGTCGTGTCTGATAACTGAATATGCTGGAGTTTGTTTCTGGATGCGCTAGGAGAATTTTTCTTGAAACCCTCCCAAACAACATGTGGTGATGTAGGTGCTGCTTGACAGTTTTTTTTAAAGGTTTTCTGACCCCGAGACTCAACTATTTTCTGCAATTCTCCAACTGTGGTCCGTGGAGAGTCTTTTAGCCACTCAAACTCTCCTTCTCACCATGCATTAGGACGATATAGACACACGTCCACACGTTTTGTAACATTTTATGTTGATTGTAAATTCTTAATTATTGTCCTGATGGTGGAAATGGGAATTTTCACTGCTCTAGCTCTTTTCTTAAAGCCACTTCACTAATTTGTGAAGCTCAATTATCTTTTGCTGCACATCAGAAGTATATTCTTTGATTTTTCTCATTGTGATGGATGATTAAGGGAATTTGGGCCTTGTTTTCCCTCCTATTTATATTTCTATGAAACAGGAAGCCAAGGTTGGATAATTTCATGTTCATAATCATCCTGGAGTGCTCAAAATTGTGGATATGAATGGGAATATACTTCAGAGATATTTATTCATATGAATTTCTAGGGGTGCCGATAATTGTGTCCAATGTGTATTTGAGAAAAAAACATTTATTTCATAATGATATTTCCCCCCATATTAAATTCTTATTATCCAATGAAAGGTTAGATTTTTGTGATTTTTTTACATAAAAGATCAAAAGGATTAACAATGCAGATTCATTTTCACAGTCTTCTTTGATCATATTTACCAAGGGTGCCGATATTTTTGGCCATGACTATATGTATACATCCCTCTATCCTCTCAACTTCAAATCAGCTTCAGCAGGCAATTAAATTCAGCAGACATATCATTTGAAATAGTTGAGAAGGCAACTGAAACATATTCAAGTATTATGGTATATGACATCAGATAAAGCATATAAACCCATTTCATGTCAGTGGGTAACAGTTGTTCTTGCAATTTAATTTGACTTCTGAGCTGATTAAAATATGTGAGTATACAAATCATTTATGTTTTTATATGAGGCATAATAATAATGTAAAATTCATTTTTTATAGCATTTTCTTTCAAATTCCTTCTGAAGTTCCTCTGACCTAATCAAGCCCTTTTAACTTGTGCTGTATGACACATGCTGTATCTCGGATGCTCGTGTTGGTGTTGACTTACTCTCGTGGTGTAGGCGGCTTCTGGGTCGTCCTCCAGCACTCTGGACAAGCCGAAGTCTGACACTTTACACACCAGGTTGCTGTTGACCAGGATGTTCCGAGCGGCTAAATCTCTGTGCACGTAACCCATATCCGACAGATACTTCATACCAGATGCGATGCCACGTAGCATGCCGACCAGCTGAATCACTGTGAACTGGGCGTCGTGTTTCTGACAGAGACGGGAAGAAGGGAAAAGTCAAATATGCTGTTTTATATCTACATAAGTATAAACATAAGTCATGCAATGGGTTATGAAACACAATGGAACACTGGTGACTCATATCTCAAAACACTGCCTGACATTTCCAAAGACATCTGTCATGAGCTAACTCAAAACCACTCATGAAATGGCTTTGCTGAGAGCAGCAGATCTTTGACTTAATAAATAGGAGCGTTTGACTGTTTTTTCTGGTTCAATCCACGGTGTGCGGCAACTTGTTGAAGAATATAAAGAGGATGTACACAAGAACTCATCGCCGACTGCATATCTGAACTGAAGCCCACTGGCAGGCTCGCAGTGTTTACATTGGTGCGTGTGAATAGGCCTTTTATATGAAGAATGATATGCTCAGGACTTGGAGATAAACACCAGGGGAGGAAGCGCTTCAGTAGGAGAGGGAGAGACTGGCCGGATGCGTGAGATAGCATTGATTTGTCAGGGAGCTCTGGAGAAATGGCTTTCTTTACCAAAAACAGGCAAACTGCAGTCTTAAAGCAATAGTTCTCTTAAAGACGCTTTTACTCATCTTCATGCTTAGTAGCTCCAAATTGGTTTGACTTTATTTCTTCCGTAAAACATAAAAGATGAAATTTGGAAGAATGTGCTGGTTACTCTTTTTCCAAGCAGTTAAAATAAATGCAAACCAGTGTTTTTATTTGTTTTACTAATTTACTATTATAGTTTTTGTTAATATTTTGAATTCATATTTGACAATATTTTGATTTTGTGAATGTTTTGATTTTATTTTTGTAATTTAATAAAATATTTAGTATAGTTTCATTCATTCATTCTCCTGCTCACCAAGCCTGCATTTACTTGATCCAAAATACAGCAAAAGCAGTAATATTGTGAAATATTTTTACTATTTAAAATAAATGCTTTCTATTCGAATATATTTAAAAATTTAATTTATTCCTGTGATCAAAGCTGAATTTTCAGTATAATAACTCCAGTCTTCAGTGTCACATGACCCTCCAGAAATCATTCTAATATGCTGATGTGCTGTTCAAGAAACATTTTTATTATATATATATATATATATATATATATATATATATATATATATTGTCTGTATTATAAAGAAATTATAGAAATTAGAAAGGATGCTTTGAATTGATCAAAAGTGATGATAAAGATATTTATTGATCTTTATATTTATTAATATTTATTTATGTTAAGCTTTCTATTTCAGATAAATGCTGTTCTTCTGAACTTTCTATTCATCAGAGAAACCTGAAAAAAAATCTACTCAGCTGTTTTCAGCATAATTAATAATAATAATAATAAATGTTTTTTTGAGCAGCAAATCAGAATATTAGAATGATTTCTGAAGGATCATGTGACTGGAATAATGATGCTAAAATTTCAGCTTTGAAATCTCAGGAATAAATTGCATTTTAAAATATATTCAAATAGAAAACAGCTATTTTAAATAGTAATTATTATTTTTTTTTTTTAAATATTCTTTGCTGTACTTTGCATCAAATAAATGCAGGCTTTGTGAGCAGAAGAGACTTAAAAACATTAAAAAACTTACAGTTCAAAAACGTTTGACTGGTAGTGTAAATTTAATTAAAAATGAAATTTAATATTTTATATTATGTCAGTTAATGTGTGTTTATTCCAAGCAATATTTGTTTGTTGGTTGGTTGTCTGGTTTTAGTTAAAACTCTGATGCAAACTGGGGCTTTCAAGTCTTTAAAAAGATGTATATGTAAGATAACTATAGATGAGAAACATAGATAGATTAGGCAATTTAAGTTGTTATTAACTGAGAGAAGAATAAATATCAAATTTGTGTATGAAGTCAGATTTTTCTTTCTTTCTTTCTTTCTTTCTTTCTTTCTTTCTTTCTTTCTTTCTTTCTTTCTTTCTTTCTTTCTTTTTAATGAATCGTTTGATCCAGTTTCAGAAATCTGGTCTGAATGATTTATTCACAAATTCACATAAACTTTCATGAACTCACCAAGAAAAGCTAGGGCAGATGGCAAAGATGTTTTAGTCAACACTTCTTTCAGTCTGTTTCTCACACAAAGCTATCTTATTATCTCAAAAGACTTCAAATATACAGCATGGTCATATGAACAATTACGATACTTGGTTATTCTGAACTTGACAGCTCCGGTTCTCATACAATCCAATCAGTGCATCCTCCAAAACTGTCTGCTTTTGTGTTCCACGGAACAAAGAAAATCAAACAGGTCTGGAACGATATGAGACGTAAACAATATCAAAATCTTTATTATTGTCTGAACTGTTCCTCTAGTTGTCCAATGCAAGCCTCCCTCTCATTCCGTGTCTCTGTCCACCCTATTTTCACTTTCTTTCTATGTGAGTGTTTATGCACTGCATACAAACTAAGTTTGGATGAAAATAACCCTGGACCACCTGGAAGAGAAAGGAGCTCAGAGAGGTTCAAAGGCTTGCTAATAATAGTGACATGAGCAGTGGCGAGGAAACGCGTTGGAGGGAGGATGACAGATCTCTTTGATAGAGTGCAGGCCAGGCTGCAGGGCGCAGGAAATTGCTGCAGAACACTGAAACTTTTCTCTGGTTTCTGGGAGTGGGATCCTGTGCAGACACATGTACAGGTCCTGCTCACTCCACCCCCTGTTTGCTCAGGTTGTTTTAATAACCTATCTTTGCATACTCATTTCAATAGAGCCGTTAGTGTCCACTTTTTCGTTGGCCTTGACTCTGGATTTTTTTTTTATGGACGTGTTCTAACAACAATACAAACTTTGAATGGACATAAAAGTATTTGAAAATCAGGAAAGGATATGTATTTAAATTATTATCAATAATAAGACTTTTGAATGTAATATGCATTTAAAGTTTATTACAAAATATTATTATATACACTAACAATCAAAACTTTGGGTCAATATGATTTTTGTAGGAAATTAATATTTTATTCAGCAAGGATGCATTAAATTGATCACAAAATGACAGTAAAAAACTTAAAATGTTACAAAGGATTGCAATACTGAAAAAAAGGAAAAAAAAAAATTCTTGAGCAGCAAATCAGCATATTGATTTCTGAAGGATCATGTGACACTGATGATTGGAGTAATGATGCTGAAAATTCAGCTTTCCTTCGCAGGAATAAATTACATTTTAAAATATACTAAAATAGAAAGCAGTTAGTTTAACTTGTAATAATATTTCACAATTGTACTGCTTATACTACATTACTGATCAACTAAATGCAGCCTTGGTGAGAGTCCAAAATCTTTTTTGTTTTAAAGTAGTTTATACAAACACTGTCCTGAGTTTCTCTGGTAACATTGACTTCTCTGATTGGTGGATCTTTCTTCAGGATTATGGGTAATGTAGTTCTCTACTATAAATTCCACTATTCAACTATTTTTTTTTTGATTACACATCAACTTGTGGCTTCTATATCAGGCCAGAGCTCACTGTCATTGTGTCTTAAAAGGTTTGCACATTCTGGCTAGAAATGAATTAAAATAAGTGTGATTTTACTCCCATAACCCAATGTTGCTACAATCACTTTAAATGTATTAATCATTGTACTGCTCAAGTCTAAATCACTGGACATTTAGAAACTCTACATTGGACCCATTTGTGCATCTCTCTCTCAAATTTTCAGATATTTTAACGAGTGCGAGGTCCATCCAATGCATCAAAGTCTGGCGTGTTCATTTTGTTCTCCAAATAGCAGATTGTCTGGCAAGCGCTGCTGGTGGTAAACTGTTGAAAAATGACACGAGGCTGATAAATTCATATGTCAGGTGTATTAGAGCCAAGGCAGGACGGCCGCAGCCAAAGGTTAAGCTGACCCATTTAACGAGCTCATTAGCGCATTTATCAGCACTTTTCAGATGGGCCGTCCCACAGCCTGTTGTTTGCTTGTTTATTTTCGCAGTGCGAGCAACGGGCAAAGAGGAAGTCATCTGAAGGACAGAGCATGCCCAGTCTGTTTAACTGGCACAGCCATACTGGCAGGCGGTGCGCCAGTCTCCCCAGTGCTGCTTTGGGTCTGAGCGCGAGTGAATCCGCTCTCTCTTCTGAAGACATGCCTGGTCTGTTCTGCATGAGAGAATGAGGCCATTGTGGATATAAGCTCAAGTGAAATCCTGACACTACAAAGCGTTTGAAACACAGGTAGTGTCGGTGTCTATTTAAAGAGGCCTCGGCTGTGAATATGAATGTGATGAATTTGGGAGACGTTGTGAACACAAAAGCACCGTTAAAAAATCTAATCTCTCCACAGCAAAGAGAGACATAGGTGAGCAAGCAGAGAGCAATTTGTGTCTATTTGTATAAATGAGAATGAAATGTTCAGAGAGCCTGGGAGAATGTCAGACATGCTGTGATAAGCAGGTACTATGAGAGGAAGCAGGAGAAGCTAAGACGCAGATGGGTTTTTAAATTATTTTAAGATGAGCCCTCTGTGATTTTTGTCTGATCATACATAATGGAGTCTCATTAAATGCGCTCAGTGTGTCACACTCACTCGCAGGAAGCCATCCAAAGAGCCGTTCTCCATGTACTCGGTCACTATCATCACGGGTTTACCTGAGGAGAGAGAAAATTCAGACGTGTCTCAGTCTAATCGAGCAAAGATGTGCCAAAATTGAGCTGTGATGTGCTGCAGTGGTGTCATTTCTGCCGGAAGGTTGAATTACCCAATTTGCAAATTAATGAGCTTATGTTGGACAAAAGAAAACATCTTCAAAGTCAGAAATTTCAAGAGAAAAATATAATGCATTCAAAGGCATGGATACGTTTGACCTATGAGGTTAGATATATATGTGCTCAGCATGACGACTTCCAAAGTTATTTCAATGACGACGCTGAATCCGTCAAGAAGAGTTTTATGAGTGAACGGGTCATGAAACCTGTCAAGAACAGTTTTGCATTATTTTCATGGTAATTAAGCATGTTTAAAATCTGGGGTCAGTAAGGTTTTTTTATGCTTTTGAAAGACATCTCTTATGCTCACAAAGAGTGCATTTATTTAATAAAAAAAATATAGTAAAATATTGTGAATATTGTGAATTGTCATATAGTATTTTTCTGATTTTTCAGTGTCACCAGGTCCTTCAGAAACATTTATATTAAATAGAAATCTTTTTTAACATTATAAAATGTACTATAAATGTCTAAAACTGTCCCTTTTTGATCGATTTCATGACCATTTTGCTGAATAAATAAATAAATCAATGTGTGTGTGTGCATATTTATATCTCACCCCAAACTTTTGAATGGAAAATAAAATAAAATAAAAAGATTGATAAAATAAAATACAACAATGAGAAAACAATGATAAAATAATGATATATTGTTTAAATTACTTGAATACAGGTTAAATGTGACAACTGGTGAAGGTACTTTAATCATCTTTTATGTGTATATTATTTTATTATGTCATTGCCAAAAGTGACATAAATGTAGCCCTTTTTTGACAAATTATCAGAGATTGACTTTTTTAACTTGCTTAATAAGGTTGGTAATATCTGACATGCTGCCTTTAATTTGTGCTGATTAATAAAACGTATAGTGTATCAGATTTTTTTATTACAGGAATGAAAATTGAATGATAATCAGTATTGATTATGAGAATTAAAAAAAAGAAAGAAAGGAAAGGAAATATGCTTAATTGTCATAAAAATTGTCATGTGGCATAATTAGGCTATTTCAAGCAGAATACAAATGTTTCTGGGCTGAAATGAGATCTGAGTTCCTGACAGGTTTGGAGATTCACTCTCATAGTGCTTGCCGCTGCCACATGTGGGTGTTATAAAAGGCTCTGGGTTAAGCAGCTGATTGTATTTTTTTACAGAGTTTGAGAGGGTGAAGAGATCAGGTTGATGGCTACACACCAGGTTTTCAACACATCACAGACATTATCTGAAGCCCATAACAAGAGCAGAGGTGCAGCTCTTCACATGACACCTCTGACACAGCGGCTCAGAAATCATAACCATGACTTACTGTGACTTCACCTAAATGAGAGTTTCCTGCAGGATGAAAAGAGTCTCGGCTTGAACTTGGACGGACCACAAGGTCAACTGTCACTGTCTGACAGCTTTATTTTCTCTGTCCTGCCGCTCATAAATCACCGGTTTTATCATCTGCACTTCATCTGCACCTTATTTCAAAACCTGTATGTAAAATGACTTTATCTCAATAATAGCCTGATGACCAGTCCGTGTTGTCACGATATGTGCAGTAGCCATAATTTTGTATTTTTTTCCTCCCAGCGTCCCAACAGCTGACAGCACAGCACTGTGATGAATGAGGTTTATGAAACGTGTGCAATTAAAATAAGTGGAGAAGAGCAAGACTGCACAACTCATGAATATCCTGTAACAACAGTCTTGCTCACAGCAAGCAGTTATTATTTTTTTTTTATCAGTATTTGCAACTTATAAGCAGATTGATTTACTTGGGAAGCAAAATTGCATAAAATAATGAGACTAAACTATAAAAATATTAAGTGTTGTTCAGAGACCATATCCAAAACTAAGCTATTTTTCTTTCTTTTCCAATAGAAAATATTAATATTTTTTAAACCATAAATCAAAATTTAAACCAAATTGTGTTGGATTTATGCTTAAAATCTATATGCTGTAAAAAAAATAAATAAATAGAAACTGTATAGTGAATAAATAAATATATCTAGTTTTAATGATTCCTAAATATTTTGGGAAGCAAGTCAAAAATGCTGATTTGTGTAGAGCACCTATAATGTTTTACTCCGCACAGTTAAATCATTACCCAAACTGTAATGGACCAGTCTTTAGATTTCAGTTGAGTTGTTTTATGGTTTCTGATAGCAAAAAAATCCCTCCTCCTTAAACCACACATCTCTCCCTCTAAACTTTTGATCCTGAAATCCTGCTCGTAATCAGTATCCTGGCCCCTTTGTCTCTGTGAAGCAGCAATCGCCACTCCACAAATATTTTGCCTAACACATGGCCAAAAGCAGCAGGTTAAATGGGGTGTGAAAGTCTCTGGATTATTAAGAATTAACAGGGCAGGGTTAATAAATCATGTCAAGTCAGAGGCTACAGGAGACACATGCCAACCTCCCCTGGCCCCACGGCCCAAACTCTGCACCCCACACTTACTTTCAATCACACGCAAAGTGCACCACCTCTCTAAACACACACACACACACACACACACACACACTACACAGGGCCATTTTTTCCCAGCAACAGCCTCAAATGATAGTCATTTACAATGAAGTTTTCCTATTATTTACAGTCAAGAACTCTGAAGCGTGAGCAGAGTAAGATTTACTCAGCCAACATAATCCTCAATTTATGAGCAATTATGGACATGAAAGGAAACTGTTACATTCCTTTCTGAATTCTACTTAAAGCAGAATGAAAAAAAAAGCAAAAAAAGCAAAGCAAAAATCGGCCAGCAACACAATGTTTTTCAGTACTGAGTAAAAATGTGAAGATTTAGTAAAGCCTCAATGAATCACAAAATTTAAGTAAAAAGACTAAATTAACTTCTTTCTTTCTTTCTTTCTTTCTTTCTTTCTTTCTTTCTTTCTTTCTTTCTTTCTTTCTTTCTTTCTTTTTCACACTATCCCAATTTGCAAAAATATCAAACATTTATTTACTACACATGTTGATATTATTACAGGTTTTTTTTACACTTTGACTCTTTTTTTCAAAACTTTTGTGAGTTGTGTTTAGCAAAAAGTGTTTGCAAAGGCCGAGTCAAAGGCAGAGAATTAGAATTGTTAGATTATTAGAATGATTTCTGAAGATTCACGACACATGACAGAAGTATTGATGCTGAAAATTCAGCTTTGCCTCACAGGAATACATTGCATTGTAAAATGAAAGCAGTCTTTTTAAATTGTAATAATATTTCACTTTTTTTTTTTTTTTTTTTTACTTGATCAAACAAATTCAAAAACATCTTTCACAAAAAAAAAAAAAAAAAAAAAAGATTCATGATCAATGAATAATGATAATGATTATTCCAAACTGTTGGCTGGTACTGTATGCATTGCAAAATGCATTTGAATGTATTTTATATTGTTCAATCGCTTGAACATGCACACAAAAATCTTCAAAAGTCAGATTATTGTGTGCATGTGCAAGTTATTGAACATTCAAATATCAAATACATTGTGTCCACTTGGTAATGTGCATACACTGAACATGTCCGTCTGTGCTCGTCATCAATGGAGCGTACTGTACTTTCAAGGCTGTGCAAACATGCAAAATGAAATATACCTCGGCCCTAATACTAGCAGTCTGTTTAAAGTCAGATAAGGTAAAGTGTGAACATTTTTTCAATTTTCGCCTATATCATTAAGAAAAAAAACAGCCCCACGGAGCCCTTGAGAAGGATTGGGGAATGGATTTAAAAATTTCGCTTTGATCATGCTACATAATAGAGACTGATCCAGGGAGATTTACAAGCATACGTGATTTACAGCCCTATGTGAATTGTCTCTCGTGCTGGACATTGGCCCAACGTTACAAGAAAGAGGTCAATAAAACAGTGGCTTTCTGTGCAGAAGATTTGCCAACTTCATGACATCCACTAATATTCCATAACTGGAAACAGCTAATGTTTTATATGAGATACTCCCAAAAGGACGGGCTCTGAACTAACAAATCTAAACATGATAAATGAATCTTCTGAACAGACTCAACTCACTGAATGCTTTTCATACAGATGCAGCAAAAAACCCAAATCATTCATCTTTCTCCTTTTAACGTGGGATAATAAAATAGTATCAGAAGTAAATTTTAAACAGGTGTGTAACTTACTACGTGTGACTACACCCTCCAACCTGATGATGTTGGGGTGGTCGAACTGTCCCATGATGCTCGCTTCACTGAGGAAGTCCCGCCTTTGCTTCTCTGTGTATCCGGCTTTGAGCGTCTTGATGGCCACACAGATCTCCTTCTTAGACGGCAGCTTCAATCGGCCGCTGCACACCTCTCCAAACTCCCCTGATAAGAGATGATTATTTTAGAGAAAGCGAAGGCTAACATGGGAAGCACTGATTTCTGTTTTAATTCAACTGTATCCATGTTAATTACCTCTCCTCAGTGGAGTTGTCAGATTTGAGAATTACACCTAGCTTTGTCTGTCTAAGAAACACAAAATAATCATCTGTGGGAAGGATGGTTAAAGTATCCAATAGATCTGGAGATTTCTGTGAATATTTTTGGTAAAATGCGCTTTTAAAGTAGCAAAAATATATTAAATCTCATTCTTTATGTGGGTTGGAATGAAATTTGACAACAACAGCAACAACATTTTACTGTATTTTGGATAATTAATTTTGGACTTACACTGTCTTTCAAATATTTGGAATCAGTACGATTTTTTATTTATTTTTTTTAATTAATAATTTTGTTCACCAAAAATGCATTAAATTGATCAAAATGTTTATAATGTTACAAAAGGTTTACATTTAAATAAAACTTTCTACTGAACAAATAACTCTAAATAATAATTAAAAAAATAGCCAGCACAACACAAATAGGTTTTCAACATTGATAATATTAGGAAATGTTTCTTGAGCAGCAAATTAGCATATTATAATGATTTCTGAAGGATCATGTGACACTAAAGACTGGAGTAATGATGCTGAAAATTCAGCTTTGCACGACAGTAATAAATTACATTTTAAAATATATTAAAATGAGCTATTTAATATTCCCATAATATATTTTTTTCAAATTCAAATTCAACTTCAAGTTCAAGTTTATTTGTATATCGCTTTTTCCGATAAAGCTCTACAGGAATTTAAGTTTCCACAATATATTTATATATTGCAGAACCTTAATATATTTAACTTAATTTAACTTATTTAACTTATTTTTTTTGATGATAATGATTGATGAGCATGAGAGACATTTTTTAAAAATATTACAAAATCTTACTAACCAGAAACATTTGAACATTAGTGTACATTAGAAGAGAGCATAAGCTTGTCTGATAAAATGGTGGACAGTAACTGTGGCTTGGATAGGTAGGACGGGTCAGTAACATTTCAAGGCGGAGCTTAATGAAAGGTCAATCACAGCATCATGGTGAATGGATCCCAGCCTTAAACTGATTTCTAGTGCATGTACGCAGGTGTAAGAGCACACTTCAAACAGCTCAGCAGGAGATCAGATCTCCACAATGGATGATGCTGACAGAGACTTGGATGGACATTTGGGTAAAGATGATGTCACCACCCAGACATCCAAGCCAGGGCCGTGTCCTGTTTGCGTAATTCGACGTGCAATTACTTTATTTCCCATGCAAGTTTAGAGAGATGGGTGAAATCCAGGCTTGCTGTCTGGAAAAAGTTAGCCGGAATAATTGCAAGCTGTCTAAACAGCATGCTGGACTTGGCCAGCGTTTAGATGATGTTGACCATCTTAAATATCAACCTGGCCTAATCCTCAGCAGTGATCGCTCTGATAAGCTATACAGACAAATGAAGGTCTACCGAACCCACACAAATAGTTCATTTTCCAAGCTATATAAAAAACAACCCCGTTTTTGCACTTTTGCATCGCTTGCCAGAGTGTAAGAAAGCCGTAAAATCCAGATTTACAAAAGAAGTGACATCCGAAGCAGGGAATGTGCTTATTTGCAGTGCGTGAGCTCTGATGTTTGTATGCTGACCTTAGGGTGGTACATCAAAAGCGAACGGTTCCTTTATTTGCTGCATTGTCTACAGAGCCATGAATCACAAGGCATTATCTTGCTATGTGCTTGGCTGTTTAAGACATCAGGGATGCGGGGAGAGGGGGAGAGAGAGAGAGAGAGAGAGAGAGAGAGAGAGAGAGAGAGAGCTGTGGGGGGTGAAATATAATATCCCAGCCGGAGGTGTGCTCTGCTTACCCATGCTCCTCTGCTCTGGCAGCAGGCAGTCTATTAAAGGCATTGAGGCAGTGAGGATGAGCACTGGGAGGGACCCTTTCCCCATCTCAAAGCTACACACCTCCAGCTGCGGTGCTAAATGATTCTCATTTACACCACCTGCCATGTTTGTTACAAGTGTATTTTGGTCCCGGGCAGGTAACTTTGTTTCATTGCACCAGAGAGTGAGGATGATGCCGCATACCTGCCCCAACCACTTTGTCAATGGCGATACAGGACGCTTCCAGTTCCTTAGCGAATTCGTGCACGGCTTGACTTGGGTCTTCGTATGTGTGCGGGTCCACATAGGTCTTGATGCCAGGCAGTCGCACTGAAAATCAAACAAAATAAACTAGATTGAAGGAAACACCAGTACTTATGAGGCAAAGAATTGTGTGGGTTTAAATCAAATTACAATTGATATAATGCAAACTGATGGCTTCGTTAAAAGCGTTACAAGTTTATCATTAAAAATCAACTTCCCTATGGAGAATATGAAAGGCATTTTTATTTCTGGAACCCAACTGTTTCACTCTACATGGTTGAATAGGTGCAAGAAAGAAACAACCAATCAATCAGAGTTTAGTATGTGAATAGATTCAGAAAAGAAGACCAATCAGAATTCATTGTTCTGAATGTTGAGCATTCTGTCAATGTAATGAGAGATTTTCAGAATTTCCTTTAAAATGTTCTTCTGTATTATGAAATAATTTAGTATAACTGCCTCTTGAATTAGAAAATGTAGGGCGGGATTTGAATTGTACATTCATTAAAGCAATTAAATATGTTTTTTCTCTATATTTCTACGTATATATTTTATGGCATTATTTAATTTTCAGATTTTTCTTATATTAGTGTTACATTTCATCTCTACAGTGTAATTCCTACGTATGTCTGCACTATCATGCATGTTTGAACTATTTCTGTACTTTCTTCTCCTGTCGCCAAGACAAATTCCTTGTGTGTGTAAACATACTTGGCAATAAAGCCTTTTCTGATCTCTAACTTCTGATTTTGTCAGAAATTGATTAGATCGTTGGATGCTAATTGCTGCAATCTCATGTGAGTGACATTTTGCTGAAAGGCAGGGATTAAATCATGTGAAAAAATATGTTTTTCATTAAAGACTGTGGCATGAAATTTAATAATGATATGCACTATTACATATTTATTGTAACATTTATTATAAAAACACTGCAATGAAAAAGAATAAATGTGACTTTAAGAACACCTCCTGCACTGTAAAAATACTAATGCATATGAGCAGCATTTGCTGCACTTGGGAGGTCCAGTGGAAAAAAACTACCATATTCCATCGCAGAGGTTGTTGATTTGAATCTTAACGATAGGAAGCTAAGGGTGTCAAGAAATGCAATTTGCTGGTTTTGAAGATGGATAGGTCTATTATGGATGACCTAATCAGTTAGCTAAGCTACAGCCCTACAGGGCACCTCGTGCAGGTTAATCTAAGAGAAATTGTGTGGGCCTCCATTAAATTTCCTTCCTGATACCTCTGCCAGTGTGAAAAATGGAAGCATACGGACAATTGGCTTGCTGTAATTCGGGAGCAAAGGGATTTTATAAAAACCTCTGCCTTACTGGGTTCTTGTGGGCTGTCTGATATTTAAAAACAAATGCTAGAGCAAAACTTTGTTTTGATTTTTACTATTTGAAAGGAATGGGTATTAGACACCTGGAAAGAAACTGAATACGTGCAAGACTGAATAATTATTGAGGTATACATATACTCACAGTGGCCGTTGCCAAAGGGCAGCCTCTTCTCATCTGGATGTTTGGACTTGCTATATCTACAAAACCTATCAATTAAAGTGATGAAAAGCGTTAATTATTCTTAACAGCTTTAATTGGAACATTTTTCTTCTCTAAATGATGTACAAAGCGACTAAAACCTGAACAGACAAAAGTCAGAGCCAGGAAAAACTCAAATGTTTTGCTTTTCTATGAGGCTTGACAGTATTCTGGGGTCTTATAATAAGCCATAGATTCATGCACTCTTTCAATGGTGCCGTCTGCCAAAATCAGCCCCTCTGCATGACACGACGCTCGACTCTCACGGTGCCCGTTACATTCGGCAGGAAAAATAACACAGCTACTGCCAAGTGAATCGTCTACGACTATATATAGGCAGCAGACATGAAGGGGCACACTTTTCATACTTCATATCTGAAGGGTGGGAGATCAAGGGTCCTGGGGAGAGACTTGAGACAGCAAAGTGACAGCTTCAAGACGGGCACACTTAAACCTCTGTATGACTGCGCTTTGACTGACAGACAGACCTGCTAATCACAATGTAGAGCACTACAGTGAGGAGGATGATGGCCACGGCGGAGGAGACAGCGATCAGCACTACCTGACTGTTCTCACTGGAGATGGAAAAGGCTGCGGATAGAGACAGAGAGAGAGAGAAAATAGACATTTTAAAAACACACTGGACAGATATGTATAGCTGTTCAAGGTTAATTAACACAAATGTACCATTTTTTATGGCATTGAACTTAAACCCAACCTCATTTCATAACTCAATACTTCACACAAATTCAAACATTAAAAGACACTCTATATCCCTTTGTGAAAAAGAAATGTGCTTAATTATTCTGTGTATTTAAAATAAATATGTTTGCAGATAATATAATATTATGAAATAAAAGGTCACTTAAGTGTACTTAAAGAGAGTACACCTTCATAAATATGTTTCTTAAGACACTCAAATACATACATTTTGAACAGTGCACTTTATAAACATAAAATTTACATATTTAATGTTTTACTTTACATTTTAAATATATATATTTTTTTATCATACATTAAAATACAGTAGTCAACATTTGAAAGTTGCACATTGTACATTCACTTTAACTATATTTAAGACAACAGAAGTAATTATGAAATTACATATAAAGATGTACAAAAAAGCGCTCAAAAGTTCAGCTAATTCAGTATTTATTTTCAACAAGGGTCTTGATGGTCCTTTTAGTCATTTTATATTTCACCCACTAAGAGTTTGACTGGGTCACAAAGACTGAATTTTATAGTGAATTTAAATTTAAATGACAAATAATTGTACGCATATATTCTGTCACAACAACATGTCAACTCAAAAAGAGTATTTGCAATTTTTAGATCATTTCCCACATTATAAGTATTTACCATTTGTAGTTAAAATGCCAGAAAAATAAAATTGTTGTTGCTTTTAAATACACATGTGTGATGTGAAAAGTTCATTTTGTTACTCCATCGTTTTTCTTCAGTAGTTGACAGTAAGTTTGAAACAATCTTGTATTCTCAATCCATTCTGAAAGCTGAATGCTAGATTTTAAATATTTATCATAAATATGTGACATGACAGCACAGGGTTTTTTCTATCAGATGGTGTTGACACATATTGAGTGATGGCAAAGAAAAACGCATTTCGTGAGGAAATGGAAGCAGCATGAGGCTGTACGCAACTGTAAATGAATACCGCAGATTAATTCCTAGAAACATTTACTTTATTTATTTATTTTTTGGGGATTTGTAGATTTTCACCCCACTACTCAATAATCAAGCCATTAGATTAATGAATAAAAAATCAACAATGAGAAATAAATCTTTAACAATCATTTAGATGATCATTATTTCCCACAGATGAATATTTTACACAATTTATACACTATCCTTCATACAGAATATTCATAAAACATTTTCTTTCATTATGGAATATCTGGTGACTGAGAAACATAATTCCATTTTCTGCATAAATGATGTGCCTTGGTGTACATTTCACACCAGCTATATGTGTAGAGGCGCCTATAGATCACTGATCGTGCTCAAAAACCTGTGGAGAGCCACTCACAGTATCTTTTCATTACATGAATGTGCATTGATTTCCTATAAATGTTTCATTAGATAAAAAGGCCTACAGCAATGCAGCGACACAATATAGGGTTTACAAAATGCTCAGTCTAAGTGCTTAATAGTGCTGCAGACAACAGCTGCCAGCATGGGACAAAAGATTCAGCACGTATCGTTTTAACCAAGTGGTTTATACTGTGTGAATGACTTGCATGACAGTGTATTGGATCAGAAAGCAAGGGAATTGTGAGCCTTTGTCTGTATTGTTCATTGGGCTGCACAGCTGTGAATGGATTGAATCCGGCGTGGTGACTGCAAGGGAATGTGACTGTAAATAGAGAACAGAATGAAAGGAAGTATATAAATGCTTACAGTCTGGACTGGTCTCAAACTCAAACTTGCGACTGCTACCACCGTATCCGGCCGCGGTGCGCGCTCTGATCTGTAGCAGGTAGGTCGTGTCTGGTTTTAGTCCGTTCAGTGTAACATTTGTGCCCTTTGACCTCAGGATGGTGTAGCTGGTCTCTTGTTCCTGCTGTAGGAAAGAAAGCAAGAGGAAATGTTAGTTTTAGCATAACATAAACATCTGAACATCATTTGCCTCCAATATCAATGCCAGATAAATGAATCAGGTTGATGGTGAGTCAAATACACATTTCATGATTTTATGATTATTATGATGCAAGATTTCATAGAAATATAGCAGAACAAGGATATAAGAAGTCAACATGAAGAGCTTTTCCCAACATATTTTAATTAATAATCTCAAGTACACTACTGTTCAAATATTTTAATGTTTTTAAAACAAGTCTCACAGACATTGTATTTATTTGTTCAAAAATGCAATAAAAACAGTCAAATATATTTTACAACATAAAATATTTGAATATTTTCCTATTTTTATTCAAATATTTAATATTTTAATATTTTTTTTAAAAATGGAATTTATTCCAAACGATCCTTCAGAAATTTTGTGACATTAAAGATGTCTTTTATTTCTTTCTGAATAAAAGTATTAAACTATTAAAACTGACCCCAAACTTTTGAATGCTAGTACATTTCTAAGCAGAACAGGATATTCAACAAGAAAATTTACCAAAAATGTGGGACTTGATTTTATCCAAATTTATTTATTTTTTTAATGAAAAGCGGGTTTTTCCCTCGCTGCTCGTGCAGATGCATGTTTACCACCTACATAGAAAACATCTTCCCATTACTGTTACTAAAATAGACCGAATTGCCTTAAAGTGACATCAGAGCAACCTAAGGCCACTTACGCAGAGCCTTGTCTTAAAGAGGAATAGTGAGCATTTGAAGTAAATCATATCTCATTAGAGACACACAGAGACATCCGTCTGTCTGCCATGTGACCGTTGGAGCGGACAGGAGAGGGACGTCCCACCGGACGTGAAAATGCACGCTCATCAGGAGCATCTAAGGCTGCTTGGGACAGTGCCAGCTCATTCAAATACACTGCCACCTTCTCCTCACATTTGTATGGCTTTCCTAAAGATTTCTGTGGTATTCCTAAAGATTTCTGTCCGTTGATCCTCTCTACAAGCGAAAAAACCTAACTGATTTATGGGGCGTCTTTGCTTTCAAACCATTGTTTCCAGATGTTTCTCTGACTGGAAAAAGAGGCAGGAGTGGAATGAGAGAGAGCCGAGATTTCTGTTGTTTATTGTAGGAGTCCAGAAACGGGGGAAAACATCCCACAAACAGAGGTATCACTCATTTGCCGGTATTATTCAGCACATTCATCCATGCAACTTATCAGTCTTCGGCCATAGCTAGTGTTATGGCAAACCTTCAAAAGTTCATTTGCATTTTGCTCCCTCGTTGACCTCTAAGAATAGCTCACTTGTCCACACTGTAGATATTGAATTTCCCCACGCTGAAGTAATTAATGGCAAATGAGATTTGAGAGCATCTTTTCGAGGATCGGCAAACACTTAACAGATTAAAGCTCTATTGGTTTTCATGTCTAGACTACACATGCTAGGATTTTTGATGCACGCTGATATGGACCATAATGTCAGATGCCACTAGATGAGAGAGGCAGTGTACAGTTACATACGCTGGATTTCTTTGAATATCTTTTGCTTATCCACTAATCAGAAACAAATAAAACAGCAATGCACAGCCACATTTAGAACAATGCTGCACTGATGCGACTGCAAGTACACAAGAAACAAGGCTTTCAAAATGCTAAAACACTGGTTTTGTTTTTTGGATTTTCAGAAAAGCTTGAAAAATAGCAACACAGGACTTTGTAAAAAGTTAAAAGTTTGGAACGAAATTAAATGAAATTGGAACGAGAAATGAAATCGATAAAAAGTGACAGTAAAGTCTTTTATACTATTATACTAAAATAAATACTGTTCCTTGGAACTTTCTATTCATCACATAACGTATTACTGTTTTCACAAAAATACATTAAACAGCACAACTATGACAACTTTTTTTTCACAAAACCAGCATATTAGAATGAATTTTGTGAAACTGACGACTGGAGTAATGAAGCTGAAATTACATTACATCACAGGAATACATTACATTTCAAAATATATTAAAATAGAAAACTTTAAATTGTAGTAATATTAGTAATAGATAAGCTAATTCATAAGAGAATTCCTTAAAAAATATAAAAAAAATCTTACTGATCCCAAACTTTATAAATGTAGTGTATGTGTTTTGTGTGTTTCTTGTTTAAAGAAATTGTTATGAATGTTAATAGAATGTTAGTATATTAGGAATTATAGAATTCCAATTAGATAATATAAAAAAATCTAATAAACATTCAAAATAGAATTTATACAGTATATAGGATTTTATTTTACAAAGCAATAGCTATATAATACATAGTGTTTTTTTAACAATAAACCAAATCAGTTGGAAGTGTACCCAAATTTTGAATATATGACCTCACATGGATATGACATTTGCTATATCCTGTGGAAAATGTGGAATATACAAGCAAAAAATAAAAGCAACAAACATGCACATGCAATACGCGTCTTTACTGCTTAAATACACATTTCACCACATAAGTAATAATATTTGACACTGACCAGACCTATACAATCAAAACCAGACCGCTGGTTTAAACCGAACATGTTACTTACAGCATTCAAAATAAATGAAAAGCCATATTTTATCAGCATTGCATGGTTTTTATTCACATCTCCTTTCACAAAGAGCCAATACGTGCTGCGATGACGGCAAAACATGGCTTTCCGTTAGATCATAGATGGCCTTTTGGGCCTTACATCAGTTAATGCGCTTGAGCTTTGGAAGTTTTGTAAAAATGTTTAGGCTGTATTACAGAAACTTCTTAAAACTCTGAATCTGATCTATAAAGTAACCAAAGCCATTTCACTGAGTAAATAGAATTTTTTAAAAATCCAGATTGAAAGTTTCTGTAATACAGCCCTAGAAGCCTAAATTGGAAGCAATATTTTGGAAACATGGTGTTTTGACTCCTCTCACAGCACTTTTCAAAGGAAAAACTAATCCAAAACAGCTTTTTCCGGGGTGCCCAAAGAGCCTGTAAGTGTCACCAGTGAGCATCTGTTTGTAAAAACTGATTTCATCTGTAGATCTGTATATCTAGCAGTTTTGTAAATGCGGTAGGACATCGACTGACAAAACCCATCATGGAAAGAAACGTACACATGACTCCAGTGGAAACCCAGTGACTAATGCAAACATCACATTTGATCTGGATATGACGACAATCATTTCTACCCCTTTCCCGAACGCACCACAGAAACCATTTCAAACCTCCAGACTTTGAATGCAAAGCCACAAATGGAGCGCATCAGGTTTTATGGTTTGAGGAGGCCTCGAATATATAAATTTGCTCTGCCACAGAAGACGAAACCAATACCTCGCGTCGTATTGTATGCGTCTCTGTTCGAGTCATAAATCTTTTCACAGGTTGTCACCGTTCACTGCTCAGGACATCATGTGATCAGCTGGAAATCATATACAGGTGTGTTGAAAAAACTATATCCTTACCATATGTCCTAGGTCCGCATCAGCCACCTCCCAGCTCTGGGGTTTGACAAGGCGTGCAATTGTTACTTTTCGACAAGTGCGCTATTGGTGGAATTTAATATGCTTGTCATGTTCTACTTTGACAGTCTAAATATTGCAATCTGGGCTTACAGCCTTCCTCTCCGCTAAAGAAGAAATTCTGTAAATACGAAATGGCTTTTCCAAAGCATTCCTTCCATCCAAGCTGGAGGAGAAATAAACATTCTCGAATACGGTACGAGATCAATACGATAAACGGACAAAATCATCACAAATGTGCACCGTTTCCAGAACATTAAAAAGCTCTATCCATCAATAACGCCAATTTTAGAGTGTTGCCAAAAAGACGAGCGCGATCGGGATGCTGTAACATCAGGGAAACATGAACCAGAGCGCTCAAGTATTTAGAGATGCATGAATTGTAAGGCCCTTTCGTCTTTCGTAGCATTGTTAATTTGATATATATATATACACACAAAGAGCAGAGCATTCCCCTCTGGCGTATAATCAAAAAGAGATTTACTTTAAGTGAAGCAACATGGATCTCTTGGACCTCCGGATTGGATGACGCTTTCTCACAGGAGCTGCATCACTCGGGTTACCGTGCATCTCGATGCCCTTTTGGGAATCCATTAAGCGCAGTTTGTTTGATTTTGTGCTATACAACATTATGCAGTGTAAACATCATGGTGTTTTTGAACTCGGCCTGTTGATGCCACATTTTCTTTGAAAAGTCACTTCTGGATCTGGCTCTCTTTTATGAGGTTTATATGTTCAAGTCTGCGGCCTGTGTGTCAGTGAATCCGGTAAGAAGATTTGGGGCCCCCTTTCCTTCTCAGTGAGTGTGTGTGTGTGTGTTTTGTGAGGGTGAAGGTGGCTTGTTATCCTCTGCCAACCTAGATCAAGGGGCACCGAGGGTGTCCCTGGCTTTTCCACATGGCAGCACCGCATGTGTAGGATTTGGGCTACTCCAGCTATGCCTGATGAAGCAGTGCCTCACAAGGCTGTGAAATTAACAGGAATCAATGGAGAGACGGACTAGATTTCATTGTGAACGGGGAACACTGTGCCACCCAGGGTCAAATGAGACATGGAGGATTTCAGGAGCCCCCGAGTGTACCTGTGCCAGACGGTGAAAATAGCCTGCATTGAGCTGCCTTTTGCTTGCAAATAAGGGGATTACGGCCAAGCGAAAGCATTTCCACCAGTGGATATTTGGGCCTCACTGATCTCACAGAAAGACGCATCACAAAGGTCCTCTGTAGGAAGCGCAGAGTCCAACGAATCTCTTCTTTCACCAGCAGATGGAAAAGCACTATCAGCATATTTGGACTGAATGTAAATGTTGAACACATTCAGAGTGTAACTCAGCTCAAGAGAGTTGAGTTGCTATCCTCAAAAGGTCAACTCATAAAGTTTGCCCGTTCAAGAACAATTCAGATGAAACATTTTGGCTTAACTTTTTACAGTGATTCTATGGTTTACTTATTAGCTCATTCTGCAGAAGCTTAGGTTATATAACGGCTGTTTTTGTGTTCAATGCTAATCTTCATACAGCAAATATGAGGCACAATCAATGGTGGTATTAAACCATGTTTGGAAATAAATCTCCAAGAGCAATGTCAAAGTTATTTAACAGATAATGCTTACTGTAAGATAGCTCACCACAGCTGGATGATATATTAAATATTCGCAATATAGTACCGTTTAAAAATTTGCGCTTAGTAAGATTTTCAAAATACTTTTATTCAGTAAGGATGCATGAAATTGATCAAAAGTGACACCAAAGACTTTTACATTGTTACAAAAAAGTCTTTGTTCTGAACTTTCTATTTACCAAATAAAATAAACCAAAAAAAAAAAAAAAGTTTCCAACATTATTGATAATAAGACATATTAGATAATTATGATTTCTGAAGGAACATATGACACTGAAGACTGGGGAAATGATGCTGAAAATTCAGCTTTGCATCACAGGAATAAATTACATATTAAAATATATTCAAATAGAAAACAGATACTTTTAATTGTAATAATATCGCAATATAATACTATTTTTTACTGTGTTTTTTGACCAAATAAATACAGCCTCAGTGTGCTTTAATTTAATTTTTTACCAACCCCAAACGTTTGAACAATAGTTTCAAAAGCAATTATTCAGCAATTATTTTGCTGCAATATAAAATTAAAATGATTATTATAATTTTTTAGCCATTAAGTTTTAGAAAGAGCATGTTGATAGTTTCTGTGAATCAGTTTAAACTGTTTGTTTTAAAGAATCTACATCTATCTGTCTATCTATCTATCTATCTATCTATCTATCTATCTATCTATCTATCTATCTATCTATCTATCTATCTATCTATCTATCTATCTATCTATCTGTCTGTCTGTCTGTCTGTCTGTCTGTCTGTCTGTCTGTCTGTCTGTCTGTCTGTCTGTCTATCTATCTATCTATCTATCTATCTATCTATCTATCTATCTATCTATCTATCTATCTATCTATCTATCTATCTGTCTGTCTGTCTGTCTATCTTTTTAAGCTGTATCACTCTGCCCTAGTATTTGGAGAGTGAAAAGTACAGGATAAAATAAGCTGCTGGTCTAAAATATTGGCATGAGCTTTCAATTTTGAACTTAAGACCTTTTTGTCATGATGAAGATGAACTATGTCTTGGAGACAACCGAATCCTGTCTACAGTTTCAATATGTATAATCTCTGTGTGGTCATACAGTCAAGCCATTTACCCACTAAAGCTACAGAATGTTTTTGCTGCGGGAGGAATTCTGGACGGTTGCCACTGGAGACTGTTCTAGGGCTTTCTTTCACACCCTCAGATCCCCTGCCAGTTCGAGAGAGGAGACTCCCACAATGTCAGGGCTCAGTTAAGTTCCAAACCCAGAGTCGTGCTTGCTTCAGAGCAAGGGAGACGTTATCCACTTCACCTAGAGCAGAAGACATCACAGGATCTGACAGCATGAAAGAGCCCTCTGAAAACTGACCCTAAAAGAGCAGCGCCGATGTGGCACAACAATACTGACCCTCAATCAAGACCCAATCCCTATACGGCTCATTAATCATACGGCATCTGTAGGAAAGCAGCCGAGGGGCTGACCAGACTGGGTTGTGACTGGAGAGGAGAGATTGTGAGGGTTTTGGGCGAGCATGGGCTTGTAGCCCGCAACCGTTAATGGGCAGGTGGTGTTTAGATCAGTGCCTCCAATGTTACAAGACCAAAGCCGAGATAATCTGGCACTTTCACAGATTGTTAAAAAGGCTTAAAATGAACTGACCTGGTCAGTGAGTACTAAGCAATGTTTCCTCTAAACTGCATGTGCACTTCCTACACAGACGGAGAGAAATCTGTGCAGAAGGCAGACTCAGAAATGATAGAGAGCTCTCTAAACAAGACTAGATGATTAGACGCAACATTGAAACCGAAGTCCATCTGCACATCCATTGACTCTGAATGTGGAACTGGATCGATGAGAAATTGTGTGAATAAATATGCAGCGCTTATTAATCGGAAGTGCATAATTTATTTTTCTTGATTTTACTTTGCTTTCTGTTTGTGTAGTTTTTTCCCCATGATCTCAGTAAAAGTTCTACATATATAGTAATGTAGTTCAATTTGTCTGTTGTCTAAACAATCAAGTTTGAGGGCTGCACTATTCAAGTACACAGTAAAAAAACAACAACAAAAAACTAGGGAGTGAGAAAACATTATTAGATTATTAATTATTATTATTATTTCATTATAGCACCATTTTTTCCTCAGCATAATGCACTGGCTTTTATATTTTAATTATTATTTTTTAATAAATTAATTTAAGTTAATTTAAAATATAATTTAATTTAATTTTAAATTATATCTACTTATTTAATTATCTACTTGAAAAAAATCTAATTGGCTACACTGACTGTTTGGTTGGGGGAAAGGCAATTTAAAATCTGCCACTATATATAGGGAACAAGCCCCCCCCCCAATAATTAGAAATGGCCAATCAGTAATAAGCCAATCAAATCAAAGTAGGCGGGCTTTACTGTTCACAGAAGCAGAGCGCAAATTTTAGCATGAATCGTCAATTTAGTGTTGAAAGAGAGCGAGTAAAGATGGAAGTTGCAAATCACTTAATATTAGTCAACTGTTTTACGTTAGAAATGTTAAATGACTGACAGCTATCCAGTGATGCAAACTAGAGAGAGAGAGAGAGAGAGAGAGAGAGAGAGAGAGAGAGAGATTAAAGTTGTATGTGTGAATTAAGTTACCTGAGTTTGTGCATCTCTCTCTACAAACAATGAAGCTGTGATTGAAGCTTTTACTTCAATCAACGATTTTACCCCATTCTTGCTGAGAAATATAGTGTAGCGATTCAGGATCCAGTATCGCTATATTATTAATAAAAGGCGTTGACATCAAGTTTCTGTGTGAATGTTTCTGCGCATGATCTCTCTCTCTCTCTCTCTCTCTCTCTCTCGCTCTCTCTCTCTCTCTCTCTATATATACACACACTGTAAAAAATCAGAAACAGTGAACACTGGGGTGATTCTGTTCAGGTGGCTGAAGGGTCTGTCCAACAGAATTAGATTTTGCTCAATGAAAGCAAAAATGGAGGGAACATTGGTACCCCGGTTGAAAATTTCATTTCAGGCAAACATCTCTCAGCAGAGCAGACAGAATCCATTTCACCTCCAACAATCAAATTAAGCCACATCGACTAATGACTTGAAATGCTCCCAGGTATATAGATGTGCACTCTGGACCAAGATTCCTAATGTTGCCAAATAAAGGGACAATGTGATGACTTCAAATGAAAATGTTAATGCAGTGAATGCCCACAGCGAATCAAAATTAAAATGCCCCCACCTTCTCATAATATTTGACCTCGTAGTCCAAAATGATCCCATTGGGTCTCTCTGGCTCCATCCATGACAGTGCGATGCTGTTTCTGGATGTTCGGTCCTTCCTGATGACAGTCACTGCAGATGGAGCTGTGCAGAGAGAGAGAGAGAGAGAGAGATGGAAAAAATTAAAAAAGCAGATTAGCTGTTTCCACTCTGGCTGTGATGGCATTACAAGCACATAAAGCCTAAGGTCACAGGAAGTTCAGCTGACATTTTCATTCAACGATTTGCATCCTGTGAACTGGTTCCTGTTGACCTAATCAAGTTTGCTCTCCACTGGGGGCCTGTTTCAAAGTTGGGAAAGTTGGGACTGAAAGACAAATTGATGCAATCAGGCAACGGCTGGTTCCTGCAAACAGTGGCCACTTTCATGTCAAGTCAATACCTCTACGTTTAAAGCACGGCTCATTAATTCAGGGTTTTTTGATGCCAAGGACCCTCAATTATGAAGTAATCCATTCACAAGTAACCCAATTTCTAAATAATGAAAGCAGGTATAACACTGTTCAAAACAATTGAGGTTGGTAAGATTTTTTAAATGTTTTTGAAAGAAGTCTCTTAGCGCAGTGGTTCCCAATTCCAGTCTTGGGGACCCCCTACTCTGCACATTTTGCATGTCTCCCTTATTTAACACACCTGACTGAGATCATCAGCTCGTTAGTTCAGTTCATGTCTCTCTCCCCTAATAAGCCGATGAGCTAAATCAGGTGTGTTAAATAAGGGAGACATGTAAAATGTGCAGAGTAGGGGGTCCCCAGGACTGGAATTGGGAACCAATGTCTTAGCAGGTCTGCATTTATTTGCGGACCAGTATACTGTGAAATATTATTACAATTTACAGTTTTTCTCAGTCACTTTGGTACATTTCTTGAATCATCCTTGACATTTGCAAAACAGTAAGTGCATTTCTCAAAACAACTCGTACAAATAGCAAAACACCATGAATTACCCGCAAAAGCCAGTCTCTTTCTCAAAATACTTAGTTCATCTCTCAAAAATAAATATCTGTGTCAATGAACAAGTCCTTGTGTCATTGTGTATGGATAAGACAGTCAAATTGTCATGTTGTCAGTATAACAGTGTACTCTGGAGGGATGTTCTGATGTAAAGTATGGCTACAGTTTGGATGACAGTTACTGTACTGAAATGCAGAAGGCTGCACTTCTTATGTATGCCATATTTCCTTTCAAAAGTACAAATTTATACATTACTGTATGTGGGATATTTATTGAAAGAAACTTTCAAAATGTTTGAATTATTGAGGATATGGTCGATCTCCCAATTTTTAGCTGCACCCTTCAGCCATTGTAAGGCCATGATTGACAACATTATTTCATCTGATATGCAGCTCTGTCCTTGGCACCTCTGTCCTGTCTTCTTCCTCTTCCTCTGTTTTGCCTCTGTACACTTCCATGCATCCTTACTCCTCTTCTTCCTCTCGGCTGTTGTCCCTGATCGTTTTCTGGATGTTCATCCATCGTCAGAATTTGTAAATATTGTGTTGTCCTCTGTCTGTATATGCTTTCCAATTGAAGGGTCATGAAAAGCACCTTTGAGTTATTTCAGAGAATTGGTTTATAATTGGTTGATCTATATTCTCTTCATTAGTGAGAGTCAAGATTCACTTGCACAATTCATGGCAAATTTACAAAAAGTCTAATAGAGATGTGTAGAAAATATGCTTGAAAATTTATGACAACTAGATCAACCATTTTGCATTTAATGACTTATACGATGAACTAATGACTAGATGTTTCGAGGGATAAGACAATAGCATAGATATCTATATAATACATTATGAGCAACATGACATAGGCAATTGATAATGTAGGAAACAGCAGAGAATTGTACATATTTGCATGGATGTACCAAAGCATTTGCAACTTGTTCAAAGAAACGAGAAACTGTTTTTTTTGATGTGCACAAGTGACACAATGATGTGAAGATTGAACAGGTAGTTTTGAGAAATTCAATTCTGAACTGAGAAATGTACCAAAGCGACTGAGAAAAACTGTAAAATCAGTGTTGTCTATTTGAATATATTTTTAAAATAGAATTGAGTCCTGTGATGCAAAGCTGAATATCCTGATTTTCTGCTCAAGAACCACTTATTATTATTATTATTATTAACTGTTAAAAATAAATAATTACATAATAATAAATAACACAAAATATGTTGTATCATTATAAATGTCTTTACTCTCTGTTTTCATGTGTCCTTACTGAATAGAAGTATAAAATTCATGCATTTCTATTCTATTCTATTCTATTCTATTCTATTCTATTCTATTCTATTCTATTATATTCTATTCTGTTCTATTCTATCTGTTTTTCATATAAACACCGCCATTTGATCAAGGTTCGGTGAACCAGTATAATTATTCAGGGCATCCTTGAGATTAGCAATCTAGTCATTTACATAAAACTCCAACTAGTGAACTATTTAGAAAAATATGTAGTTTTGCACATCTCTAAGTGTGCTACAGGCAGCTTAAAGTCTCCCTCTGCTCTGGGACTTCACATGGTCATAATCTGTGACTGTAATTCAAGTCAGAGCCGGTCCTGCTCTCCTCCTGCCTGGCGCTCATGTTCTTTTTCAACTTTACAGCTCTGTAATTGCGAGGCAGCAACAAGGCCATGGAGGCATCTGACTTGCCTGTGTTTTAATTTTATTAGACCACAGGAAAAAACATGTTGTTCTTTCAAATGTTCAAGCTTTCCTTGATTGTGATTATACAGTCTTGAAATGCTTCTTTTCCCCTGGAACGCTTTCGTTTTTTCTTTTCGTCTATTTCTCTTTGTTAATGAATCCAGATGGGCTCAGTCTGTTTCAGTTTGCAGCCCCGCTGCACAAGCCCCTTCCCTAAGGCACTCTGATAGGGGAGGAATTATTGAAGTTTTATAGTGGCCGCAGTTTATGGAAGCTATGATTTATAATGTCTGGACAGCAGGCTCATTTGACACTGTGTATCTTTCTCAGTGCTCACAGCGTGAACAGATCAACTTTGTCTTAAAATCAAATAAAAAGCACTGGTTTCTACAATCCTTCTGAAAGAATGTGACAAAAAATGGCAAAGTGAGAGATAACGATTATTTTTCTGAAGCCAAGTGAGTAGACTTATTAGGGAGCATATTATGGCATCATAGGTACACTATTGGGATGTGTTCTAATAGTTTTTAAAAATTTAGATTTTATTTTTACATTTTGTTTTCACTTGCTTTTTATTTAAAATGTTGTTTTTTTGTCCCTTTTTTTACATTCATTCATTCATTAAGTCTGTACAGTTTTATTCATTTTTATTGATTCATTTTAGTTTATTTAGTTATTTTAACACTTCAAATCAAACTAAATGAGAAATGAGAAATATTTTCTTGGCAGCTAGCTGAAATAAAATAACTATAACTAACAAAATAATTAAAAGTAACAAAAATGCTATTTAAGGTTTTAATTTTAGTTTACAATAACAGCCCTGGTCCAAAGTCACCTTTATACCCTTATATAGTGGGACAAATTTGTAGTGATGTCCACAATCATAGTGGATATTGTCAAGTGCACTCATTCAATCCCATAATGCACCTCAATTAGGAGGGTACCACCAATGAATAAGTTCCACTGTCTAGAAAAGGGCTTACACAGCACTTCTTGTGCCCTTGATGTCTGAAATTGCTCACTAGTTGTCACTCACTCCTTCAGTGAACTGTATTAGTGGAGTAATGTAGGGAATAGTGAGTGAGGGTATATAGGGGAGCGAATTCGGATACAACCTTAATGTTAAGGATCCAAAAGGTCTCCGTAATGATTACTAAGATACTGTTCCTCCTTTTGATCAACTTCTAACACAACATTGTACGTATCCTTCACAGAGAAGCAAATCAGAGAATTAGCGACAATTTGCGACAAGCTGAGGTAAAAAATTTTTTTACAATTGTGTGGCTGCAGATCTTTCAACAGGATGTTCACTCGGTTTTGGAACTGTGTATATTTCTCGGGTTTCTCCTTGTGAACAGATCACCTCTGTCTTAAAGCCAAAAGAAATCATAAGTTTCCACAAACCTCCTAGAAGAAAGCAACAGCAAAAAGAACCACACAATTATGTGGGATACTGCAAGAATATTCAGTTACGAATTATGAAATGCAGAAGGGAGGGAACTCGCTGTTCTGCTACGTTCTGCTTGACCCACAACCTCAGAAGAGGAGTGAAATCGGAGCGCTGCGTTTACAGGTGTGGCTGACAATTACTATACTTGCAAGTATGCTGCAGTGCAGACGTAAGCATTTGTAAACAATCTCAGTGAAGTGCTGTCAAGATAATGACATTCTGCAGAACATGGTCTCAAAATGTCCTCCACATGGCTCTGCAGATGTGGGACAGAGGCATGGCATTAATGTTTGTGCAGACCCTCCTTTTCTTTCTCCCTGTCCTTTTCCCCCAAAAACTCCACACACCAAACAGAAGAGGCAAACCGCACCAGCGTATTTCAAGAATGCATGAATGAGTCATGGAAAACCTTCTGTAACGCCATGATCCAGCTAAACACTTCCACGCAGAACAGGGGCCAAAATTAACACTTGCCAAGTGCCAAACGCAAGTCAAAATTGGCTTCGGCTGTTGACTGGTAACATTATAAGGAACTGCAACATTTCATGGTTTAAATCCAATTGTAAGAATGATATCTGACCCTAACTGATGTAATGTGAGCGATTCTAAAGAGCAATTCTTTTTTTTGATACTGCAACATACTCTAATATTTATAGTGTTGAAGATATTTTTTTACATTTTAATGTCTCACCATGGCTGCTTTTATATGATCAAACATACAGTAAATATTAGTGCTGTGAAATGATTAATCGCGATTAATCGCATCCAGAATAAAAGTTATTGTTTACATTATATGTGTGTGTACTGTTTATATTTATTATGCATATATAAATACAAACACATGCATGTATATATTTAAGAAGAATATGTTATGTTTATATATTAAATATATTTATATGTTATATAAAATATACAAATATAAATATATACATGTATATACATGTAAATATTTTAAAAATATATACTGTATGTGTATGTATTTATATATACATAATAAATAAACACAGTACATATACATTTATCATGTAAACAAAAACTTTTATTTTGGATGCGATTAATTGCAATTAATCATTTGAAATATTATTGCACTTTAAAATAGCTATTTTGTATTTGAATATATATTTTAAAATGTAATTTATTTCTATCATGCAAAGCTGAATTTTCAGCATCATTACTCCAGTCTTCAGTGTCACATGATCCTTCAGAAATCATTCTAATTATGATTTGCTGTTTAAAAAAACAAAAACAAAAACAAACAAACAAACAAACAAGCAACAACAAAAAACAGTTGCCTAATATTTTTGTGGAAACTGTGATATATATAATGTGACGAGTCGGCTGCCTCCCCCCTGTCCATCATCACCACCCCGTCCCGTATTCGCCGCCCTTCACCAGGCTCCCGACGGGAGTGGGTGTGTGAGAGAGGAGGGGCGCTGAACACGCAGGGCTGGCGGCGTGTGATGAGGCGCACCTGACGTGAATGGAGCCTCATCACCGCCGCCGTTTAAACGCCGAGCGCGCCTCTCCTCGAGAGACCGGTCTCTTCCCCGTGCATGCACGCTGGTGTCCTCGTGGGTCCAGGAAAGGGAGCGTAGAGGGAACTACCTGCCGCCGCCAGAGACGCGAGCGGCCGGACCCGCAGTCCGGCCGACACTGCACCCGCGATACGGCCGTCGGGCAAGGACGCCGGGCCGTGGAATCCCGTCGAGCACCCGGGGATGAAGGAGTTGGACGAAGCCGCCACAGAAGCCGCCGTCACCCGCGCCCCGGGACCTCCAGACGGGAGCGCGTGCGGCCGCCGGACTCCGCCCCTTACCTGGACCCTTCCCTCCTGAACACTGCCCTCCTTCACGAGCCCCGCAGCACAACGAGGACACCAGATCCCTGTTTATTTTGGACACTTTTCCCCCTTTGGACACTTTATTTTAAATATTGTTTAATAAAAACCTCTCCGAGGCTTGACGCCACGCCCACTGTGTCTGTCGTTGGCTCCTCCCGCCACAATATATAATATATCATATTATATATATATATATATATATATATAATAATTGCATTATATATATATAAACTTACTGACCCCAAACTTTTGCACATTAGTGAATTGGGAATATTCCAAAATCACATTTAATTTTGTGACTGTGAGATAGAGATAATATATGATCTTGCAATTTAGAGCTTAACATGTCATTATAAAATCATTAGAAAAAAATACAGCGCAAATGATAGTTTCCCAGCAGTTAAGAAATAATTAACTTTTTTCAATTCACTCATCATTGCCAGTTGTGCCAAAAAGTTAATTTCGCACATCCCGGCACAGCAGTATGAGACTTGGAATTACTGAAAGTTAGGCAACATGCTTTGTTGGCTTTGCTGAAAATCTCTGCCCTGCCCCGGCATGACTGCCAGGTCGGGTGAATCAGCCCATTTTAATGGCAGAACCGTCAGGTCTCAACACGAACATTTTACAGCTCTGATGAGGTTGAGAGCCAAGCAGAGAGCAGCGTTCTTACATGGAGGGCAGCTTGCGTGTGCTGTCTCCCTTGGGCTGCGAAGCACATGCTGGCTCTGTTTAGATGGATTGGGCTGCGCTGACAACCCTCGGAGCCCCTCGTAAATGTGCTCTCTGCAGGCCCGACTCACTAGATTGGCCATTCACACATCCATCTCCTTGTTCTGGCTGTGTTTTATAGGACAGTAAAGGAAGCTGGATTATTTGTCTAAGAGCAAGAGTAGAGTAGAACAGAGAAAGGGGTCACAATCTTCCTGGTTTTGGTTTCTGAAACAGCCTGAACTGAAAAACTCAATCGAAAAGACAGAAAATGAGGGTGTAGTGCTGTCTCTGTGTGAGGAAATGAATACCATTGCAATGCAATAAACTGGAGCGCTTTAGCCAAAGTATGCTTCTTTGTACTGTGTGCTTTGAAAGCAAGCAAGTAAGAATTGTGAGTGGGAGTGTGTATGTCTAATGGGATTAATAAATTGTTAGATGGTAATAAGGCCATAGAAATCAACAGACAATAATTAAAAACAAATGGCCTCAATATTCTAAAATAAAATAAAAAATCATGTATTTAAGGTTTGTTAAAATGTTACTCTGAAACTTCAATGAAGGACTAAAGAAGAGAAGCATTAAATCCATATTTACTGCCCATCAGTCTGAGGGGCCACAAATCTGTCCCCTCAATGTATCCTTGTCTGACCAAAACCCCTTTAATAGAGTGACCTATCAACAATAAAAAAAGCCTTAAACCCACAACAAACTCTGGTGCTTATAGCCAGGGTCATTCTAACAATGTGATACATTTTTTATAACCCCATCTATATGTCTTAGTATATTGGAAATGTTATGCTCCGAAATCTGAATGAATGTTGTAATTTTATTCAAGTGCTATGTAGTAAATTCTGAAAAAAAAAACTAAATTACTAATGAAAATATTAAAGCTGCAGTCCATAACTATTTTTGTGTTTAAAATGAGCAAATTGTATATAATATGTGAGTATACCATGAATCCATTTTCCAAACCATGTTTTTGGCTTGTCCTGAATCAGTACGTACACCAATAATAAGTGTTTATATTCTGACTCTTTTAGACTGGTTCGAGTAGGTACTGCTGCGGAGTTGCCCAGTCATGTTTATTAACCGCTAGAGCGCCAAAAGTTACGGACTGCAGCTTTAATGATAATAAATTAATAATTAATATTTCAGTAATTATTGGTTCATTTTTTGCCCTTCCCTAATTAAAATGTTCCAAGTAAAATATTTTCTTTTTTTTAGGAATACTGTTTTTATTTATCATCATTTGATAATTTTTCCTGTTTCCTCAATATCACTTTTTAATGTTAATCTTTTGTAACTAAAAATCATTTTAATCTACATTTAATGACAATACACACTACTATTAAAAATCTTTAGAATGACACTTTGAAAGGAGACACATACTCACCAAAGCTGCATTTATATGATCAAAAATAAATTATAAACAGTAATATTGTGAAATATTACGATTCAAAATAAATGTTTTCTATTTGAATATATTTTAAAATGTCATTTATTCCTGTGATGCATAGCTGAATTTTCAACATACTCCAATCTTCAATATCACATGATCCCTCACAAATAATATGCTGATTTGCTGCTCAAGAAAATTTTTTATGTTGAAAACAGTTGTGTTGCTTTATATTTTTTCTGGAAACAGTGATTCTTTTTAAATATAAAGTGAATTGATTTGACATAGAAATAGTCTTTACTGTCTCTTTTGATCAATTTAAGTGCCATTGCTGAATAAAAGTATGCATTTTATTAATTTAGTTAGTCATTGCTCATTTCTTTAATTGTTACCATTTAATAGGATTTAATGAATGTCAGGAACAGTCTTTTATATATAAAAAAATACTTTAAATTATAACAAGCATACATTATTCATTTTCAAAAGTTAACAGGGCTGACCCACAAATAATGAAACTATTGTTGAAAACATGAATGTTGAGGGAAGACAACATAGAGCCTGTAGCACTGTATCACTCTGAAAGAAGATGCCTTTCTTCACAGATAGATCAGCATCTGTTCTACAACAGAAGATGAAAGATCTGCTGAGTGAAAATGCAGTCCTCTCACAATGACAGTAAGGATTTTATGAGGTCTCAGGCAAAGTCAACTGCTCCCTGTGGTAAAAGGGTGAAAAACTATCAATCCCTAGCCTTTGAACCTCTAGTAGTCCAAGTAGTCTTTGCCTACTATTTCATGACACCAGACCCCAAATCCTGTAATCTGTGGACCAAAGCCTACTTTAAATCATCTGACAGGACCTGTACCTATCACTCCACAGCCGGCACTGAACTGACAGAGGCCTGAGCCCCACAGGGCTAGAGAACAGAAACACGAGTCTTCACAAAGGAAGCCCACATGGAATGAGAAGCAGATGGCCTGCCGTTCAGCATCACTCTGCTTTAGTAACCCGAAGAGTCGTGACCTTCAGTCAGCCATACTAGAGGCCAGCACCTGCAGAATGATATGTTCACAGACAGCTGTGATAGCGCGAGATGAGCAATAAGCTTGAGGAGGCATTAAACGGTTCCTTTCTTCCTTCCAATTGGAATGTTGAGCTTTGTTGCACATCGCTGAGAGGAAATTGAATTGTCTTCTTGAATACGTCTCAACCCATCTCAGGGGACCATTAAAACATTTCACTCAATCAATGGAAATCTTTGATGATCATTTTTCTGTTAAGACGGGGCTTTGAATGAAGTGTAATTTTTGGGAATATTGTGTTAATGTCCCATTAGAAGACCCGGCAGAATTAAATGAATAGTTTGCACATTGTTCTGAATGATGGTCTTTCTTCCGTGGAACACAAAAGGTGAATATCTGAAGAAAATCCTGGCTGATCTATTCCGTAATGAATGAGGATTGGGCCTGTCATGTCACAAAATTGCAAAAAGAGCACAATAAAACGATCAGAAATGTTCAGATGTGTGCTATATTCCAATATTCCATGCTATATACAACCCAGGCTTATTGGAAAAATGTGCCTGCAGCAACATTTATGCAAAATGATATTAGGTTGCTTCTTATTAGTTTTGCATCACTTTCAAAGTGAAATGTCCAGTGAGTGATGCTAAAAGTTGTTCAGTTTTATCCTAAAGAAATGAACGTGAACCTGGCAAAGTTTTATTTCATTAGTTGTACATTTTATGGCACTTTGGAAATGAAATATCTGGTGAGTGGTCCTAAAAGTTTAATGTTTTATCGCGTTTGAAAAAACAAAAAAAGTACCACCAACCCTAAACCTAACTGATATAGTGTTAACAAAAGCAAATGTGAGACAAAAACACATTTTCTGAAGCAAGCACAGCATTTTAGCTTGCTTTTACAAGACTTTCAACTGTTTCATTGTGACTCCTGTTTCACAGGTATCAAAAGCAATGCTGTACAAGGAGCGCTACCAAGCAAGTTTACAACATCAGGAAATCCATACATATGTGAAACAATACATATAGGTCTTTTTTAAGTGATTATATATATATATTGATCTGCCCCTGTAATCATAATATGTGATTGGCTATATAGAATGACAAAAGTACTGACGCAATGACATTTCATTCCTTTTCTCACATAAAGCTTTCCATGGCCTTGAGTACAGTGCTTGAATCATATGGACCTCTTTTATAATACATTTAGGGCTTTTTCGTGAATTTAGAGCTTTGACAGTTACAGTCCAAGTTAATTTTAAGAAAAAAAGATTCAGAATATTCTTAAAAAATTCACCTTTTTTGTTTCATGGCTGAAAAAACATCAGAGATGTTTCAGATCTACATGAGTGTGAGTAAATGATGACCTTTTTTCTCAGTTTTCTTATTTTTTTTGGAAAGGGAGCTGAAATTTTCCTTTAACAATAGAATATTTTGAGATATTTTGACTCACCTGCTTGGTTGGTAGTGATGGTGACCGCAGCATACTGGCGGACCGTGGGGGCCAGGGAGGACACTCCATTTTGGGCCTCGATCTCAAAGGTGTAGTTGGTGTGTGCCAGGAGGTCCACCACGGTTACTGTCGTGTTAGTGAGGCCGGTGGCACGGGGCAGGAAGCGCACGGCCCCTCGACAGGGTTCACACTGCCTGGGACTCGGCCAACAACGCTTACAGACCACGTTAAATGTCATGTCCTTCCTGCCTCCGCTGTCAGCTGGCCAGGTCCAGTCTAGAATCACTGACGTCTCATTAATGGCAGAGATCACATTGCGTGGGGCAGATGGAGGTCCTGAGGAAAGAAGATATAATATTTATTCATAATTTTTAAATCAAGTTATAAAAATATAGTAGAACATGATGAAAATTCAACACTGACAAGGTGAACCAATATTGACCCAGGAAGCCCATCTTTTCTTCTACCATTTGTTCTACACTCTTTAAAATAAAAGTTCTTTATTGGAACTGATAGTTCCATGAAGAACTTTTAACATTCACAAAACCAAAAAATGTTCTTTATAGTCGACCTCAGTTCTTTAGATTATTAAAATATCATTCACATGATGAAAAAATAGTTAAGAACAACTCTTCACTGAAATGTTCTTTTGGGAACCCAAAATGGTTCCTCTGCCAAAACCCATTTTGGAACCTTTCTATTTTCCTAAGAGTGTAGACAGCAATGCGATTAAATAGAGATGAAACAGAGACTTTTGGATGCTTCTCAAATCAAAATTCAGTGGTCTCAATATGAACTCAAATATTTCTCATTGAATCTACCAAGCTTAAATAATTTACTGATGTATTCATTGTATTCAAGGGATGACAGGAGAAACATCTGGGACAAAGTTTATACTTAAATGAAACACAACTGAGAACTCCATTAAATCTCATGATCTATGAAAGAGCAATAAAATGTCCCTCTGGGGAAGTACGTTTACTTTAAAAAGTGTGGGTTTAATCGTTAAAGTCATCAGTTATGGATGGATATGGAATTTAGGCAGGCATGTCCTTCCCCTTGTTAAAATTTTGGCAAAACCGCTAGAATTACTGCAGAGTTCACAAGTGTCCTCGCTGGATTGTTATATTAACTTTAAAAGATTGTCCCAGTAAAAAAAATAGGGTATGAAGTGCGGCCAGGGTGCTCTATTGATTGGAATAGCAGGCCTGCACAGCAAGCTATTATTTGAATAAGTGACAGACTTCTGCGTATATATATATATATATATATACAGTATATATAAACATCTCATATTAGAGTAAAATCAGAGTAAGGAGATGCACACCAGTTCAAAACCAGTAAATAATGTAATATCTGACCCTGGGTATAATTATACTAAAACTAAATTCCTGGCTTAAAATAGTGGTGAATGAAGAAATCAGGAGTGCAATGTTAGGGTGGGTTGGTTTGACGTGAATTCACACGCTAAAGGACAAGTTTAGAAATGGTTTCTGAGAACTTGAGAACCATTCTGACAGATATTTTGTCTGAGAAGGAAAGTGGGGGAGAGATAGGATTTGATCCTACATTAAGAAATAGAACATTACACAAAGTATTCTCCTCCACAAATTTGCTCTGGAACATTCCAGAACACTCCCTGTTGCTTTCCCTTGATTCTGACATGACGATAAATCAGACGTTTAGCTTCAAGGTCAAATATAGGATTCACCACACTGGCCTTTTCAAAAGCACTTATAGAAAGGAGAGAAACGATCCTTGAGGAATAATTCACTCAAAATGTAATTTTATAATCAAATTTACCAGCTCTTGCGGAGGGGTAGACTGAAAGACTTTCACTGAAAGTCTTAAACATCGGTCTGGTCCTCACATGACAATGGCATGACTTAGAATACAGCACATAACCATGTATATTATATACCAAACTTTTATGCTGTGTTTATGACAAAACTGCTTGTATTTTTAACTTTTATTAATAGAAACTAGGAGTCTCGCTATATGAAATTAATTAATCATGATTATTTTGTTGTTATTGTTCAATTTCGGTAATAACAATTAAGCTGAAATAAAGATGAAATATTAGATGAAAACTTAAAACTAAAAAAAATATTTTACTACTACTACTACGAATACAAATCATGTCCCTGTACATTGTAAAAAGTGATAAGTTGACTTAACTTAATCACTCCAAAAAGTGATAAGTTGACTTAACTTAAAAAAATTGAGGAAACCCGTTGCCTTAAATTTTTTTAAGTAAACAATAATTAAAAAAAATAAGTTAAGTGAATTGTCAAGTTCACTTAACTTATTTTTTTTTTATTATTATTTACTTAACAATTTTAAGGCAACGGGTTTCCTCAATTTTTTTAAGTTAAGTCAACTTATCACTTTTTACAGTGTAACACTATTACCAAAATTGAAACTAAAATTAATAAGGAAACATGAAAAAATATAAATAAAAGCTAATTCTAACTAACTAACTAAAAAACAAACAAACAAACAAAAAAATGCAGTTGACTTTCTTCTTAACATTTCATTTAGTGTTTCATGGAAGAAAGAAAACACTTTCATAGAGTTTGAAATTACAAGAAGGTGAGTATTTTCATATTTGGCTGAACAACCTTTCTTATTATTTTTACATATAGTGGATTTTCTGTTTTACAACACCTTGATCTTTCCTTTATAAAAAAATGAGTATCATAAAAAGGAGGTTGTCTGTGTCAGTACAGATAAAAAAATGCATTAATGTGCCTCAGTCTGCAGTGGCAACAGCATAAACCAAAGTCTCTTTTTATAGGATGGAGGAAAAAGTCATTATATGTCACTAGGTAACATCTTTGCCAGAGAATAGCGTCCTTTGATCCTGACATATAATAGAAATCACAGTGAGTAGGTAATGTTAACAGACTCGCTGGCCTGTTAGCGGGAGGATGTGAGGTGTGCCAAGGTAAGCCATCCATTATTCGGACAGGCAGTCCACAAAAGTGTGACTACAGCCTTTGTTATTACCATGGATCTGATCAATGGAAGATGTTTGCGTCTGGTATTGATAAGTGGTACAATCAGAGCTGTGTAGATTACTTACAAATTGTAGTCCATTACTGATTACAGATTACATGTATGCCACGCCTCTACCAATCACCTCACTTTCTGAATCCTTCATATCGGGCCACCTAATACCGTGCTGTCTGTCTTTTTCTCTCGAACCCACCCTTCCCTCCCCTTCTCATCAAATCAGCTATCCTTATTCTCTTCTTTTTGGGTTGCATTGGGGGGATCCTAATCATCTGGCCTAAATATACAAACGAGATGATACCCCCATCTTGAGTCTCTCCAGGCCATCAACTCAAGATGCCCAGATCAACCTGACCATCATCCTATCTCCTTTATCTTTTCATCCTCTTCCAACTCATCCCTAACATTCTGAGCGATAAACTATTCATTTACATATTTGGTCGTGGCGTGGTCCTTGCTCGTTAAAGTAACTGTAATATGATTATGAGTATAGTAAAATGTAGCATACATACTCCAATTACAAGTACTTAGATTTTGAAATCTGATTGCGTAATCCAGATGTACAGTACATGTAATCTGTTACCCAGCACTGGGTACAATTATATACCATGTCTGCCATTGGCATTTCCCTCACGTCATAGATTTACGCAGCAGAATATCACCTTTATGAGGTCATAAAAAGGAGACAGGCAGAAATAAACAAGTCCATTTATACGTACTAAAAACAGGCATAAATATGTATGCCTTTGAAATATTCAACGGTGATTAAATGCCGACCTTCGCTGACACGACATAGGATGCAACATAAACTGTAAATTTTACAAAGCAATAATTTACGGAGCAACTGCCTGTATCATGCATCCATGACCTGAATTATATTCACATGCAAAAAACATTTCTGAAGAACTCAGAATGACCTTCCACAATTATTGCAGATAATATCGTGCGTCGTCTTCCTTTAATTGCAGTTCCGCTCTCAGAGCTGCACTTAAAGCAGCGTATCTGTTCCACTGCCTGCATCCGAGCAGATTCTATCAAGATAAATGTATAAACTCGAGGGCTATGACAGTATCAAGAGGAGAAATTAAAGTCGTACACTCTGTTCAAGCGTTTTTCTGCTCACTGTACCCATCAAAGTCTTAAACTAACATTGGCAATGAGTGCTTAAGTGGAAATGAAGACTCGGTATTGCTTCCGACAGCCAAAATAAAAAGCGACTCGCATGAGCGTTGCGTGATCCGAAGTGCTGACTACTTCGGCTGTCACGTAAGATACACCCTATTAAACTTGGCCGCAGAATTCAATAAGGCTCTTGGTGGTTTTATGTGATATGAATCGGCACTGATAGCAATGCGGTGATTTATGGATAATGTGTTTTGGAATGCTTGGCAGTCGCTGCATGCATCTGTCTACCATCTGCGTGCTTCTCCATAAAAGAGAATGGGTTAGCTTGCTCCGCTGCGCAAACCCGAGGAGGCCCGTCGGTTGAAACGGTTAAAAATAAGCAAACACGGGCTATTCTCGGTGGGACAGTCTGAAGGCCGCTGAGGGGGTATCGGAAGCTTTGTCAGAATGAGCCAACACAAATTCATCAATCCTTGAACAAACACCATCCTTCAAAAAGCTCCGGCGCTTCTGAGGGCTGCAAGGCGAACAGGAACGCTGCGTTTCAAGTAACATAAATAATTATCCGTACAACAACATCACTTCTATATGCTTGTGGAGATTTTGCTGTCCTGCGCTGTTGTGTTGAACATCTGCGTATGCCTTTGAGTTGCAGGTCACACTGACCCTAATTGGTTTCAATTAAAAAAAAAAGATTCATGAAAAAACAGAAAACCTCTATTGCATCTTGCACTGTTATTTTAGTACTATATGTTAACATTTTTATGTTTGTGTTTTGTGCTTTCATTTTAATTTTATTTAAAGTTTTGTTGTGTTGTTGTTATTTTTATTCTTTTTTCGTAAATACCATCATAAATGTAGTTTTTATAATTTTTTTTATTATTTTCTATTTTTAGTATGAAACTGAGAAATGATGTGTTGGCAACTAGCTGAAATAAAACAAGAATGTTTGTATATTTAATTTAATTAATTATTAATTATTTAATTTAATGTTTGTATATTTAAAATAATTTATATTATTTTAGTTAACATTTGTTTTGTTTTATGTAATTTATTTATTTATTTAGTTATGGTTCAGATTAGTTAATTATAATAACCCTGGTAGAATGTCAGAAACTATCAATCAAACAAACAAACAAACAAACAAATAAATACAAATAAGAGAAATTACGTACGAATGAACGAACGAACGAAAGAACAAACACATGAACAAACAAACAAACAAACAAACAAACAAACAGTTTGTTCCTTTCTGATAGGTGTCAATTTGACCCGAATATTTTTGTTCAAAATTAGCTGCGCATTTCCTTTGTTCACTTCTTTGAACACTAAGGTGCAAATAACTACCACTAAACTAAAATATAAACAGTATCTAATATTATTTTTACTGAGAGTAAACAGAATTTGTCGCTATTTGTACTTAATGTAAATAGTCTGTTTTTATATGTGTTTTTTTTTTCAAACCCTTGTGACAGTAAAATGGGTTTCTGATACTTATTTTCTGCAACAGATTAGTGAGATCCAAAAAAACTAACAACCAAAAACATAATTTTACAGTTTTGTACTTTTTTGACTATGAAACCCAAATAAAGGAAGAAACTGTAAATGCTCATTCGATGATTCAGAAGACATGTCTTCAATTTCGAGTAAACATATGGTTTTCAAATTCTCATGTATTTAATATTTTAGTTATTGACAAGCTACAATAGAATGGTTCATTGTGGAACCAAAAATGGTTCTCCTATGGCATCACTTGAAGAACCTTTTGAAGCACCTTTATTTTTAAGAGTTTAAATGAGTAAAAGTCACACATTTTTAAGAAGAAATCAACAGTTTAACCAGTGTTTCAAGCAGTTAAGAAATCTAGTGTGGGTCAAATTGAGCTGAACACATTAAGAGTCTTAAACATGAAATTAATCCGATAGAATCTGGAGAAAATGCACTTATGTAGGTACAGTAAGCAGCACGTACGAGTGCAGGCCATGGAGACGGGGTCCTCTTCTGCACGGAAGTAGTTGTTCTCGCAGCTGCAGTGCACGGCTCCCTCCTGGTGTGTGTAGCTGTGCGGCGGACACTTGGAACACTTGACGTTCCCAGAAGAGGCCTTATAGAAGCCGGGCCGGCAGGCTGTGGAGACAACAACAGGAGGAAAGACAAATTAGGATGCTGGGAGTCTCTAGCCAACAGGGCCATTCATTACCCCATTACTATGCTGCCACTTTTAATGGAGCGAATCATTTCACATGACCATATGCATCGGCAGACACAATGGAAAGACATTTAATCATCTGCACGGACTTAAACAAACTAATAGCTGTACCAACAGCGCTGAGATGTGCGTACAGCCGGCCACACGCACATGTGAGTGGATGTTATGACCTCATAGGAAAGAAATATTGTTTCTAGTCAGCAACGAGATCAAATGGAGACGGCTTCTCAGAGTTTCTGAGGAGACTTCAACAATGTCTTCAACTGTCAATTCAACGGCCAAAATATCCCTCATCGCATTCCAAAAACTAAAAAATCCACATTCACTGTTTAGACTTTTAATGTGATCATTACAAAATGTTTTAGAAAAATCTCTTCTGCCCATCAAGGCTGCATTTATTTATTTATTTATATTTTCAATAAAAACAGTAATATTGTGAAATATTATTATAATAATATCATTACAATTTAAAATGACTGTGTTCTATTTGAATACATTTTAATATAATGTAGTTTATTCCTGTGATGCAAAGCTGAATCTTCAGCTTCAGTACTCTTCAGTGTCACATTATCCTTCAGAAATGATTCTAATATTGATTTGCTGCTCAATAAACATTTCTTAATATTATCAATGTTGAAAACATAACAACAAATATATATTCAAAAGCATTCATTTGAAGTATAAATATTTTGTAACAATTTTCCGATCACTTTTTTTCATTTGATGAATCATTCTAAATAAATAATAAGTAATTATTAAATATTAAAATGAAATATTTTATGCCAGCAAAGTTAAGTTTGTAAAATTGTATGTGGTGTGAATGCATGTAACGAAAGATGTTTCTTTTTTCCCCCATGGTTGCACCACATTACATTTTTAGCATTATTGGATTAAGACTTTTCTTAAAAATAGAAGAAATATTTTTCAAACTATATGAAAACAATGTGACTAGAGTAGCTCTTACCTGAGGAATTTTAGGAGAAATATCTGAAAAAAGTTTGACTGAAACATAATTGAGTCTCTTGAGCTATGAGAGCGCAAACCGACACTATGAGCAATAATTTTTCCTCTGGGAAATAAAAAATTTGGGAAGCTAAAGTCAGAGTTATGTGATAAAGTGTGTTTAAAAATACTTTTAAAGTCTCCTTTAATGTCATATTCAGTGGCGGGTGCATGAATTATGCAAATACACCTCTTAAAATGGAGAAAGAAAAAAAAATCTCTGCTATTAAAATGTACTCATCAGCTCATCCTTCCCTATTCATGAGAATCCCATTCCATTACCCATAATGAAGAGGGAAAATCATGATGAGGTGGCTAATTACTGTGGCTCACACGCATCTGTATTCCACTCCCCTCTTGTTGCAGGTTCAATACCTGATACAGTTGGTGAACCAAAGCTTCAAGTCAGCACCATCCTCCTAGAATCAATTGAATTCTGCTTCACGGCAAGAAAACCGAAGGGGCTTTATTATTATAGAAGCAGTGAGGTCAGGTTCCTCTTCTCTGGGAATACAGCAGAAGACCTTCTTTGGGTTTAATAAAGGTATTTTGGGGTCGGATGCAACCGCTTCCAACATATCAGTGATGTTTATTACCTATCTCACGGTTCACATGACATTCCCACCACTACAGCACACATACACGCCTGTTTTTTCTCCTGAGAGGTTTTCTTATGCGTAGTGTGAGCAGAGGACGGCATGGAGAGTAGCTGTGATGCATGAGAATGCAGGTTTACATTAACCTGTTTCTCCTCCGAGGCTCTCCATTAGGGACTGCACAAATTGAGGCTGATGAAAAAAAATGCAGGTGCTCTTAATAGCATTTGTTACAGGAAATCTAATCTGACACACTGTTACCTCTGCGAATCAGAAAACACAGAGTCCCAAATGTGATAAACACACATGTGGCCAGAATATGTCTGAAGACCCCAGAGGAACATTTTATAGCTCAGAGGTGGCTTAGGAGACACACTGAATGTCTTTGTTATATATTCTCTTTTGTGCATTGCATGTTTATCCTGAAATTCCTTGGGGGGATTTCTCAGCGTTGTTAAAGGGATAGTTCATCAAAAAATTAAAAGGTAGTCATTATTTACTTATCCTCAAGGTGTGTTCAAACCTGTATGAATTTCTTTTTCCTGCTGAACACAAAAGAAAATACTTTGAATAATGTTGATGACTAAGCAGTTGCTCCCTGTTTTCCCATACTATTGAAGTCGATGGCTACCATCAACTTTAGTTTCACACATTCTTTACAAACAGAAGAAAGATTTGGATGACACAAGGATGAGTAAATAATGACAGAAAAGCTAAACGATGTCTAAAACTAAAATAATAAAAAATATTTAAATGACCACTTTTCAGTAAATAAAGCTGAAATAAATAAAATAAAATAAAATAAAATAAAATAAAAATATTTGGGAAAAAATATTTGAAATAGGGCTGAATTAAAATAAAACATTAATATTAATTGGTAAAAGAAAGAAAGAAAGAAAGACAGAGAAAAAAATAAGAAATCAATTAATTCAAAATTAATACATCAAAAATAAAGAAACCCTTTGAAAATGAAAATGAAAAATGTTGCCTTGGAAACTAGCTGAAATAAATGTTATTTTAAAATTACTAAAAATAAAACTGAAAAAAGCTAAATAGAAAAAAATTAATAATAATATTATATATATATATATATATATATATATATATATACAAATAAAATAAAAATGAAAATGACAAAAGCACACAACAATGGCTAAACCTATACAAAGTATAAACTATGAAAATATACAAAGAAATGCTAATTCAAAATATTAATCAATACTTTAACAGTACATAAATAATAATAAAATAACACTGGTGAGATTTAAAATGGTTGTTGACATATAGTAAGAGTATAATATAGCATACGGATAGTATATCTCACATAATTTGATCTTGAAGGATGATAATTGTTGATTGATGATGATTGATGATAATTGTTTGTTGAGACTTTGCAGACTTCAATCTTGACAAATCTGAGCACAGTGTGAGACACTGTTGAGATCTCATCTGTTAGATTAACATTTTTTATATTCAGGAAAACATGTAAGAAGCAAAAATTCTCCATTTGCTCTCTAGGAGAAACAACTGAGACCTCATTTGAATGTAGAGAACAAAAAAACAGATTTCCTTCGAATCAACCTTGATTTCACAACGCCCTTGATATGCGATGACCGTTACTTATAAATAGAAATAAATTACAAAAGCCAAAAATAAACAAAGCAGATGCAAGACGAAGAGCGGCTCGGGTCAGTGAAGCAGGTGATGATGGAGAGAAAGGTGCCCCAGTTTCTGTCACGTGAGCACTTGTACTTGACAGCTCTTTAATAGAAGCCCAGGAAGCCAATGGCTCTCGACGGCATCGGCCTCTCATCTCTCCAAACCCTCACACTGCAGTGAAAGCCTATGAATGACATTACCCAAGGCTGTGCCTGCTCTTCCTCCACGTAATCTGAACGCCTCAGATGTTCAGGCGAGCGCTGAGTGCGGCATGATGTATAAGTTTGTGTGTCTAGCACGACGTGCTGAGGTGTGTGTGTGAGCGGGACAGAGCTGGGGGGCTGTTATTGATTACACGTGCGCTGCGAGGAGACGCTGAGGCTCACTCCTGGCCTAACAGGCACAGGAAGGGAGTGAGAGCGCTACAGAGGGGCGCTGAGGTGATTTCTCATCCAGGCCTTCCAGCACACGCTCCGTACGCACTCACTCTTAACAAGAACACACACGCGATCTCCCAGGAGCCACCCTTAGTAATGATATGAGAGATGATCTTATCACTTTGTCGATCTTTTCTTCGCTATCTTGACAATATTCGATGGTGGGGAGGTCGAGTAAAAACAAAGAGCAGTGAAAGAAATCTTCCCATAGGTATGAAAAATCAATAATTTCTAGACAGCAATGAGATGAAGAGCAAATGGAGCAGAAGTTTCAGAACAAATCTCGACAATGTCTCAAACTGTGAGCACAATTGTCATAGAAGACGTTTAACGGATAAAACAAAACAAAAGTTTGTTTTCTTGTTCTCTTGATGAAGAGCAAATGGAGGGAGAGTTTCAGATGAGATCTTAATTATGTCTAAAACTGTGCTCAGACCTGCCAAGACACCAAAATGTGCACTTGACAGTCATTTCTACATGAAATTTGAATTTAGAAATTGAATATCTTCATCATAGAGGTGTATTCAATGTCATGTCACTGATCCAAACAGGTTTAGGGACATCAAAAACAAAACAAAACAAAACAAACTTCATAAAAATCCCCCCCAAAATCCCATAAATTAATTGTTTCTTGACAACAACATAATGAAGATGCAATTTTTTGCATAAAATTCTGCTTAAATTCTAGATTGCAAAATGTATTTTTTTTTTAAACAAGTTTTTTTTAGGCTGTCAGTTTAACGCGTTAACTTAATTAGTAGTGAAAAATAACGCAATTAAAATCTTTTCACGCAGTTATCGCACTGGCCCCGCCCCCAGACCTGTACATCATCTTACATTTAATACAGTTGACTATTGACAAATATGATGCAGGGCAACAACTCCATAAATGCAGTAATGCCTTCAAATTTAAGATACTGGGGCAAAAAAAGCCCCTGTATGAGTTTTTGTCTCAAATGTATATTACATTATATATTACATAATTAGATTAATTAATCACAGCATCATAATCTTAATTAATTAGATTAAAAAAATTCATTGAGTGACAGCCCTAGTTTTTTTAGTTTGTTTTACAGTACAAATATCAAATCATTCTTAATGAATTACTAGTCAATTGCAAGTTAATTAAATACGTCAGCAAATTTCCCCCATATTGTAAGCAAAATATATAAATAAATAAATAATGCTTATAACTTATTTTGCTTCTAAAGTCTCCGTCTTGAATTCATGTTTAGACATTTGTACAGGAAAACAAGACAAAAATTAAGTAAGAAAATCTCTTTTTGCTGTATGCCAACAACTTGTCCTGAAAGTGTCCATTGTTAACTCTCCTTTTGATTTTTGGAAAAAATATCTGAGGCAAAGGTAATGCTTAAGTGAAACTAAATTGGTCTCTCTATTAATTTCCTGAACATGAAAGAACCTCCTAAAATTTTCCTATGGGAAGGGGTAGCTATGTGATAAAATATGATTAAAAATACAATGTTCCTCTGGGCTACAGAACAGAAAGCTGAAAAGAGTCTTGTGTGATTGGTAACTGCTTATATGGTATGAGAGCAGACCTCCCTGTGACTAAACAGGATCCTATCAATCAATAGAAGCATAATGTGACGACATGACGGTAAGTGCTGTCTAGATTCACTTACGGTACACTCTTTATACAGTAGCTGGCAGAGTGGGAGAGGATACAAGGAACAAATACATTCATTCAGCACCTCCTGTTCAAACTAATTGCCTGTGAAACTGTATCTGACTCCCTGGCTCTCCAAAGAAAAGCCCACAGTAGATGTCCTTCCTCTGGGGAGACTAGAGCAAAGTCCACAAAGGTCAGACTCTCATTCCCATTATCAATCGCACACTGTCTGATGTAAAAGTCTAAAGTTAAGGGTGTCTGACATCATGAAAAAGGGAAATCTTTAAAAAAAAATACAGTTTAAAGCGTGCCTAGTAAAAACACCTAACTTACACCTTAAATAATAATAATAATATTTTCAAGGTAAAAAAGGAAAAATAAACTACTTGCTGTCTCTTAAAAAGATCAAAATAGCTTATACTTCCTAGAAATTCCTTTTATTTCCTATTATTACTACTACTTCCTCTTATTAAAATGAGAATTAAAATGTATTTTATTTGAGAAATTGTTTTTCATTAAAGATGTGTATTTAATTCCATGGTGTATCCAAGACCTGTGGAATAGAATAGAATAGAATAGAATAGAATAGAATAGAATAGAATAGAATAGAAGTTTGTCATTTCTGCTAAACGCAGTGACACATTCTTGCACCTTATTATATTTGAATCGTAATAAATGGATTTAATATACATTAGATTTAAATATGAAATTTAAGATTGAATAGATTTATTTATTACATGGAATCAGTTATGAATCAATTATCAAGTAGTGAATTTATAACAATAATGTATAATTAAAATGCAAACCAGTTGTCTTCGTCACAGATCAGAAGATGTTTTGTCCCTTTTATAGCAGAGATTGGTTGTTTTCCAGATGATTTTTAAGCATAAAGTTTAAAATGAAGGTTAAGACTAAATGCTAAGTTGAGAACCACTAAGCGAGCAACATAGGAAAAAACCCAAACCCAATTAAAGTGCATGCATGGTTTTCATCTCCACTGCTAATTCAATCACTGTCAACACTGACACCTCTAGAGCTCCCCGCTCAAATGACCTCTGACCTTGATCAATGGCCGCCTGGCACTGCTGCACAGCCAGAGACCATGACAGAGGCTCTCGAAGCATATTCACATTGCATGACAAATCTAGTTTGTGGTCCGAGAGTTTCAAGCCACAACGGACTAAATAAAGTTTCATCTTCTAAACATGCTAACAAGCTACATGTGATCATGTGTTGAGGATAAACAAACAGAGGAATACACAAACAAATTCCTCAGCACAAATGCACAATTAAACACACATGGACAAATCACAGATTCACATATGTGTCTGAATGGTGTTGGCATAAGTAGGCTCACTCAGTGGTCTATTTGTAACCGCGGGCACTTAGGAGAGCTCAGCTGTAGTACTTAGGGAGTCCTGAAATGTGATCAGCGCTCCTCTGTTTGTCCTGGAACCTCTACAATGGCACTCTCAGAGGAGAATGAGGCCACCTCTCCTTGAATCAATGCACACTGCCTTGTAAACAACAACAATGACACCACCAAACAGCCCATTTTTATATGGAAGGCATCGAGAACACAAATGACATTAATGTCACATCATCGTCTGTATGTTTGTTGTTCAGCTTTTGCATTTATCTATGGTGGTTCTAGACTGATTTTGTTTTATAACCCAGATTTTGCATACAAAAACAGGCCCATTTCACCCAAAATCAATCTCTGTTTAGCATAAGGAAAAATAAACGTATCTTTGGGACAATTATAACTCTTTTGCACTTAAAAATGGCATTCATTGCATTACATTTTACTTTTTTAATTAGCATTTTTACCATTAAAAAAATACTTTAATACAAAGAGTTTTTTTTTTTTTTTTATCAGCATGAATTAAAGGCAGTGCCACACATATTACTGTGATGTGTTTACACTTTACTATTTAAATATGATATTTTTCCCCATTACAGTAATTAGAAAAGATGTATCATGAAGAAAGTCACATTGCATATAATAAAATAAAATATAATTATCTTTAAGTTATCTTTAAGACCCAGCATTGTTACTGTTAAATAATGTTATAACTACAAAAAATAATGTTTGTAAATTTAAATAAAGCTGAAATTAAAGCATATAATAAATATTAGATGAAAATCTTAAAACTTCATAAGTTAAAATTAGAAATGTTTCCTTGGCAATTGACTGAAATAAATATAATTTTAAGCTGAAGTACTATAATTAAAATAAAAAATAAATATAAATATATATTTATATTTTAAAATATAAATAAATTTATATTTTAAAATAAAAAGTTAATTATAAAACTTAAATAAAGACAAAAGTGCATAACAAAATAACTAAAACTGAAAATATAAAAATAAATAATAGTCCTTTATTTATAATTTATTCAATACAGATTGTGTCAAAGCAACTTCACAGTGTTAAACATGAAAATAATGTTTTAATAATGCAAACAAATTTCAGTTCTGCTGTAAAACAGCTCTACAAAGAGGACAATAGTAAACAGTAAATTTTTCAGTTACAGACAATCAGTTAATAATATAAGTTTTTTTTTTTTTCCAGTTAATAGTATATAGTAAATAATAGTAAAATAACACTGACCTAGACTCTTCATGACTTTCACTGTCAGGAAAACAGATAAAGCTGACTGTAAAAATCTGAACATTGTGTACGATATTGTCTGAGCCATCATGGAACCTTAAGGGCAAATTCTACTTCCAAACACTTTTCCATGTTTTTCCTGTTTACTAAAAACAACTTCAACAGCTCAGTTCTGGGAACGATCCGAGAATCAAACCCTAACATTCACAGAATGTTCTGGGAACCAAAAACTGCTCGCTGGAAAGACCGTATGGTTCACAAAGCGGATAAATGTGTTGTGGAGAGGGAGCCAGGCCCTCCATCAGCTCTCTCCGATTGAAAGGAAAGGTCAGTGAAGGTTTCGCTCCACTTCAACGGTGTCAGCAGTAAACAGAGCGAGTAGTCGAGAGTGTTGCCTAAACAAATGATTTCCTGGTTCCACAGACCAGCTCCCACCCCGTCCATTCCACAAGGTCAGAGGGACTCTCGCACTCCTCCTCACTCTCCCACCCCAGCTCCGGGTAAAATTAGATTTGATCAGGCATCCAGCGGGACAGCCATTCTTCTGTGTCCGCTGGATACTGCTGCACTGGAGATGGATATTAGCATCGTAATGCGCGCCGCGCTTCTGGGACTGTTTACAGTTCCAAACATGTGTTTCCATCCCGCTTTTGCAGCGCGGCTATAATGCCTCCAGTGTGCCCGCACCTTCCCGATACGCTCATCAGTGGGCTTTCTCATTCAAATCAGCTCCAGATCAAACCGCTTAATTAGGCCGCACACAACGCGCAGCGCTAATTTCCCAAAGTGAAGCTCCAATGTGAGGAGCCTCTTTAAGCGTTTTGAAACGAATGAGCCTCCACTCCAGAAACATTACCTTGTCGTTACCAGCACAAACACCAACAGAGGCCTGAGAAAGCTGATATAAATTAGCGTCGTCGAAAGCGCCAGCTCGGCAGCTCCCTCATGCATCCGCTGGCAGGCTAACAGAGCGAGTTTGTAATTTGTTTTTGGGGACTCCTTTTGATTAGTTCTGGCTGAGATGAATGCACTGCATCAAGGGTAACAATAAACATTTTTCTCTGACATTACTGCGTCTTAGTAACACTCGTAGTTGCTTGGTCAAACGTCGTTCATTACGTTTACATGGACAAAAATGTTCAAATTCTAACACGATTAAGACTGATTAAGAATCTACCATGTAAACAAAGATTTTCTTAATCTGGCTAAAGTCATACTTGAAGTAAACACAAATCAAATCAAAGGGATAGTTAACCCAAAAATGTATTAATTAATTACTCACCCTCATGTCTTTCCAAACCGCAAGACATTCGTTCATCTTCGTAACACAAATTAAGATTTTTTTGATGGAACTGAGAGCTCTCTGACCCTCCATAGACAGCAATGATATTACCACAATGAGCGCATAGAAACGTAGCAAGGACATCGGTAAAATAGTCCATGTGACATCAGAGGTTCAGTCGTAATTTAACAAAGCTATGAGAATACATTTTCATATCAAAGAAAACAGTAATATCATAACTTATTGAACAATTCTTCTCCCCGAATTACCTTCTTACGCCATTTTGGAGAGTACCCTAGAATGTAATCAACGTAATGAGCGTTGTTTGCGTTCAGCATGCTCACGCTGTCTACAAAACGTAAACAACGCTGATTACATTGATTACTTTCTGGGGTATTCTCCAAAAATCTCCATACGTAATTTTTAATTCAATAAATTGTTATTTTTGTTTTCTTTGCACACAAAAAGTATTCTCCATTCCGCTTCGTAAAATTACGGTTGAACACCTGATGTCACATGGATTATTTTACCGATGTCCTTGCTACGTTTCTGTGCATTGATCGTATAAGGATCCTTGCTGTCTATGGAGGGTCAGAGAGCGCTCAGTTCCGTCAAAAATATCTTAATTTGTGTTCCGAAGATGAACGAAGGTTTTATAGGTTTGGAACGGCATGAGGGTAAGTAATTAATGACAGAATTTTCATTTCTGGGTGAACTAACCGTTTGAGACATGTGGAGTATTCTTATTTTAGTCACATTATTGAAGTGCAGTATAGACATGTACACACCTTAATTACACTATTACCGTCATGTAGGACTTTTCAACGCATTTTGCAACAGGATACCGTTAGATGGCAAACAAAAGAGCATGGCTTCAATAACATCGTCATCTGTTTGCACGTATATCATCATGACAAATATTTAACTGCTCTTGAAGCTTTCATAAAATCAAAAATGAAACACCCAAAACTGTATATGGCATCATAACGAAGACAAACTATATGTTTATATGTGAAATTCGCTTGGGGACATAATGACATGTGCCATTAATCAATCTATGTACTATAACATGTAAAACGGGAACTTGAAAGGAATATTCTAAAAGCAACTCTATGTAACCACCCTAATCATATATTGTCTTATTTAGAATAAGGTAAGCAATTACTGATTACTGATGTCCATGTAAATGTAGTCATTGTGTGATACAAATGCGTGGCAAGGCTAATGAATAGCTTTGCTGGCACTCTGTTAGGAATGAGAAACAGCGACGCCATTTTAATACAATTATCGTTGGGTAATGATTTTGCCTTTAAAGATCCTTATAAATTAATTACAGACCTCTGTGGTTGATTCCTCTTTGTAAATCTGTCAAAGAGAATCATAATATTGTGGCTGCGCTAAAAACGAGCTAATTAAGATTCAGTAATGACTCAGAGGAGAGCAGGTCAGTCATTGTGAGGGCCATCTAACTGGCATATTTCATAATTAGAGAGCCAGCGAACACGTCTGGTCTGTGAAGCTGGATAGAGATGCAGCTCCACCTCATTAAAAGCAGCATTTCATTCCCGTTCAATGGCATAATCCTGTCGCTACGGACCACAACGTTGTGGCTCACCGCTCTATTAGTGGAGAGATAGCTGCATATTTTCCTGGAGTGTCTCGCTGTCTTCGTCTTTTGACATCTTTGTTAGGCAACGGTTCTTATTTACGCAGTGTTACGGCAGCCCTGCCGCAGGATGGACACACAAACGCACGCTGACACACATGCTCATCTGCATTAATGTGCATCTCATGCCAGTCCTTCAGGCCATCATTGTGAGGCCGATAGCATTTCCCAAAATGAAGCTGAATCCATTCATCAAAAGCTAATTAGAACACATGCAGAGAAATGTAAAACTCCCGAGTGGGAGAAAACTCTGGCTCCACTACTTGTGAAAAGTGTGTTACATACAGTACTAATTTGGTAACTCTTTACAATAAGGTCTAACTCGTTAATATTAGTTAATTCATGAACTAAAAATAACAAACCATGCATATTGTAATAGCTAATTTTGATGGGACAAATAAGTTAGAGAATGAGGGCAAGTCTTGGGTTTATCATTTCGAGTAAAACAAAATAACAAAAACAAAAATCCAAACCAAAACAAAACAAAAAACCTTGTTTTTTTATGTGTGGCTATTTTTATTACTTTATAATAAGGTTTAATTTGTTAACAATTTAGTTTTTTTTTTTTTTTTTACATATTGCAACAAAATAATTTTTTTACATGAACACAAATTAAATTATGAGAATTCAAAAATGAAATAATATATAATGAATATAAAATATTAATAATAATAAATAAAAATAAATAAATAAATAAACATAGCAAAGCTTTTAAATAATTTTTCTTCCCCAAAATATATTATATTTCCCCTCAAAATTAGCCCTGAAAAAAAAAGTCCAAAGACTTGGTCTGGGTCGGTCTATGTGGGGCAGTTTCAGTGCACTGCTTGTGTAGTATGTTATAGAGATGCTATTGGAACACAGATTTATTGAACTCTTGGTGATGGAGCACCTTTGAACGGACTGTTGTTTCAAGGCTTAACTCTACACTGATGTTCTTGCTGGTGGTTAAGGTCAGTGTGTACTGTGTGTGTGTGTGTGTGTGTGTGTGTGTGTGAAGGAAAACTTAGCTCTGTGTTCACAGCTGGATGCATGTGTACAGACTATAAACTAACGCAGGGAACAGCTGGTACCCCATGACAACTGCGCATGGCAACATGCATGATTATACTGGGACCGTTAAACAGTTCACGCACTGAAAGAGCTTTTCAGAAACATAAACAAATACACAGGCATAACGAAACACACTATTAAAAATAAGGACGGTTTTGGTGATGTGATCCTTTGTCCCTACCGAATCCTATCCATGGGATCCTATCCAATGCATGTTTATTTGATAACTTTTTCTAGCTAATCTATCTAATGCTATGCTAGTAAGCAATGTAATGTTATGTGATTTAGAATAAATTCAATACCGTTTTAATGTTCAAGACTAAATACATGGTTAGTTTTTGTTTATCATTTCCAATCAGGCACCATACAGAACACCCAAAAAGTTCAGACATTCCTATTATGATCTTATAAAGTCTGATGGCAGGTACTGTAAATGTTAATGCTGGTGGTTATGTTACTATTACATTTACATTTATGCATTTAGCAGAAGCTTTTATCCAAAGCGACTTACATTGCATTCAAGTTACAGTTTTTACATTTTTATCAGCTCTTGCTTTCCCTGGGAATTGAACCCATGACCTTGGCGTTGCTAGCGCCATGCTCTACTATTTGAGCAACAGGAAGGCTATAATTGTAATTGTGAATGCTGCGCCCAGACATATAATGTTTTTCCACTCAACTATGCCGTAATAACGAGATGTAATAACGATAATATATTTGCTCATAATAATATAGTGGAAAAACATAATTTTTATGACATTACTACGAGAAAATATATTTTATCAACATATCTCATTATTATGAAAAATATATAGTTTTCTCGACATATCTTCAAAATATATAATTTTAAAGTGATAACATCTCGTTATTATAACATTGAGTGAAAAAAATAAAAAAACGTGCCTGTTGCCACATATGCATTATGTCTCTTACGCATGGTAATTATTTTTTGCACGTTAATATCTTTTATCTTCTGCTGTATAAAAAGTAAGCCAGAAGACATTCTACTTTAATGTATTACATGAATATTGCTCTATGAAAGCATAAACATATGCAATAATGTTCCTTTTTGCTAAGACGCTAGATGTGACTGTGTCAGTCAGTAATTTTAGGACACAATTTTGGCGAAATCCCCTGACACGTCTCAATAAGCCACCATGATGCCTGTAGCAAATTGAGTGCCGGAGAAGAAGAAAGAGGGAAGAAAAAGAGAGAAAGTAGCTTTGAAACAACTAAGCCTATTAACATAATTTTCAAAGCCTCTCAGAATGCAAGTCCTCCTGTCGGAGCCATCCCTCTTCCTTGCTGCCATTGTACTGAATGTACTGGTCTGCTACAGAAGCCGGCACAATGGGAGCCCAGCATCGGCCACCACCTAATCCCCTATTGTGGCAGGTTTATGGCCGCCTCTTTTTCGGGGCCCCTCAGGACCCTCCGTTCCTCTGGAGCTGCCGGACCACACGGAATCGGCTGCCACTGATAAATCTCCAGAGCAGACAAAGAGATCGCAGGTCAGCCAAGGGTTCAGGGATTGTGCTGGCCACTTTTAATGTACGCTGACTGTCAGCCGCAGGCATGACTGATAACAGAGGTATTATTTTCACAGAGGAGCAGTGCCCAACACCAGCCATAAAACCTCCTATTCTAATCCAAATGACCTCCCTCTGGCTATTGTGGAGAGGACGCGCTTCCGTGCAGAGCTCAAGTGCGATAACCGTGGCCAACACAGCCGCGGAGAGAGGAGGGATCCGTCCGCCGAAGAATTACTGTCTATCTCTCGATTGTGTCCCTGTGTGGGAGGACTAGCTGCCAACATCCGACAACAAGGAGGTGTTCCATATGCCCACCTCCGAGATGCTGACAGAACATAAAAATTAGGTGGCAGATTCGCTATCTGCTCAGTATAGGTCTTTTCTTCCCAATCGCGTTTCCCCATCTCTGGTGATAAAAACGCCTAGAAATCTAATGGGCCGAAGAAATTATTCAAATACATGTGCTACTACTCCACCCACATCATCAATGAATAAATGCATATGGGATGCGTGTGAGAGTGTGAATGCTTTTTGGCTGTGTTCCAAAATTTCTCCTGTCTATATAGACATTGGCAGCATCTTAACCTCCTATGTGACTGATTTGGACCAGTCTACATGGGCAGAAACTAACACTCTTTATGGAAAGATGCAACTTACAACTCGTTTGATATTAGCATGTTGCTAAGCTAACAATGCAAGGCTTCAACTCATTTCAACAGAGTTTGATTTTAGGATGTTGCTAAGCTAACAATGCAAGACTACAACTTAAAACTCATTCCAATAGAGTTTGATTTTAGCATGCTGCTAAGATAACGATAGAGTTCAATGTTAGCATGTTGCTGAGCTAACAATTCAAGACTACAACTTACAACTCATTCCAATAGAGTTTGATGTTAGCATGTTGTTAATCTAGCAATGCAAGGCTTCAACTTACAATCAAAACTATAGAAATACAAAGACGGCTCACTCCTATACTTATGAATGCAAGAAACTGCAACACACAATATGGCGGGATAGTCCAGCCTTCTAAATGAAGGAGCCGATTGTTGATTGGTAAAGTCATTGCGTCACTGCCTTTAGAAGCTCCGGTTCCCATAGAAGCCTGAGGCTGGACCACTGATCTATAATAGAGAGCATCAGTTCAACGGTCATTATATATAGATCAGTGGGCTAGACCAGCCGATGTGCATGCACACAGTCATAAGCGCATAAGAACTACGCATGTTCATTGGCTGATCTAGCCTGAAAAATAAGCGTTTTAAACGTTATTTGAGCATAAGAAACAATATTCATGGGGCAGTTCATTTCAGATTTTGTTGCTGATTTGAAATATATAATTTATTCATGAGTTCAGCGAGCAGTTTTTGAGATTGCAGGATTCCCCCATTCATTTAGATAGGACTTGGTCTTGTTTGAGCTGCCCGGAGGTGTTGCAAATATGCCGGCCGAGTGAACAGGCTTTCCTTGAAAGGGACTTTGTTACAACACATTCTGATAGAGTTTGATGTTAGCATGTTGCTAATCTAATGATACAAGACTATTGCATGGTTTCACAGACAGGGGATAGACTAAGCCAGGATTAGGCCATTACGACATTTAAGTAATTTTTTTATAAACATGCCTTCAAAAAAAAAAAAAACATTACTGGTGTGCATCTTGAGACAAAATATGTTTTACGATCAGGCAGTGCAAGTTTCTTTAAGTTGAAACAGCTCAGACTTACATTTTAGTCTTGGACTAGTCTTGGACTAGGCTCAAGCCTTGTCTGGGAAACCGGGGTACAACTTACAACTCATTCCGATAGAGTTTGATATTAGAATGTTGCTAAGCTAATGATGCAAGAATACAGCTCATTCAAATAGAGTTTAACGTTAGCATGTTGCTAAACTAGCAATGCAAGAATACAATAAGCCTAAAAATGCAAAACATAAACAAAGGTGAATGAAATATTGGCATTAAATAAATCAAATGAAACATTTCTCCCACTTCCTCCACCATATTGGATATTCTTTTTTTTTCACAGAGCTTGCATTTATAGCACTGCCTTCTTCACAAAGGATCCCAGTGACTATACCTTCAGAGGCAGTGTAATTAATATAATGATCATAATTACCTTTTAGAACAGTCTTCGCAAATGGGAACTGTTCCTACAACGCCCTAAAATGGTGCCCGTGCATGCAGTTCACTAGGTTTTGGAACGTTGAGTGTGTTTCTTGTGTGTGTGCGAAGTAATGGAGGAGAGAGCACTCTAAACAAAAATCTGCACGAATGACCAGCATGGAATACGTGTCCTCCTTTCAAGAGTGCTGAAATAGGTCATCTCCAACACTTCATAAAAACAACACTGCGCTCCAAGTGAGGACAGCCCACTTCTTCTTTTACCAGGTCCTGATCAAGAATATATTTGCATTCCAAGCACAAGAAACAAAATAGCAGGATTCTCGGGAACACTTTAGTATAGGGACCAATTCTCACTATTAACTAGTTGCTTATTAGCATGCCTATTATTAACATATTGGCTGTTTATTAGTACATATAAAGCACATATTCTGCATGACCATTTTCTTAACCCCTAATCCAAACCAATACCTAAATTTAACAACTACCTTACCAACTATAAATAAAAATGACCACACTTTATCTTTCATCATTTACTCACCATCATGTTTCAAATTGAGATGAATTTCTGTGAAACACAAAAAGTGGTTGTTTGAGTAACATCCTAGCTGTTCTTTTCCAGGCTGAAAGACGACTGGAATGACATACCGTTTGGAACGACATGAGACCAAGTAAACGATGACAGAATTTTCATTTTTGGGTGAGCTATTCCTTTGAAAGCCAAAAATGTGTAAATGTGATTTCACAAATCGCAGTTTCATACATCATAGCCTTGATTAATACCCATTCTTACAAAGAGTGACATGCAATTTTATTTTCGCAGTTTATTTACACAGCTGAAGTCTTGCTTGGCCAGTGTGTAACTTTATCAAGGGAACTAATGTAATGCTCAGCAAGAGGATTTAAACCGCTGCGCTAGAATCTGTTGAATCTCTAGAAAGTCATTGCCAAACCTCAACTTTTCATTGTAACCATATGGCCGGTCCCCGTAGTCACCTTCCAACTTACTTCACACCTGCTGTTCCAGCGCAAACATGAAGCTATTCAAACAGCAAATGAGTGATCACTCATTTACTGGAGATCATTATCAATATCCCATTTAGTTTCCAAATGACCAGGGAACCCTGGTAACCCACACCCAGTGTTCTGACCAAATCATTAATAAAACTATATTTGCATTTCCGGAAGGAAACACCAGTGCTTGCAAGGCAGAAACGGGAAATTTTTAGGTAACTTTAGGTTCAAGCGTTGAATAAAACAAGAGTTGCTTGTCACAGTGCGACAATCAGTCCGCCATTTGTGATTTTAAAGTTTAATGCTTACTATGTGGAACAAACCGTAACCGGATAGTTGCTGGGAGTGTATGAACCTCAAGCCTTGCCGAATTTCATAGTTCTACAGTGATGCAGATTCTGGCACTGAAGATTTGTCACTTGCTCATAATGAAGCTGTAAGCATGAAGGCCCCTTAGGAGGCCTCGGCTGCCTGAATACAAAATATCCAGAAAAAAAGATCAGGATCTTCAGCGATCAGCAGCTCCTGCGAGGGTCAGGAAGGGGTCTGACACCCACGCTGTTACGGGCAGCTAACAGAGCGAGGATGCTATTTAGATTCCTCCAGCAGGTGCCCCGTTCCAGCCTGGGCAGAGGGGCCCACAAATCAATCTTGAGTGTCGAGCCACTCCGCAGGGTGTCCGCACATTTGTTAAGGCTTGCCTGCCAGCCAGTCCCCATTCGTCTCTCTGAGGAGGCCACTCTAGGGGAAAGGCTGTCTCACCAGGGGCCGCGCCGTGCAGGCTGGGTACGGGGAGCTGCGTCGCCATAAATCAGAGGGCCCCTGCAAGGAGCTGCGTGGTGAGGCTGTCAGGGTCGGAGGAGACACACCACTGCAGGTGATCCACAGACACCGTGGCAGGACGGCACCGAAACATCAAGAGTCTCTTCTTACGTGCCCTCAGACAGCTGTTGAGAACGTCCCTCTCTTTCTTCATAAATACCCGCGCTCACACTGACAAGCGCTCACGCTATGCTCTTCTGTTTGTTAACAGCGTGTTACATAAAATGCCCTCCTGCGGCTTGGTTCCTGAGCCACAGATATTTTCTGATGACACAGCAGAGCGGCAGAATTTATGAGACTAGAATAAACCTTTTCTGAAATGCATAAGTGCTAGCAAACAACCTCAGGCTTTGTCAGAGATTAAATGTGAATGTGGCGGGTTGCTTGATGCCTGCACTTTGACAGTGAGAAAAGAAGGGGGAAAATGCAGGGGTTTTGAAATGAGCCCAACGCCAAGGGACCGTCTCCGAGACGAGCAAGCTCCTCTGGGTCCTCCTAAGATATCTTGAGCGCACCAAGAAAGGGAATGCTTGAGGAGAGCTGACATTTTACACAAAACCTCCTCTTTATACAAGGAGAGGGGCAATTATCAGACTGTTTGCACCAGTCAGGGGGGCAATTACCTGAGCGAAAGGTCAGAAGCAGTGTTCTGCTCCAGGTCCTCTACCACAGGATTGATTGCTCACCTGGGTTGATCGCCGGTGCTGATACGCTTGGTCTCATGCGATTTCGTCTCCTTGGACTTACTGAGGTTTCCTGACACAGTTCTCTGACAGACCTTTGTTTCCACCAACTGAGGTCTTTACATGAAGTGTGATAAGCTGGATGAGATGTATTTTGCTATGTTGTTATGGCGTATTACATTTTAATTTAAATAAATGAATAAATCCTTTTCTAAAATAATACAGTTGAAAATTTTAAAGTGCATTTATGATTATATATTAAGAAAACCTGGCATATATATATATATATATATATATATATATATATATATATATATATATATATATATTACAGAAATACTTAACCTTCATCTTGTTTTCCTTTAATTTTGAGTCGGATGTTATCGAATTGAGTTAAAACTTACTGTCTTTGCTTCAACATTTTTTTTTCTCATATTGTTACACTTGTTCCCAGTCAAAAATGAACAAGCATTGATGCTATATTACTACCAAATATTGGATTCAATCTTTTTAACAAACTTGAGACTGTAGTGCCAAATCTGCTCTGGGTTTTTAATATAAGTGGGGACATAAGGTCATGCCTCCTATCACAAAACCCACTGTTCAGCTTGTTTCTTCTCACCCTTCAATCTAAGCAGCGTACAGTGCTGAGAGAATACCTCACACCTCAAGACACAAGTTACATTCCACGCTAAATTACTGTTATAGACTCACACATCTCCCAGAATCAATCTCACAAACTGCCTAGACTCAAACTTTCTCTTTCTATCTCTCTCTCTTTCTCTCTCACACTCTTTCTGTATCCTCAGAGTTCCTGCTCCTCGAAGAAATGCTCATACAGCAGAACACAACTTCAGATAAAGAATCATTTTGCGGGAAGTTTTGAGGCGTCAGCATAAATTTGGGTCAAGTGGGAAACAATGGCTTAATCTTCACTGTTACAATACATCATGGCTCTTTCTGTAACACCTTATAAGTTCACTCAAAGCAGAACAAACGCAGTGACACTTTTCAGTTCTTCTCAGCACACTAACAACTGTGTTTAATTGGCATCGAACAGGTTGTTAGGAAACAATATTCTGGATACAAGTGAATTGTGGAAGAAATAATCACAGAATTTGCCAAAGGTTTCAGTCTACACATATTTCATATATATATATATATATATATATGTGTGTATATATATATATATATATACTTTACTTTTAGTCATTCAGCAGACGCTTTTATCCAAACCGACTTACAAATAAGAAAAAGTATGTTAACTAAAACTAAAAGTCAAAACTCTGTAAATACTATATACACACATTTAAGAAAATAAAGAAATTACATAAAATTGACAAATTTCAATACTGAACATTTAAATGAAAACAAGAAAATAAGCTAAAAACAATTCAAAATATTAAAACAACAAAAGGTATGAGTATAATAATGCTTATAACACTAAGCCAAACACCCAAAAAACAACTACATGTGTATGTAGAGCCACACACATTTACATATACATACATATAAAAATAAATTCAATATATATATTATTTCATTTCCATATAGTATGAAGTACTAAAATAACGTCTCAGGTTACGTGGTTCCCTGAAGGGAACGAGACACTGCGTCGAAAACGCTAGGGGAACGCCTTCAGCGTGACCGCGCTCTGAATACATGTGTAATCTGTCCAATGGAAGGGCGAGACGTCACGGGCGGGTGACGTAATCGACTAGGAAGAATAAAAGCATGTGCGGTGGAACCGGCGTCAGCTTCTAGGAATGAAGCAACCGCTGGCAGGGATGCTGGAGGTATGACCTAGAGACGCAGCACCTCGTTCCCTTCAGGGAACCACGGTTACATACGTAACCTGAGACGTTCCCTTCCAGGAACTTGAGCTGCGTCGAAAACGCTAGGGGAACGAGATGCCCACGCCACCAGACTTCCAAGTACCTGCCCTGTGTGTAGCCCTCAGGAGCACAGTGAGGGTGAGAGAAAAAGGGCCACGAGTGGCTAAAGTGGTCGGGCTTGCGTCCCAAAGGCCAACTTCTGAGAAGTGAGTCTTGATCCTTTAGAAGGGGGAGAGCAGAGGACTCGAGGCTATGGAATAGCATCCTGATCCACCACATAGCATAAGCTCTCTGGCTGGAGGCCTCAGCCTCTGGAGGAAACATGTACTAGGGGGTGCCTACCCACTGAGAGGCCACCGAGAAGGGCGCGGTAGGCCGATAAAGGAACTCCAGCACTGTACCAAACGGGCAGTTAACTGTGTCGAGGTGGCGATCTCCGCACCATGAAGGGAAAAGTTTCCACTTCAGGGCATACAGTTTCCTCGTAGAGGGAGCTCTGGATTGGAGGATGGTCTCAGCAACCTCGGTTGAGAGACCGGGAGCTATGAGCTGTGCCTCCTCAGAGGATACACCCACAGCTTCCATAACTCAGAGCGGGGATGAAAGATCCCTGCATGTGAGAGGAGATCTCCCATGACGGGAATCTCCCATGGAAAGCCGTCGAGGAGAGAAATCAGGTCCAAGAACCAAACTCGGCTCGGCCAGAACGGTGCTACCAAAAGTAGGCTGACCTCGTCCCGTATTGAGATACCCAGGAATGTAGACGGCTCTCAGCGAGCGAAGTCTGCCCTGGGACCACACAAGGATCCGGTGTGCCAGCTTGTACAAGGGGCGCGAACGCAGACCTCCCTGGTGGTTGATGTAAGAGACCACCGCTGTGTTGTCGCTGCGCACCAACACATGGGGATCTCTTTACAAAGCTCATCAACGTCCTTCACGTCCACCTCCTTTTATGGAAGCTTTTATGCTTCCAGGTCGATTACGTCACCCGCCCGTGATGTCTCGCCCTTCCATTGGACAGATGTATTCAGAGTGCGGTCATGCTGAAGGCGTTCCCCTAGCGTTTTCGACGCAGCTCGAGTTCCTGGAAGGGAACTAAAATGAAATAAAACTAAAAGTGAATAAACAAACTTATACAGACATCAACACTGAGCCTATCACACATGTTTTAAAACAACAACAACAACTTACTTACACATAGTAAGAAATGGTTATAAAATATATATATATATATATATATATATATATATATATATTGTTAGATAATGTAATACATGCTATATATGTGTCTAAATACATGCACGTGTGTGAATAATTAAATAACTGTAATGCATTTACACATTTTTAAGTACTTACACATAATATTTAACTTTGAAAGTTTCATATCACTACTTTTTTAACTGATATTCAGTAAGGAGGCATTAAATTGATCAAAAATTACAGTAAAACGTTTATAATGTTACAAATTTTATAGATAGATAGATAGATCTATAGAGACTGAAGCCCGAAACATTCCTTTAACTCATCTGACAACCAGCCAACTGGTGGGAGAGCGTGGGGTTTGTAAAGTCGAGAAGCGAGGGAGATTTTATAGATGGAGGCCTATCAAGGGAGCAGCCTTGTTCTGGCCTTTAGCAACTCACTATTAGTTACACTGATAGATCTCTTAAGACATCAGAGGGGAGATTAGAACACACTTTACTGTGAAAAACAATCCCTTCAGCGGGCCCCTCTACCACAGCCTGATCGATGCACACTCAAACAGGTCTTGTCAGGGCTGGGCCACTTCGATTGGCTGGTGCTGAGGAACAGACAGCAGACAAGCTGACAGCGACCCTCCCCATAAGCCTCCCATCGATCTTGTGAAGGCCCTGCTGCCGCACACAGAGATGCTGTCTGTCCCCTGCTGCCGAGCGGACACTGCAGAGAGCGCACAGCATGTCACCGTGCCGTGACACGTACATGCCAACACATGCTCACTTACACACATACACACACGCTGTCTTTCCCACATGTGTGACGAGGGAAGAAAGAGAATGAAATGTTACACAAATGGCCATTTTGTGAAGGTTCTTTTGTTAAGAAAATTCCTTCTATTTTTACACAGTTGATGACTGCAGACTAAGCTTTTTTTTTTTTGACAAAAGCAGATCTAAGTGGGTTATTATGGAAGTCTGTTTTCACCACAGAGTAAAAATAAAAGTAATTTTGACTTTCTATATCGCAATAGTAGTTCATATCTAACAATTCCACCTACATATGCTCAGAATTAAGAGATATAAAGTTGCAATTATAAAGATATATAAAGTCCGAATTGTGAGATATAAAGCCATATCTACCTTTTTATTTTTAATTCTGTGGCAGAAATGAAAAAAAAAACAACAACTGTGAAGTGTAAACCTCTGAGAAAAAAAGTCAGAATTGTAAGATTTATACTCACAATTGTGAGAAAAAAAAACTAACTAACTCGGAATTGTGTGGTTTAAAGTCGAAATTGAGAGAAAAAGTAAGATTTGCAAGTTTATATCTCACAATTCTGACTTTTTCCCTCCGAATTTTAAGGACAAATCTAAATACTGAGATATAAATTCGGAACTGCAAGAAGAAAAATAAAGTCACAATTGTGAGATAAAAGGTTTCTTTTTTTTTTCAATGACGGAAATGGGCTTCTATACGTTCTAAATTAATGCTAGAGAATAATATTTAAATTAAACATATATATGGTGTTGTAATGAGTGGGGCGGGCCCGAGAGCCGTGGGGACGGAGCGAGGCCGGTGGAGTTGATGATAATGAGCGACACCTGCACCACTCACCGGTCTCGAGTCCCACGGAGGAGCTCCGGAAGGATAAAAGGAGGAGTGACGACAGTGGAAGACGAGAGATTTATTTTGTGTTTTGTGTCTTTACTTTTGGGTTCGTTTATTTAATTAAATTGTTTTTAAATGTTTGCCGGTTCCCGCCTCCTTCTTCCCGTTCTACGAACGTGCTTACAAGTGTATTTACAGATACATTATGTATTATACAGTAATTATACAGTGCTTGCAAAACTATTAAATTCCTAAATTACTGCTACTTTAACTAATTTTACTGAATTACAAATAGTTATCTAAGTGCTGAAATGCCAGAGAGAAATATGCCATTTGCATAAGTACACACTTGAAGAAGCTACAGATGAGAAACTAACAAGAACACAATTGAATCATTATGAGGGGCAGCTGAGAAAATGAACACTAAAGTGCAGTCCAAAGACGATTTTTGCATTATATTAGCTTATTACAACAAGTGTTTTGGAATCCCAGCGGGATCTGTTTAATTACCTGAAAGTGGACTGCAGTCAGGGGCTGGGGTACACAATGGTGTATATCATGTGTAAAATGGGTCAGGCGGTAGAGATTTTGTTGTGGGTTACCTTTTATACCACAGTACATATACACAAAGGTACGAGTGGATAACTCTTCTTAAGGAAACATTAAACAAAATATCTTTTGTAGTGCACCTTAAATATTCTGGCTAATTTAATGCTTCCATTTACCAATAAAAGTGTAATATTTTCCACATTTTAACAATCCATTCTGCAGATTTCCCCCCCTGCAGTTTCCATCTGGACCTGCATATCAGTCATTCCAGAGGTGTTATGCAGACAGGAATTGTTGATGCAGTGATGAACCCACAACATTTCTGTTCTTTCACAATGTAACACGGGGGCTGGAGTTGACATGCTGCTGATGGAGGGGTTAGTTAGGGGGCTAAAGCCCCGAACAATGCGATTACAGTGGGGCTTCCAGAGGACAAATGTGATGAGGAAATCATAGGATCGGAGGAATGTCCCCCTACTGGGCGAACACATGGTATTTCGTTCTGTTCCACCTCTTCTAGCTCACCGCCGTGAATCGGACAATGAGCCCTGCAAAGCCCATGACCATTCTCGCTGGTGCAGGATTGCAAAAACTGTGTCAGAGAGCCAGTGGGCCCCATAACTCCGCCTGGAGAGCCTTTATGCCATGCAGCTATTTGGCGTCCACACATTCCCTTCAATAGGACAAAGCAACAGGCTCAGTCCGGATGGGTTTTCGGCCAACCCAAGCTTATATTTAACATGAATAATGAACATGCATGTAAATGGCTTTCACGTTTTCACAAATAGAGCCTGACGCAGATTCAACGACGCAACGGCTGGACTGGAGTGAGAGTGGGCAATGATGATAAATGGCATCTATTTATTGGCATGGATCTCACTTGGCAAAAATATTGGCTTTGGATGAACTTCCCTCCACTCTGTTAATGCATTTCGAGACCTCCTCTGGCATTGATTTATCCTAAATACAGCAGCAATCATAATTAGCCCAATTAAAGTGATGAGTAATAACCATGCCGATTCTTCATACACCTGGAGACAATTTTCTGATGCTCTACACTATGGTGCATTAATTACCATTGATCCACAGCATGCAATTTCCATTTGCACATTGTTCTATAAATCTCAGCTGCAATTTACACTGAGCAAACAATTATGCAATATTAGTATTCCTTTAGTGACGGTAGCACAGAGAAAAACGCACTTGCGATATCGGTGTGGGAATCTATGGAAAACGCATCATATGTGTCATATTAAACAAAGTTTGCATAGAGATATTAAAACATCTGAGGCTGCATGTTTTATGTATGATACTGTGATTAACGCCTAACTTTCAACAATCATATGCAGCGTGATCGGATATCACTACTAGACACTCATTTGCATAATAACTACATGCAAATGACACTTAACAAGGAGTCATATCTATTTAAATGTAAATCAATGTATTCATAGGTCTGTCCTCATTAAACATGGCAGGCTGTTAACTCTGACTTCAATACTCACATGAAAGAAAAATAGTGAATGTGATCTCATTAATATCTCAATTGTTTCTCCAAGACAGCAGGGAGATTAAAAGGACAGCAAATGGACAATAGCTAAAGTCTTGTGATTTTTTTCTCCCAAGAGACAGTAAAGCTGAATTTTCAGCATTATTACTCCAGTCTTCTCTACTCCAGTGCCACATGACCATTCAGAAATCATTCTAATATATTGATTTGCTGCTCAAGAAATATTTCTAACTATCAGTGTTGAAAACAGTTGAAACGGTGAAGCTTTTTTTTCTTCTTCCAATATTCTTTGATAAAAATTCTAAAGAACAGCACTTATTTTAAATAGAATACTTTTGTAATATTATGTATTTAATGGCACTTTTGACCAATTTAATGCATCCTTGCTGAATTTAAGTATTAATTTCCATTAAAAAAAAATACAATCTTTCTGACCCCAAACTTTATGAAAATGAATATAACTGAAAACCCCATTAAGTCTCCCGAAAAAGGAAATTTTAAGCAATATAATTTTCCTCTGGGTAGGTCTGCAATCACAAAATAATATTGCTTTCTAAACTGTGACTGTGCAGGGGTGAAAAAACAACTTAGTGTCTGAAAATTGTTAATAGTGCTCTGTTTCAGACATACACAACCTCATAATTTGTTTTCCACTTCTTATTAGAGTCGTTGTGCTCCGCTGTTGTGGTTTCCAGTCATCCATCTGACAGTACTGTTAAGTCTTAATGCATGGCGAGTGTCAAAACACAGATATAATGTGCAATTAAACATGACTATTACTCGTTTCATAGACATGACTCTCCATAACACGAGTCGGTTTCAGCTGTGTAAACGCTGCGAGTCTTTTTTAATGGGAAATGAAGAGGTTCTGATGTCATGGTTTTACGGCTCTGCTCTGGGAGTGAGTCTTTTCTTTGGCATCATAATCTCTGAGGAGCACAATAAATGAGCACAGGCTTTGTGCTTTAATTGTGTAACACCATCTCAGTAAGTGGCCTTTGGCTACAGGGCTGACATTCCATTGGCAAGCCCAGAGAATCAAGGGAAGTTAAAGATGGTTAACAAATGCATCTCATTAGTTCAAAAGATTTCAGCTGTGTAAAGATCCACCCTGTGAGTCAAGAGACTTTTTTGAAGTAACAAGGAGCCAACATGATTGCTTTCGTGTGAAATTGATTTTATATAACAGAAGAAGATAATATTGAGTAAAGTCACTTGTTTTGTTGCTAAACGAATCTGCGATTCAATGATTCAGTTTTAAAAACTTTCCTGAATGAACCAGCATTTTCAATAAATCGGTTGAGTCTGTTTTTAACTAAAAATTGCAATGCATAATTCAGTGAGTTACTTATAAAGACACTTTCATTCCTGAATGAATGAGCATTTCTGAATGAACATGCTGAATAAGTGACACAATTACTTGTTCATAAAAACAGTCACTTGAGTAATTCAGTGGTTGAGTGAAAATAAGGTTAAGTATATAAACCTGTACACACACACACACACACACACACACACACACACCCACACACACATATATATATAGTCACTTATTTTTGTTCCTTACTGAGTAAGTGTTTCTGCACAAATTAGCTGAGTGAATAATTCAAACGATTCATTCATGATGACAGTCACATGTTCAGTTCCTGAATGAATAGATGTTTCTGAATTAATATTTTGAATAAGTACAATGACTCATTCATAAAGATAGTCACTTCTTTTGTTCCTAAATGAATCATAATGTTTAAACAAATCGGTTGAGTGAATGATTCAAATGACTCACTAAGATAGCCTTGTTGCAATGATTAGTCATTTTATACATCAGACAGATCTTTCCTGTTGAAGTGGGTGTTTTTGGTCGAAATAATTTGCATTGTGGACTGGACTTGGCGACTAAAACTACCAAGCAGGCTCAGGAATCCAAGAGGTAGATCCTCAACCCTCAATCGGTTTCATTCCATTTGACAAATACCTCAACGGTGGAATCTTAGCAGAAAAATGTTGGGAGATTAAAAGGAAAAATGAGGCTGGAAATGTCTACCGGTCAATTTTCCATGATGAGTATATTAATCTTAGTGGACTGCTCTCTGTGGCATTTGGAGTCTCTCTCCACGGTCCCTAACACTGGCTGTATGTGTTTAAAGACACGGCTCACAGACAGTGGCTTCCTGAAAGGTCATTGCACATCTCAAAGGCATCCCACAACCTTTAAAGGTCTTCTCTTTTGTCCCCTCTTTAAGTGGCAGATACATCAAAGAGTGGTCCGCTCTGTTTGGAGCTTTTCCAAACAGATAGATTACAAGTTCAGATGTGCTGGATAAATTAAAGTGCAAAATGACACCTCGGGGCTGTACTTTACAGCTTTAGCACCTGATAGCATCTCCACTGAACATCCTAAATGAAAAAGAAAAAAAAGACTCTCTGTTGAGTCTCGGCTCAGATTCAAGCTCCTAGCTTTCATCATTTTAAGACAGAGAGTGCAACGTTTTTTTCCGGGTAGCTATCGTAGCCTCCATGCACTGCTGCTCTGGAATATCCACTGTTGGAATGCTTGGCATTCAAGGTGGAGAGCAGACTCAAAGGTTGGAGAGTGGTACAAGTGCACTGGAGCTTGAAATGCTTTAATTAGCTGAGGGTGCAGAAATTGTGGTCTCTCTGGAATGATGCATGGACTCACCAGACTGATCCACACCACCATGTAAAAGGAAGTGTGTGTGTGTTTGTCTTTCTGATGTCGGATCCTCCACTTCTCCAGCTGGTGGGGGCAACGCAAAACCATTCTGTGTGAACTTTGGACCTGGTTTGCTCCTGTATTTCTCAGCTTTGCCATGTTTGTCCTGAAACGTATGCTTTTCATGGCAGGTGGAGGGTGCTTTGGACATATTCACACAATTGGATAGCCTTGTGTCCTTGTGTGTTAGAGGAAACTGTAATCAGCATACTGAGGATTCAAATGTTATGACCTCTAGGCAAGTTTAGAAAGATGTGTGGACACCATCTGTGTACATTTCAGAGGGATTTGAAAAACCTCTTGACCTAACTTAAAAAAAAAAAAAAAAAAATACGGCTTAAGATGCTGCGAATTGTGTGGCTGGTCTAGAAAAGGTGTGCATATATAATTATTTTTTTTTTTTAAAAGAACTTCATACTTTTAATCAGTAAGAATGCATTAAATTGATCAAAAGTGACAGTAAAGAGATTTACCATGTTACAAAAGATTGAAATGCTGTTCATTTCAAAGACTAAAATTCAGAAATGCTGTTCATTTTAACATTTATTCATCAAAGAATCATGGAAAAAGTTCTATGGTTTTCACAAAAATACTTAAACAGCATAATTGCTTTCAACCTCCATAATAATACTAATACTAATACATGTTTCTTGAGCAGCAAATCAGCATGTTGAATGATTCCTGAAGGATCATGTGACACTGGAGTAATGATGCTGAAAATTCAGTTTGCATCACAGGAATAAATTACATTTTAAAATATAATAAAATAGAAAACAGTTATTCTAAATCATAATAATATTTCAAAATATTATTATTTTTAATATATTTTTGATCAATAAATCCAGCCTTGGTGAACAGACTTATTGCTGATCCCAAATGAAATATTTAATAATTGATTTAGCACAAAATGTTTTCCCCAAAAGGTCCTTGAAAATACAGCTTTACTGAGGAAGTATTTTGAGAAATTCTGGCTGTTGGATATCTGCCTTCCTCATGCAGGAGAGGGGTGGAGCACAGCATGCCCACTTCATCACATGGACACCTGAAGCTATCCCAGGAGGCAGTAGTGTAGCAACCAATATAACTGGAAGGGGACATGCCCCCCTTAGCTTTTAGGAGATAAATATTATATTTTAAAAGTTTCATTTTGATTGGCAATCATTGCAACCATTGGCAGTCATTTAAAAAATGCAACATTTTAAACCACTTCATCCATAAATGTTATAATTCTGCAAAAAATCTGTGAAATCCATGTAGGTCTACTGGGTGAACAACACACAATTTATATTCATGTGCAATGCTGATGAGTTTTATACTGTGTCCCTCTGTTTTTCAGACAGTCCCAATGCCCTTGCCAGGATGCCTCAAAAAAACAAAAGCGTGTGACCCATGGGACACCGGCGCACAACATGCTGCATGTGCTCATTTGCAGAAGCAACAAACAAACATGTGCAGGACAATGCAGGTGTAGTATTAAGCACTTTTAGTTCCTAAAACATAAACAATGCATATAAAGTGATTACGGTGCAGGATAATTGCCAGAAACAAATGTGCTGAAAGAACCCGTCTGGGTCAAGATATAAAGAGTGTAATAGTACTGTAAATGTCTGCGGTGTAAATGGAAGTGCACTTTAAGGGCTAATGAGAGACAAAGGTTATGCTGTCATGTGCATTACATCTGCCCGCTTCTCTCTGGTTAACTATAACGATCTGACTGAATCGACAACGCTGTTGAGGCGCCACACAAATGAATCCCCGGCAGACATGCTGAGGTCTCATTACCGAGCGCTGTGATTAAGATGAAGCACTCAAACAAACAAAGCAAACCCACATCTAACTTCAAAGAGCGCGGTCAAGGACTTTGCTGCGCTCGTCCCAGTGCTCCGCTAAGGGAGATCAGGCGACATGAATGACCGGACACAAGGTCTGACTCAGAATTACCAGCGTGTCTTCGCATTGTTTTAAAATAAACTCTGTCTCTGGAAGAAGCGTCAGAGGATGTGACGGTGTAAGAATTCAGAGAATGGCCCGCTTGTATTTGCCCTCAATGTATGGCCTATCTATCAACTATAATATTTTTAATCTGGTTTTAGGAAAAAAAATCTACAATGTAAAATGAAGCAAATACAACAACGTTGACATTAATTTTAATATTTTAGAAGTTATTTCCTAATTTCTTAAATTTTTCTTACCCCATTGTTAAAATATTTAATATTTATATTTTTTATAAATGTTTTTAATATTTAATATTAATTTATTAATAAAGTATTTAATTTAATTGTATTTATTTATTTCCTTTTTTACATTTAGGTTAGTTTAGTCTTATTACCTTGCAGTTCTGCTTTTCAAGTAAATGTATTTATTTAAGATGATTTTGTTATAAACTACTGTTAAAAAGTTTGGGTTTGATAAGATTTGCAAATTTTGTTAAAAATGTTTGTTAAAAATGTGGGTAAAAAAGTCTCTTATGATCATAAAGGCTGCATTTATTTGATCGAAAATGTAGTAAAATAGTATGTATAATAGTAATATTTGTGATATAATTTTTAGATTTTAACATAACAGTTTTCTATTTTAATATATTTTAAATGTAATTTGTTCCTGTGATGCAAACCTGATTTTTCTGCATCATTTCTCCTATGTTCATTGTCACACGATCCTTCAGAAATCATTCTAATATACTGATTTTGAGCAAAATAAATAAATATATACACACACATATATATATATATATATATATATATATATATATAATCAATGTTGAAAACAGCTTTGCTGCTTATATATGCAAAATAATAATTTTGTGGAAACTGTGACTTTTTTCAGGATTCTTTGATGAATAGAAAGTTCCAAATAACATAATTTTGTAACATTATGAATGTCTTTACAGTCACCTGTCAATATAATATAACACTGAACAGTACTCTTATTTTAAGGATTAATATTTTTACAGAAAAACAAGACAAAAACACCAAGAAACATATGAGAGCTTTTCTAAAACATGCGAGAGCAATAAAGGAGTAAGGATCTCATTAATAACAGTGTTGTCAAAATTCAAGTATGATTTCAGAAAAACAGACATGCAGCTCTGAGAGAGGCGTCCATTGTGTTTGTCCTTGTGAATGGTGCGCTTCCCCCTGTGTGCAGAGAGAGCGAGAGAGAGGAGGGGTCGTCTCAGACCGAAGCAGGCCTGGAACAGTGCTTGTCAGAAAGGCCTTGTCCTGCTGTCAGGCCAGCACCACGCTCATCGATCACAGTCACACCCCCTTCCAGCCCGTGTCCCATCCGCCATCGGGGGTCCATGCCGCATAAACAGCCCTATCCGCCGCTCACATCTGCCGCCTGGGGCCTGCATTCCAGGGCCTGCGGATACCATCTTTGAAATGAAAGCACTGGGTTCGCTTCAGAAAGAGTCCTCTATCCCTTCGGACTGCCTCTTACTCCGGCACTTTGGAAGGTGAGGCCATAAAGGAACAGTTGGAAAAGCAAACAAGCTTTGACGCCCTGAAAAGACTCATGCGCACAGAGCGATGGAACAGCCCTGGCACTGTAGCGCTCGTTTTGTGCATTGAGATGCGTGGCTTTCTTTGCTTTAATTAATTTTCGGGTCAGGACTTCAGAATGGTGTCTTCAACACAAGCGCAGCGTCTGTAAACCCAGGCAGGTTATTTAGACGGCTGCTTTCCCACAAGATTCCTGCGCAGCTGATGTTTTGTGGAAGCGGTATTATGTCTACAGGGGTTTCTGAGATTTAATTCGTTTTTGTTATAGAAAGTGGAATGATGGGATTTTCAAAAGTCAAATATCTCCTTGGGTGTTTACTCGGGGAAAAATGCAGCTGGAAGACTACACAAATAACTCGCCGTCAAATTGATTTGTTTGCAGGATTAATTGACTTTTTGCACTGTAACAACATCCTTTTGGTTTCAGAATCGAATTGTACGGACAGCACTATTGACCTGGAAACATAAACAGCATTTCTACCGTGTTTCACTAGAGTTTGCTGTCAGTGGAACTGCTCTTGACCATTTGGACGAGTAATCTCTCATGGTTATTATGTTGCAAGCACATCCCGAAGTAATCTCACATCATTTGGCCATGGAAAATGTCAAGGCTGAGACTTTATGACGGAAAATGCTTTGGGGTCACATATTCGTTGGAAAAACAGCTAGAAAAATACTCAGGGAGTGAGTGTCCCCTCGCTTGAAATTGATAGAAAAACCAAATGCAATGAGTCAGAGGTACAATAATAGCTTCCATCTGGGACCTGACCTTAGTTTATGAAGGATAATTCCAGCATGAAAGGCCTGCAGCAAACCTGAAAATGACAGCGTTCTAAAGAACAAAGCTTCGGGCGTGTGCACAAGAAGCCGTTCTGTCCTGCGAAGGTGTTAAACAATTACCAGACCAGATGAAAGCACAACTAACCAAGGACAAGTTTTATTATTTTTCGTATTTTACTTATATAAGGCAGTCGTGGCCTAATGGATAGAGAGTTGGACTTGTAACCTGAAGGTCGTGGGTTCAAGTCTCCGGCTGGGATTGTAGGTGGGGGAGTGAATAACCAACACTCTCTCCACCCTCAATACCACGACTGAGGTGAAACCCTTGAGCAAGGCACCGAACCCTCAACTACTCCCTGGGCGCCATTGGCTGCCCACTGCTCCAGGTGTACATACATACACTTGGATGGGTTAAATGCAGAGCACAAATTCCAAGTATGGGTCACCATACTTGGCCACACACCATTTCCCTTTCCCCTTTCCCTTATTTTAAAGGACAAAACTCTCTGAGTTACTGTTCTCTGATTTGTTCACATCCCTCATCACATCAGCTCTACAGACAGACATACTTCTGAGACAGCTATTTTTTCCTCAACTAGCTTATTTAGTGGGTCTGACACTCTGTCATTATGAATTACAGCACGAACCACTGCCCTCCTGTTTCAAAAGGAGAAAATGTCATGGTCACAATCCCATGAACTGCACCTGAAGAAAATACCTGTTACATAATGTACACTAGTACTGCACGATGTGACGAGTAAACATTTTGAATATTGCAAAGCACTTTTTATTTGGTTATATTTATTTTTTATGTTTCTAAAAGAAAATATTCAGTCAGAGATATTTAAATACTGTGCCAGGAGCAAAATATATGCAGTTGGTAAGTTCAATTCAATGTAGGGAATCAGTTCAAGCTGTCTATTTTAATGAACTCTTTTTCAATTTTTCAGAAAGCAGGCCTTTTTTTTTAATTCCACTAGGTTTTTACTGCATTTCACTTCTTGCAAACAATGTCTTTGCCATCAGTGGCAGCCTGGATGAATGAATGAATGAATGAATGAATGTATGAAGGAATGAATGAATAGATAAATAAAATAAATACATTTAAATGTACATATACTAAAGAGGAAATCTGTGCTATGGAAACTAACAAGGCCAAATACAAAGCACATAGCTTCAGAAAGTTACTGAATCAGTATGTGTGTGTACGTGTGTTCTCAGAGATTCCAGTCAGATGTCCTCAAACCCCCCCCCGTAACTAAACACATGTGACCTGGTCGATGTGAGACTGATTTCTGGGGCTTTATTATGTCACAGCCCCAGTTATTATGTGTGGTGTGCAGTATATTTTCTGATGCATAAGCAAATCCAGGTCCTGTCTGAAGCCCTATTTTATCCACTCATTACAGCCAATGGCCCGAACAAAGCACTGGACAGCAGGCCCAAAAGCAGAGAGCCAAAAAGCAGCACATTAAGGTCATTATTTCTCATTGCAAGAAGGAGACATTTGGTCTGTGTGACCTACAGTAGCTGTTTTTTGGGAGCATTGATGTGAATGGCAAAGTGGTGACTGGCGATCTCAAAAGTACCTGTATCATTGCATAATTATAGGAGTCCTTTTACTATATCAGTCATTCTGAGAACCACGGATGAGACGGGGAATTCAGAGATCGAAATACAGTCTTTGATCCAGCAGCCAGGACAATCAGCGGTGAGAATCCAGAGGTGGAAAAAACAACTCTCCGGCCTCCCTGTACTACCGTTACCCATGATTACTGCTTATGATTAGCATGTACTAATTGTGCAACGAAATGAGAAATTTTCACAGATGACGATCTATTAAAGTCCCATCATCTGCTTGAGCGAGAGAGCACGACCCTTGAAGGAGGCCTCACTGCTGCATTAAGCTTTTTCAGGAGTGTTTTTAATTGTCCATCGAGGTGAGCACAAACTATCCAAACTGACTGAGTGCTCTTTAGGGACTTTCAGTCTTAGCAATCAGTGCATAAAATTAATGAGCTGTCCTGCTGCTGTGATTTGAAACAAAGCCGGGCAAGCAAACACGTTCCCCATCTGAGCCTCATGCTTTGGGTATTGCAAAACTCAGCCTCATTATCACCACCGGCAACTCAAAGGAAACTCAAGACTCAGAACACACGAACAACACAACCGCAGCGAGAGCCGCTGATTTTTGAAATCCTATTCAGAACGGAGCAAACAGTCTATAAATTCATCTCCTTTAAAGCACCGCTGCTACAGTCATCAAAGCAGAGCTTTTGTAACAAATCCACTGTCTTCAAGAGTGCATTTCAGAACGTTTTTGTTGGATTTCAATTGTCTGCTATGAGCAAAGTGCAATAAAAAAAGAGAATACAATTTAAAGGCTTAGTTCACCCAAAAATGAAAATTATGTCATTAATTACTCACCCTCACGTTCCAAACATGTAAGACCTTCGTTCATCTTTGGAACATCTATCTATCTATCTATCTATCTATCTATCTATCTATCTATCTATCTATCTATCTATCTATCTATCTATCTATCTATCTATCTATCTATCTATCTATCTATCTATCTATCTATCTATCTATCTATCTATCCATCCATCCATCCATCCATCCATCCATCCATCCATCCATCCATCCATCCATCCATCCATCCATCCATCCATCCATCCATCCATCCATCCATCCATCCATCCATCCATCCATCCATCCGTAATATTCTATAAACTATATCGTCTTCTATATTCTATAATCTACAATCAGCTAAAATTAGTCAAAAGTGACAAATAAATGCTGTCCTCTTGCACTATATATATACACTCTATACACATATATCTGCACAGTTTTGTTTTATTTAACTGGTTTGCACTCTATCTGCCATGTGCCTTATGCCACTTTATCTATCTCTTTCTTTATTTTTCTACAATGTCCTCATTTGTATATCTGTATAGTTGTATGTACATATGTTTAAACTGTATTTATCTGTATTTGAACGCCTACTGTCAGTGTTTAATGTTAACTGTATGCACCAGGGGTCTGAGAGTAACGCAATTTCAATTCTCTGTATGTATGTGCTGTACATGTGGAAGAATTGACAATAAAGCAGACTTGACTTGACTTGACTTATTTTATGCAGCACACAACTGTTTTCTACATTGACAACTACAATCTTAATAATAATAATAATACTAATCTTTCTTGAGCACAAAATCATCATATTACAATGATTTCTAAAGGATCATGTGATACTGAAGACTGAAAAAAATATTATTTTGAAAACTTTTATTTCAAACTGTATTAATGTTTCACAATAATTCTGTTTTTTACTGTAATTTTGATTGAACAAATGCAGTCTTAGTGAGTGTAAGATGACACAAATCATGTTGTCATTCCATTTGGTTTCAAAATCAGAAAAGAAAAGAAAAGAAAAGAAAAGAAAAGAAAAGAAAAGAAAAGAAAAGAAAAGAAAAGAAAACTGCAGATTTGAACAATCCTAAACAGAAGCTCGAGGGATTTTTTTTTTTTTTCAAAGTGAGGGACACCAGTAGAACTACATCAGGACAGATGTTCAGCTGCTTTGAGGTGGTGCATCACTAAACCATATCAGCCCTCAAATCTGCCTGAAAACCAAGAATAGCGTCCGTCAGGCTGTATTAAATCCAGCTTTTGGCTTGGAGGTTTCCATCCAGCTTTAAGGGCTTGTTAAAATAACCCATTGCACTTTCTGCCGCCGCATTAATAAGATCTGATAACTAATCAGGGATAGCGAGCACAGGGATTGTATATCTTGGTAAATCCAGCCGGAATGTAAACCATTGGCACTCTCAAAGGAGCCCCGTGGCAGCTGCGAACATGGAAAGCTTCGGAAAACAGACAGACATCCGGCTCAAATACTCCTTTTATTTGCTGTTTTAAGATCAAATTATGGTTAGAAGAATTTCACACAGATTTTAGACTGTTGACTCGCTCTGTTTCATTATCATAATGGGATGTAATTTCCAATCCTGGACCAATTTAACTAAACAGTGCAGTGCAGCAGCCATACAGCAAAACTCAATGCAAAATGTGTGTAAAACAACACAGAGGTTATGATACTGAGTAATATTTCCACACTCGTAGTGCTGACACCGTTAAAAAGGAGTCTTTCTGTTAGCGATAATGAACATGTGAAAATCCACTTAAGAATCACCTCGAGGTCTGCGGCTCTACAGATGCCGATAATTAAAGTAACCTTCATTTCATCTGTGGGAAATATATCACTTCTCGCCACAAGTTCACACATATTAACACACAAGATCGCACTCATTCACACACCCACACGTGCACATGCATACATGCATTTGTGTTCGCATTAGAGAAACGCTTCATTTGCATTTAGAAAGCAAATCCCTTTCAAAATAATACAGTCACATTAAGCTTCTCACTTTCTTGCAGGGCTAGCCAATATATAGTAGCAAAAATGTCCAAAACTTCTCTTCCATATTCATGAATTTGAATATTTATGTATTTACTTGAAATAACTGTTACTGTAATTTATATTTCTAATCAGAGCAACCATAGATAAAATACAATTAAAATCCAATTCAAATAGTCTAATCTAGCCATGTATTCTGTAGCGTTTTTCATGAAATGAACGAATGATTTTTATTCATATAAACCAAAATAGTAATACATAACAATAAACTGCAATGTTTACTCACAACAATTTTTACGAACATATTTCAATAAATGGAAAATTGGGTACTTCCAACAATATTTTTGCCTGTTGCTGGAAGTTGCCCCACTTTGTGCCTTATATTACATTTTATATTATATTTTAGTATTTTTAAATGATAATATAAACAATGTGTTAAATCAGAGTTTTGAACCAATTCACTTTAACTGCATATATATTTAATTAAATTGCAGTCTTTGTGATTTGATAATCACACATAATTGATCGTGCAGCCCTAATTGTGACGCTACAAAAAAGCCTAACGCTTCTTCTTTTTCTTCTCCTTCTTCTTTTTCTCCTTTATTTTATGTAAAACCTCAAAACCGTCCCAGTCTTATTCTAAATCCTTGTTTTTTTGTTCTCAGATGAACTGTGTGCTGCTAGATCATATATTGTAACCAAATGCGCTTAAAACTTACAGAGTTTTAACTCTTCTGCATCTCAAATGAAACTTCTCAATCCAAACATTTACAAAGGCATTATCCAGGAACCGCATGCAGCAGTTGAACTCCACAAAGACAAAAGGCCATTAATTATTTAAGAGGTGCTCCCTCAGAGAAGCATCACAACTCACTATATGACTCATCCACACTTGAAGTGTTGAAATGGAGGTCTGCACACCTCAAAATATCTCTGTCAGAGTCACACTCGGGCTCCCTGCCGTAATCAATCCGTTAGCACAGCGGGCCTGCCGAGAGATTTGTGACTTAGACCCTTCTCCTGCACATGAGTGTGCGACGCAGCAGCTGTCACGTCTGGTAATATAAGCCCTTATTAGTGTCCATTAGGCTGCACTGAAACTAATAAGAGATTGTCAAATACATCCAAACATTCACACAACTCTTCAGAAAACAGAATACGGCGGACATGGCGAATCACGCTCTTAATGCAGAGCTCGTTGACATGATCGGGTAACATTACAGGGTGATCAGGAGCAGCAGCGGTAGAGATTTATTCTCGAGATTCTAAAATAAAACTAAAATCTACTCATTAAGTGAACAAAAATGATGCTGAGATTCATTCATTCATTCATTCACTTTTCTATTTATTCGCTCACTGATCGATCAATCAATCAATCAATCAATAATTATTATAGCGTACTATTTACGTTTAATTATTTTTTTTATTTCCGTTTTAGTTACTTTGCATATATATATATATATATACATTTTTCTATTTTCCATGTAATATTTTTTTATATTTTTATTTTATTTCTCCTTTATTATATGTTTTAATGGGTTTAGTTTACAATAACCCTGGCTCACTCATTCTTTCAATCACTCATTCAATATCATTCAAATTCCCCACTAATTCACTCATTACTCAGTCATTCATCCACTCACTCAGTAACTCGTTCATTCACTCACTCATTCATGTACCTATCAAAGCCCTCCCATTGCCCTATCATTATCATTTACATCCCAGAGACACACTGAATTTCTTGACAGGCGTCTGGTTCTATATGCCACAAATGGGTGTTTGGATTGATAAATTGTATGGAGCAGTCACCTTCAGAGACATCAGTTCTACACGACTCCTGCCAAACCACAGGCTAGAAAACTAGCCAGCAAAAATGCATGACCATGCGCAACTATTTGAAATGTATGGTCAGGCCTAAGACATCAGCATTTGTATTCAGTTTCACCGTGTTTTTGGCTGATTCCACGTCTCATTCCACTCATGGGGTAAAACGAGAAACGCCAAAATCACATGTGTTTAATTTAAATCACATTTGATGCATGAGGAATTAGGACAGAAATAGTGTCTGCTTAAGCATATTAATGAGCAACTTTCAAAAGAGATCATAAAACGGAATCCCTTGAACAGTTCGATTCTGTGCAGTATATAAATATTGATATTTATTTATTTATTTTATTTTAAATTTAGTCGCTGTTATATATATATATCCTATTTATTTTTAGCATTTAGATTAACATATAACATTCTGCTGTACAATGAAGAACTATTACTAACTATGACTTTTGCCTCAAACTAATTTGCTGCTTATTAATAGTACGGTAGTAGATAAGTTTAGGTATGGGGTGGATTAAGGAATCTAAATTATGGTCATGCCGAAAAATACATTAATATGTGTTTTATAAGTACTAATACGCAGCTAGTATCATAGAAATTTGCATGCTAGTTAATAGTGAGAGTATGTCCTTAGAATAAAGTATTACCTGAAGAATTGCTAACAATTATTTAAATTTAAGGATGATATCCTTCCTTTTGATGATCAAAGATCTTTCATCGTTGATTATTATCACACTATGATTGTAATTCTTACATTTAAATTTTATTAAATTACTAATTAAACTGCAATCAAACAAACATCCTTCCAGTTTGTCAAAAGAAAATAAAAATGTTTCTCTTCAATCAGATTTTTTATTTTACATATTTTTATTATCATAAATTTTAATATTTCATTATAATTGAAGTGTTAAATAATAATCCCAGGAAACATAATTGAACTACTGAACTCAGTTAAAATGTGTGCTGATTTCTAAACTATATTACCGTAAATGTTAAAATAAACACTGTCGACTTGGTAGGAACAATATTATGATTTCTAATATTTAACTGTTAAAATGTGCCAGTACATTAGATAAATTGTGGACATGAGGGCATCAGGTGGACTATAGTACATGTTTAGTCATGTTATGTATTTATTATTTACCTTTAAGTATTATTGAAATAAATTAAGCACAAGGTCAGAGGCCTACATGGCCAATAACAACACTAGAACAAGAGGTTAAGTTTAGCCCATCATTGCTATGGTTAATAAAATCTCAGGAATAACAGCATACTCTACTTTTTTTTTTTTTAAGAGCAGCAAAAACTGTAGTGTGGTCTTGTTTTTCTTATCACTTTGCCTATGGCATGCAAGTTTCAGATGCATCTTTATATAAACACCCTCATGACCCATTTTGCAGCTGTTCCACATATAGTGTTCCATAACAGACACATAAATATACACACAAACACAGACGTCTAACTGAACACAAGCCGGCAATCAGGGATCCTCTCACATCAAGATGAGTACAGCTGGACAGAAAGCATGGCGAAATTCTTAAACATCTCTGGGTAGTGCTGGAGTCGAGGATAGACACAGAGCATTTTATGAAGAGCAGAAGTGATTTCCCCAGAGAGATGGCTTAACTCAAATAATACCATGGGCAGGACTGAAGCACTCAAACCAGCTGCCAGCCAATCTATTATCAGCTCCCTCAACCACAGCAAGACCTACAGTACACATTTACACACCAGACAAAATGTTCTCAGGACGCTTTCACACTAAAGCTTTTTGTGCTTTTTGGGGTGAAAACAGATTTCCAAATCTGCCCAGAGTCTGTTTGAAAAGGTGGTCTCAAGTGAATATGGGAAGTACAGTAGAGTTCACAGTTGTTGCAAAATGCAAAACAGTCTAACTTGTGAGACTAAACCGCTATTGATTACATTCCTAGTCTTGAACATGTTCCTGACTATTTCTCATGACTTCTCCCCTCTGAATAAATTTAGTTTGAGGGGAGCTCTGCATTCCTTCAATGAATATGCGTCAGACAAAATGCGAATGTGGTTTTGTGTATGTAAAGTTTGGACGGTAAATTCAAAAGGGAAAAATACTTATTTGTAAAACTACTGCACTCACATCAATGGTGCAAAAGTACTGCAGTTCTGAACCAAATACTGTAAAGACAAAGCAAGCTGCCTAATGGGACATTCAGGATGTCAAAAATAAAAATAGAACCCCAAATGGAGTCAAACATAGGGGCCATTTTTAAAAATTTAACTTTTGAAGTTACCTTTGAACCAGCTGATCAGGGTCTTCCAGGCAGATGTATTGGGGCAAGTTGGAGCAAACTCTGCAGGACGTTGGCACTGAGAAGCAAGTTTGGACACCCTTTCTTTAGAGGTACAACAACTTGTCACTGGGATGGTAAACTTAGGACAACTTTGTGCCTTATCTACCCCTAAAGTTGCATATTAGTACCTTAGATTAGCACCCAGGGGCATAGCTACCAGGGGAAAAAGGGGACAGAGTACATCAGATGCAGAGGCTGAAAGGGGCCCAACAGAGGGCCCCCCACCACTGAACGTGATTTTGAGGGGGCCCAATAGCAAATTTTGTGCAATGGGCCCAGAATCCCAAGCAACTACACTAGTAGTACCTTAAGATATGCACTGAAAGAATGCATAGTTCCTTAGGGTACTACTAAGAACCTTTAAGGGGTGAATAGTTAACCCTAAGTAAAGGTACTGACCCAGGGATAAGATGCTGTTCCCCTAACGTTACGATATTTCCACAGATATTTTCCTTCAACCTGCTCTGTGATTTACATTTACACCCAAAACTCTAGCAACCTAATAATCTAATATTCTGAAAGTAATGCGAGAACTCTAATATTCTGAAAGTAATGCAAGACAAAGAAAGTTTGCCAAGAGATTCTCTTTTCATCAGTTTAAAATGTTTAAATATGAGTCAATGAAGAGATTCTGTGTTTTTAGACTCTAAAAATGTTGACATAAAGCAGCGAAAGTCTCATATGCTTCACATCAAACGCACACTTATCCCTCTTCAATGACTAACTTACATCTATTTGTGCGTCTGATGAGGTGATGCATAGAAGTGTTTTACAAGCTTAACTGCTTCAAGCTGCCCTTTAAGGAGGTCTGCACCACAGATCTGATCTGTCCTCGCTTACACAAGACTCTCATATTCCTTTTTCCAAAGCACGGCTGACAGATCAGAGGTGTGTCCGTATCTGGGAAGAATCCATTTGCACTCCGAGCGCGGGACAGATACTCAACTCACCATGGAGTTTAGAAACATTACAGACAATGAGCAGCATAAACAAATGAATGGTATTCCAGGGACACACTCAGTTGTCCCATTTAGAGCCGCTGTCTACAGAGCTGGTGCTAGAACATTACGCTGATGAAAGGAAGAAAATGGGCCGTGAAATGAAAAAGGCACTGTAAGGAGAAAAGTGTGCGTGTGAGAGAAAAACTCTACCTTGGCAAGCGACTCCCCGTTCTTCATATCCTATGTTGCACAGGCATTTCCCAATGGGCACCAGCCACTCTCCCTCGGTACTGCAGTACATTTTTGGCGGATCCTCCTCTCTGGAATTGTTGACGCATGAGCCTCTAACCTCCACGAGCGACTGAGAGTCCGTGGGTACCGTATCGGGAAACATAGCCAGGTTCCTCACTGTGAAAGGGCATTTTTTAAAGTACACCCGCACCGAAACTAGGGCCACACAGGCTCCCACGTCCTGGAAAGCCAGGTAAAAGCCCTTCTTAGTCATGGGCCCCACTTCACGGACCTCTGTGTTTAACTTCAAGATACGGTCGCCCAGGTCCATCTGAGTAAAGCTTTCATCGGCGGCTATGGTGTCTATTTTGGAGAATTGGTGCTCGCGAAACTTACTTCCCTGGTCTTCATCAGTCTCCAGGTAATGTAAGTTGAACGTCTCTTTGCAGGTCAGGACCATGGGAATACTGTTGCAGTCTCTCAGGGTAAACTTGAGCTCCACATAGATCTTCTGCGCAGAATTGCGAGGAATCCAGTTGGTCCTCAACCAGTTGTTCTGGCTGTATTCCATCACGTTGCACACCTGGAAGGTCCGGATGGGTGTGTAGTGTTCATCCACACCGCTAATTTCCTCCCACTGCAAAAAGAGAAAGAAGTTAATCAAATCTATTCCAAGAGAAACTAACGGCTACTGTACTCCTGCATTTCAACGGAACCGAGACGAATGTAAAACACCTGAGAGGTGAGGTTATTTATTTCTCAAACACATTTGGAATAATGAATCGTTTCGAATGAATATCTCCCCTGTTCGGATAATTAATGTGGGACATAATTAACGAGGCCCTCCACTCTGCGTTCTCTCCCTTGTAAAGCGAGCCTGACAAATCATTTCGTTTTGTCACTTAGGGTGTCCGAAGCCACAATGTGGCCAGAAGTCTTGAGGTTTAACGTACACAAAGCAAAATAAATGATGAACTGAGAGGCAGTGTTTTCTATTACAATAATGGAGTACTATATGGCTCTCCGTCAAGCTGAATTTATAAAAGCCCTTGGCTGAGTGAGACAAGGCCTCTGGAGTGGCTGTGAGCTGTTTATTACCCGGCAGAACAAGCGTGCCCTCAGACTGAAGAATTGGCTATTTATGTTTCAACTGCGAGGGTGCTTAATGAAACACCCCAAAAGGAGCTGTTTTTCAGCACGTTGTTAAGATCTCAAAAATTGTATATACTGTTTTGCATCTTATTGTTTGCATACACAGTCTTTATTTTGGAAGGAAAGCAAACTAATTTAACTCACTGATGTTTTAATGTCACTATTGATGAGGATTGTATGATTTTTGAATAATATCAGTCTTTAAAATCAAGATATTTAAGGTGAACCTAAAGAATACTTGCAATAGTTCCACTGTAGCACAATCAAATATACTTCAGTATGTATTTATATGAACTTCAGCATTACTTCTGAAACACTATTAAAGTGGATTAAGTACAAAATTAGTTGTTTCACTTGAACAAACTTCAAGTAAACCAGTTTAGTATAGTAAAAGTACAATTGCAGGGTATTTTATTAAATACATAAATGTATTTGTAGTATACTTAGATACGTAATACATATATATATATTTGATAAGACAATGGAAAAAAGTAATCAAAAAGTCATGTGACTTTGCCTCAAGTCATGTGGCTTAATATTTCACCTAGATATTTACAATTTAAATTTTAAGACAAGGGCAGGGCCTTTTTTTTTCTTCTTTTTTTATTACCGGCAAAACATGGATGGATGGATCTTTAACAATAAGTTCAATAACATGAATTTAGACAATAGATGTACATTTTCTTTCATGCCATTTAAAAAAAAAAAAAAACCTTCATTCCAGAATTAGTTTTTAACTTGACCTCTTTTTCAGCTGGCTCGCCAACTGTTAAGAGATAGCTAGGCCAGTCCAAATCTTTTTTCTTCTTCTTCTTCACATTTTAAGCTGATTAAGAGAAAATCATTGGAATACTGCAGAATGGATTTAAACATGATAAAATGTGTCGAATGGAGCTGAGAGCAATGCACTTAAACTGCTAGCTGAAAACATTATTAAATTAGCCAAAGCATTTAATAAACGAACAAGCAAAAGGCAGTACAGTATTTTATGACTAACACGCTTCCTGATTCTGTGTAAATCTGTGAGAAAGCAGGATCTAAATGAGGTGTTATGATTACAGAACAATGGAATCTGCTTCTGATATTGTGTTTATGAACTTGCGAAGTGAACAAATATGATGCAAATTGAAATAAATCAGTGGAGATTTCAGCCGGTCATTTGTCTCAGCTGCATTTTGTGAGTTATTTACTTGCGTTCACCAGCATAGCCGATGCTTCAAATGAATTCCAGGTGCCTGGGCTGTACCGCATTATCAAACTGGATAGAGAATGACTGTACTGAAACCACGGCTGTCAAAATAAATTAAATGTCATATACGATGTGTAAATCACACACACTTGAGAATAGTGTATTACATGGACTGTTTTCTGCCATGAATGACATCAACATAGACCAAACCAATCTCTTTCAAATAACTTTGCTTTATAACACATACCACATGGTTATAGAGAGGGAAAAACTGTAAAAGCCCTGTCTGGATATCTCTTTTACGGACAGCAGCTTCTAAAAGCCGCACTGATTTCTCCAAGAGCGATTGGACACCAATCTGTATTTCCTTCTCCACAGCAGGAGACGTCAGCCCTGCGCTTTGCAACTTTACACTCGACGGGCAGACCGAAGATGACTTTAGGTTTCTCCGAATATCACTTTACAATAGTAATCCCCCTCCAGCAAGGAAAGCAGCAGAGAAACGAGGAAATCCGCAGTTGGTACATTTGGCAGGGCTGCGGCCCAACTCCCCCCTGTGTACACTCAGTGTGCACACAGGCCAACTGGTACTTTAAACTAATAGATTCCCTGGCACTTGTGGACAAAGTGGAGCAGAGCTTATGTTTCAGACAGATATGTAATAAAATTATAATCCTCCTCTCGCTCGTATTACAATGGAATTGCATTAGTTAGTGAAGACTGACATATACTGCTGGTTTTCGCTGGCATCACATGCACATTTCCTGAATAGGTGCACACGGTTTCTCTATCAAATCTCACTCTCTTCATTATGATGGACAAAATTAGAGCGGATTCTATTCACCAGGACTCCATTAGAGTCTGAACGACGGGATGCCGGAGAGGGCACGATGGAAAAGACGCACTTATGTGTGCACAGGAGATCTAGCAAAGGAAATGAGTATCTGGAGGAGATGGCTGCTTGCTGTCAACTTCACATTTGTACTAACTGACACAAACAAAGCTCTGACTGAGCTCATACAATTGTGCTCTGAGGGCTCAATACAATTGCAAATACACTTTGTTCAAAGCTTGAGTGGAATATAAGTGTAAGTGACACAGCTTAACTAGAGATAAACTAATGCTAGCATTTGTTATCCATTCTTAGCTAATGTTTTTTTTCTCTCTTTTGGAAACCATCTAAATTAATTTAACATTGATTTAACCAACTCAGTAACAGTGTTGGGGAGCAACTAACTAAAATAGCACTTTAAACTAAATAAGAGGCCTTTTATTTCACTATTATTGTCTGCAAGTAAATTTTCCTAAAGTATACTTTAAAGAGATACAGAACACTACAAATGCACATTCAATCAAATTAAGCACACTTCTTTTTTACATGTGAAAGAAAGAAAGAAAGAAAGAAAGAAAGAAAGAAAGAAAGAAAGAAAGAAAGAAAGAAAGAAAGAAAGAAAAATATAATATCTGACGTAATTAAAAAAAAATATGTTGCCACCCTACATAGAGTTAGTGTAGATAGCTACTTGTTGATTGGTTGTTGTGCTGCTAACTACTTAAGTGTAGCTTACTAAATTACTTTAATTTATGTGCAGCTTGTATTTTGAGAAGCTACAGCTTCAAATCAGCTTACCAACACCGTTCAAGAAGCATAAACTCATCCATATTATATTACAAAGAAATACACCTCCTAAACTAAATTGAAGACACAAATCACTCTAAAAAGAAAACTGAAAAAGACTTATGTTTATATGTGAGGCCCGTGAGCCCACCCCATTCCCACAATACAGCAGGAAACACTACAAATGACAAGTGCTCCACCATCTAAGATTTCTTGCACTAGGTCACAGCGACAACTGTACCCTATCAGTCAATACCTTTTCATCACAACTTTTACCACAGCGTAACCATAACACATTGTGTGCTGCCCGTTCACCCTGCTGCGGCCATATGACGTGCTAATCCACCTTTATAGAGGGGGTTTTCTTTGCACTTTGTACAGCTGGAGGCCTTTCACAGTTTCCTTTCAGGGGGGGAAAACTAAATGAGTTTTAGCATCATGTTGGAAATATTGTCTTTCGCTGCAGGCTCTGGCAGAGTGTGACTTCAGAGACGCATAATAAAAATTTTGTGTTTGCTGTCTGTTTTGTCTCAGTCGATTATGCTACAACGGAACAGATCTTCTGGCTTCTACTCCAGATTTTTAGAGACCAAAATAAGATGAGGAAGTAGGTTATTAAGGAATGCTGATGAAGTTTGATTCAAAACAATCTGTTTTATATTAGTTTTATTGAGTATGAATATGAATATGAGTATGAGTCATATGAATATGAGTTTTAATTTTTAGCTCAGCAAAGATTATTTATTCAGTTGTTATGAAAAATCTATTGTTTTGCATTCATCAATTTACATCTATCTATCTATCTATCTATCTATCTATCTATCTATCTATCTATCTATCTATCTATCTATCTATCTATCTATCTATCTATCTATCTATCTATCTATCTATCTATCTATCTATCTAGTTGTGTGTGTGTGTGTGTGTGTGTATGTATAATATACAATATACATTTTTCACAAACTTTGTAAACAAAAACTTTTATTTTGGATGTGATTAATCGCGATTAATAATCGGTTGACAGCACTAACACACACACACACACACACACACACACACACACACAACTATATATATTTTGTTTAAAATATATAGTGTGAGCAAAAAGTGAAATATTATTCAAAAATAAATAACTGCAATTTATTTTGTTACTGTACTGAAGTCAACACAATTGGTTTAATATAATAAAGTACTTTATAATAAAATGTTTCTTTTTTTCCACCTGCTGTTAGATAAAGTTAGATGTATAAAAGCAGAAGAGAAACATTTTAAATTTTATAAATAAAAAATAAAATGTATACATATTTTTTATTTGTGTTGCATTTTTCACAGTACACTTTGTTCCAAAACATTTTCGCAGTTAAATTTGTCCTAAAAATATATATTTTGTCATTTTTATTTTCACAATAGCTTCATGATATACATATAATGAATCCAATAAGACTACTCTTACCATAAAATATAATATAATTTTAGACAAACCAATCGATTCTAAATGAAGATTTGATCACACTTTATATTAGGTGGCCTTAACTCCTAAGTACTTACATCAAAAAATAAGTAAAATCTACTTATTGTGGTCATATTGTATTGCAAAGCACTTTTACTGCTATTGAGGTGGGATATGGGTAAGGTTAGGGACAGGTTAGGGTGGTACAGTATGGGTAGGTTTAAGGGTGGGTTAAGGTGTAAGGGATGGGTCAACGGTGTAATTATAAATGTAATTTCAGAAATTAATTACATATGTCACTACATATAGGTACTTTTAAAAAATATAAGTACATGTAAAAACATGTATCTACACAATAAGTACATTGTATCAAATTATTAATTTAAATGTAAGTACACAGTGGTTAAGGCCACCTAATATAAAGTGGGACCGAAGATTTTATACTGCATAAATAGGTATTTCTACATACTTGAAAAACTAGTTCTGCTACCCTAACCAAAGACAATTATTTTAAAACAACGAAAAAAAAAATGCAGCCCAGAATATTTACATTTCTCGCCTGCTATCCAGTACAGCCACCAATACTCCCAGTGCGACAGATCAATCCTGCTATTCATTCAAAAATCTTAAATGGAATTAAAAACAATCCATTTGTACTTCTCGCTCTGTTCCTGAGCTAAAACAGCTTTAGAGAAACGAGGCATTCCAAACCCCAAAACTACAACCACCAATCAAGCTCTAATCGGCATCTCCACAGACGCCACAGCAAAGACGCTCTTTACCAACTCGAAGAACAATTGCGTCGAGTCCTCAAAGCAGCGCAACAGATCGCAGCGGTTCACACGCAGACAGAGTAATCCGACTGCCTTGGGTAATGAATCCCAGGCTGAGGCCTGATGCAATTTGGAGAGGCCGTAATAAACAGCACTGCGTGCTTAAAGAGCTGTCTGCGCAGGGCTGGTTTATATTTACTGCCCTTATCTGAGCGGGCGGCCGCACAGGGAGCATCCGATGGGCTTTAGCTCTTAATTTGCTTTAACCGGGCCGATTTGTGCTTACACTGGCAGAAGGCGGGCGGTCCATCCGTCAGTGTCAGCGCTGCAGCGGCACATTATTTGAAATCATTTTTTAGGGCATAGCTTTCAGGGCAAAATGCTTATCGCTCCAAACTAGGGAGAAGTCCTGAGTAATTAGAGTTAATTCACCTTGAGAACCTGATCTTCGCTGTAATCGTGACAACGGCTACACGCTGACTTAATAAATCCCAGAGCATTCAGCGCGTATCTGCGAGGGATTTCCTTTTTCATTTTAAATCACCTTTATGGCTATTGTAAAGATTAATGATGCTTTCTCTGTTGAATTTATGAACGTTTAGAAATTAATCTAGCAAATTAGTGCAATTACTCAAATGTCCATAAACGCACTCTACATTAAAAAGCACTTAATATAAAATGCAAATGACCTTTTTGTATTTTGCTTCATGTTTTTTTTTTCTTTTTTTTTTCTTTACCTTCCCTTTTCTTCTCCCTTGCTTCTAAGAAAGGAAAGCTTCACGTTTTACTGTGCCAACAATAAAAAAGAACGAGGGGAAACTAGGTTTGGCAGCTATATGGAACAAATTACTGGATTACCTTTAGCAACTGCCAGCAAGTCATTTTAACACATAATAAAGTTTAAAGAACGGTTTGGTCCGAGTAACCCTTGAGACCAATACCTGTGCAGCTCGACAAATAAACAGGGTTATTATCGGAAGTTGCGATCTTGAGGTTTTGACAACAAAAATAAAGTAGCTTGACTTGTTCTGCAATGACATGAATAACATACTTTTGGGCTTAGTGTTCTCATATTTTGTTTTATAATGATCATAATATATGTTGTCTGTTTTTTTTTTATATAAATGCTTGAAATGCTTTTGGAATAATAAAGTTTTAATGATTTTGAAAGAAATCTCTTATGCTTACCAAGGCTGCATTTATTTGATCAAATATTATTTAAATTTAAAAAAACTTTTTCTACTGAAATATATTTTAAAATGTAATTTATTCCTGTGATATAAAGCTGAATTTTCAGCATCATTACTCCAGTCTTCAGTATCACATGATCCTTCAAAAATCATTCTGATATGCTAATATATGCAAATGTGCTAATCATTCTAATATTTAATTTATTAACAATTATTACTGGTGCTCAATTTTTAATAATGGTTCTTCTTATTATTATAAATGTTGAGGTTTTGTTGCTTAATATTTTGTGGAAACTGTGATACCTTTCTTTTCAGGTTTCTTTGCAGTGTTCAACACTGAAATAATTAGAAACAAAATATATTTCAGCAAATCACCATAATAAAATAACTGGAGCAATGAAGCTGAAAATCAGCTTTGTATCACATTTTAAAATATATTCAAGTAGAAAACAGTTATTTTAAATTTGTAATAATATTTCACAAATGTACAGTATTTTTGATTAAATAAATGCAGCCTTGGTGAGTAGAATAGACCATTTTACAAAACACTAAATAAACATAATCATTTCAGACTTTCATTGGTAAAAATTACATTTTCACCAGTATACATTAGTATTTAAAAATTAAAATGTAATTCTAACTTTATCATTTTAACTCTGATTAATGTTAGTGTTTATACAATTATTGTCAAGCCCCTAAATATTTTGTAAAATCATTCAAACAAAATCACTTTAAATTATCATATTAGTTTTTGAAACTTAACTCAAAATAATAAATGCCCCCAAAATTGCACACAACATTTTGACTCCCCAACAATATCCTCACAGCACGAATTCTCTGTTCTCTCCTTTTCCACTACGAAATATGGATTAGGTCTGCAGCACTCACCCCATGGGACGGGGATGATATCCAGCCCAGCTCCCCTTGGCTTGCTTTGGAGTCCAACAGGTTAACTGTAGAAAAGAGAGAAGGGCAGAGAAACAAATAAGCAGTTAGCCCTTTTTAGATCCAGTTTCACCCACTCTCAGTGTGCAGCGTCCCCAGCGTCAACAAAGTATTTACTCAACTGCACTGCGTTATGCCACAATCCAATTAAACAAACAATGGAGTCAATGAACTCATCCTTCAAACCAGTATTTTTCAGTTAGAGTTTTAACCGGCCGGAGGAAAGTTACCCTCGTTACCGCGTGCATGACGGGATCTTTAACATCTGACTCATTGCTGAGAGTATTATTTCACTGATAGGCATCTTTAACGAGGCGAACAAATCACAAATGGTTTCTTTTATCCGACAAGCACCGTCTGAAAGGATTCAATATATTAAAGCGATGTGTTGATAAAAGATTATAGCTAGAACATGATTGTTTTTTTAAACATTTAACCCCCATTTAAAATGATGTTGTTACTGTGTAATTACAAAAATAAATACTGAGTAACTACGAGATTAGGGTTAGGGTTTGGTATAGGGTTAAATACTAATTATTGCATTATTTACTGTTATATCTATAAACGTACATGTAACGTGTAACTACATCACCACAAAACAAAGCAAAATCCTACATTTACTCACTAACATAATTACTTTATTGGTATAAAAGATTTTATTAATTCAATTACTAAACATTTTATTTATTTTTAAATGTCCTTTTTTCACAATACATTTTGTTCCAAAACAAGTCATTTTTATTTCAATTCCTCACTTTCTAAATATTTATTATTGAATATTTTTATATATATATATATATATATATATACATGTATATTTTTTGTTATCTATTTGAAGATATAAAATATGTTTTTATGTTTATAGGACAAATTCTTTATTTCTTATTCATATTTTGCTTATTAATGTTTTTCTAATTTATGCAACATAAATATTTGAAAACTTTCAAATCTTATTGTTTTATTTAACTCGCACACGGTTTAATCCGAATCTGCCTTTGTATTCAATATTTATTTCTGTTTGTGTAGAATTTTTCATTTTTATTAAACACAATATCACATCCTTGTCCAATCCAATCAACTAAAATGAAGTAAACATCAAAAAACAAACAAAGAAACAAACAAAAAACGGAAAATGAAAACTAAAACAATGGGAGACGACAGCAAGGAAATATTTCTGCATTATTAAAAATGTCTGGCTGGCTGCATGGCGTGCTACAGCGGGGAAGGTCGTGACAAGCTCTTGACATCTCAGTGTCTCCTGCTCTCATAACAACGACTCCTGTTTGATTGAGCAAGGCTTCTACAGGCACAAAGAGAGAGAACAAAAGCCTCCGTCGGCGTACAGTAAACGCATAATCCCAGCTGACATGTGGGCCACTCAGCATGGCGTCTATGGCCCCTACTAATAGCTGTGTCACTCATTCTCCCTACAGCGATGGCCAGAAAACATCCAGCCAAAGCACAAATGGACATATGGGACATGGATGACATAAACCTTTCTTTTCTTAAGGAGCCTAGAAACATATACTTTATTGCCAGTATTTATTTTCTTATCACAAAGCGTGACATGATGTCCAAGTCGGGGACAATGCTCCTTTTAAACATAAGACATTTGTTCCTAGTACCAGTCAGAAATTTGGACACACTTGCTCATCCTTCAATATTTTTTATTATTGACTCATTTATTGTTTTGCAGATTTTAGAACAATAGTAAAGCTATCGAAATGTTACAATAACATTTTTTAATAATAATAATAATAACAACAACAACTAAAATTTTAGTGACCCCAAAAATTTAAATATCTCCTATTTCCTATTTTCATTGTTTACCTTTATCATTTATTTACTTGATTAATAATTATATTATTATTATTATTGTAAGTCATTATTACTGAACTATTTATTAAATTAAATTAAATTAAATTAAATTAAATTATTAAATGAAATATCCAAATAATAATCCAAAATATGACAAAGAAGCAGATTTGAATGCAGTGTTGATGGGAACAATGTGAAGTTTGAGCCAAAATAATCTATTTAATATTAGTTTTATTTTCAATATTAAATTTGTTTTACTTTTTTTTTTACTTGCTTAGTTGTTATGAATAGTCTATTGTTTTTCTATTCGTCAAATTACAAATAAAAATAGAAAAAATCAAACACTTAGATGAATGATTTTATTTATAGCATCTACTTGACTGAATTATCAAAAAAAAAAAAATTTGGTATTTTAATTTTGTACAGAATATCATATGATGGGGCAATTTTACTTTTTACTATTCGTTACATAAATTAAATTAAATTAAATTAAATTAAATTAAATTAAATTAAATTAAATTAAATTAAATTAAAAGTTTAGGATTTTAAAGAAAAACATTTTATTTTTATTTTATTTTATTGATTTATTTTTTCAGTAGATGAGAATATTTTAAGATCACGAGAAGTATAAATTCAGTCAGGTGCATCTATAATTTTGACTTCTAGTCTATATATCAGTCTGTTACAGACCTCATTATCAAATTCCAAAAGAAAACGGCAGTGCACCTGAGTGCTAGCCAAACAGCTGGCTGTTCTCATACTGTAGATGATCCCTATTAACTATAATAAAGCTATCTGCTTATGTTAGATAATAGCAGCTCACATCCAGCTCCGTTGGTTCCAATTTAAATTTCTCAATGAGCCGAGCCCGCATCTCAAATTGAGCCGACCAGGAAATTTGAGACCATAAAATTAGAAAGCTACATGGGTGAGGCAAATTCTGCAGCTGTAAGAGAAGGAAATCACAGCCAACGTCATTCCCACCCTCTCCACCAAAAATGTAGCATCAAGCTCAAAACAGAGGGCTGATTATGAACAGCTGATCTAACGGCCATCTCATCCAACCAACCACACCACACCAGACCAAAAAGGTAAATCGATACAGGAGTGAGACAATAATCTAGGATTCCAACCACAGGCCGCCAAGGGCTTCTAGCTATTGTTTTCCTTCCATCAGCACATGGCACATTGATCGCACACATTAACAGTGGTGAAAAAGAGACAATGGTAATGTTTCATTCATAAACTATCTAAGAACAGCTCAATGTGAAATGTAATGGTTACGTGACTAATCACAAATTATTTATTTAGCTAAAGCAACTTTCAGTATAAGGCAACTGTAATTTTGTTCACATTTTCCTTTACAACTAACAAATTACTACAAATCTACGGTATAACAAACATGTACAAGTGCCAACAGTAATAGTATTACACATATATTTATATAGAGATCATAATATTGAATTTAACAAAGACAAGAAATCTGTATTAAAACTGCCCCATTACCTTTACCTTTAAACCTAAAAATAAAAAGATCCACTTAAATTCAAATGTACAGTATTATCATTTCGCTTTCATATCATATTATGAGTAACTGACATTAAATACTGTAAGTATAGACATGCATTTAAATTCAAAGGCATCATAATTTCACTTTTATATTGTATTATGAGTAACTGACATTAAATACTATAAGTATAGATATGTAATCAATTCAAATGTATCATAATTTCACTTTTATATCGTATTATGAGTAATTGATATTAAATACTGTAACTATATTTATGCACTTAAATTCAAATGTATCACCGTTTCACTTTTATATCATATTATGAGTAACTGACATGAAATACTGTAAGTATAGATATACATTTAAATTCAAAGGCATCATAATTGAACTTTTATATAATATTACACGTAATAAACTTTAAACGGATATATATACTTACAGTATTTGATGTCAGTTACTCATAATACAATATAAAATTAAATTATGGTGCCTTTGAATTTAAATGCATATCTTTACTTATAGTATTTAATGCCAAAGGCATCATAATTTCACTTTTATATCATATTATGGGTATTTGACATGAAATAGTATAGGTGCGATGAAATGCCCTATATTGTGAAAATTAATTTAAGCAACATTTTAAGACACAAACAATAAATAAATAAATAAAAATAAATAATATAATAAAATATAATAGCAGCTTTTATTACATTGTATTTACAGACTACCCTGAATATCACTGATACTTTTAAAAATGAATTAATCATAATGCAGGACCATAAAAAATTAACTAGTGAAAATAAAATAAAATAAAATGAAATTCCTACATACATTTATTAAAAATTCTCTTAAAAGAAAAGTGGATGCTATGTGGCAACAACCCACAAGCTGAATAAGTATCATCGCTCCAACATCTTGTTGTGAAGAAATGTAGTGTATTACAGATTGCCCTTTTACAACTGCCTTGTCACATAATTCTTAAGATCTCACTGTGTTTCAGGCGAATAGCATACAGCTCTCACGGAAAATAGCCACTAACGTTACACATATCTGCGATCACGGCTGTCGATTATGATCTGAATGAGATTTGCATGGGTTTAAGAGAACCATATGGCCCGTAAATGGCACACTGCCTTCTCTCCTCACCGTCCTCTTCACCTCTCAGGTAGTTAATTAAATCTGTTATTGAATTAAGATGAGAGTCAGGTGTCTGAACACCTCAAAACCGCCGGCTCCTCTGAGAGCAGAGGAGCTGATGCCTGGCTTTATTAAAATCTGACTGTGGGTGTATAAGACACATGGCGGATTATTTTCAAAGGACTTTCGAGTGAGAACAAGAGGCCGCAATATGTGTGTCCAAAATATCCACGGCTGCTCCAATGATCCCTTTTCTCACCCGCACTAGATCCTCCCCTGCAGCTGGTCTACCTTCACCATGGGTCACTACAGAGCCCAAAACCAAGAGGTCAGTACTTGTAAGTCTTATGATTTATGGCTTCCTTACAAGTCAAACCACATTTTGGGTTTTAGATTCAAGAGCTGTCAGCATTTGGCGCTCTGAGTTTACTAATCCCCCAACTCAACTATCCGAAAAACCAAAATTAAACACATTCAAATGGAAAAACAATAGCAAATTGCAGGTCCTGCAGCTTGATCGAAACTTCCGCCCATAGAGGCATGATGGCAATGAAGTATTAACCTCTACGCCATGAATAATTCAGTTGAGTCTCAGGGTGTCTGCCTCTGCCCCTCCGAATGCTTGCAGCTTTTCTGTCCACCATCTCCATCAAAAATCCACCCATCAGACACACCACACAAGTTACGGTTATATTGATGATACGGTATGCATTGGATGCATTTGTATGTGTGAGCAAATTTCCAAATGTCTAAAAAACATCAGGCGTCCCGTCTGGAAACTAGTGCACCGTGACATCACACCACACCATGTCGTGCTGCCATCACATAGTCTGAGCGAGAGGAGCGCTGTGGCTTGTGTACTGCTCCATCTTGGCCACAAGTTAGAAAATGGAAACCTTAGGAACATAGCTGTGTTGTATGATTCGTTTACGTCTGTATTTATGTTTTTGGCAGATGCTCTATTCTGGAGCTGATGGGCTTTGGGAAGATTTCCTGAGATATTTCAGTGTTGTTTTAGTTGAAATCGGCGTGTAAGGATGTGGTCAACTGTTTGCTGTAATCCCACATGCTCGGAAAACTGTCTGTCGTGAGTAGCCTATACGGACGACAGGATAGGCGATATGCATTACACTAGACTGCTCCCAAAAGTTTACCCACCATAAACGTGACTCACATAGGCCAAGCTAAATGGCAGAGAAATTAATTTGCTTCTTCAAACAGAAGTATGTTTCAATAGGCAGTGTGCCCAGATCCAAAAAAAAAGAAGATATCAATTCCGGGTTTTTTTTCCTGCCATGTGTTGTTTATTACAAAAATTAAATATAATGACATTAAACCCACTGCTACTAATTAAGAAAATTGTCACTGTTTATCAAATAAACTTTAAACCAGTGAAGTTTCATTTGTTTATTTAAATATGAAAAAAAAACATATTTACAATTAGCAGTCTCAACAGAACATAATTTGTATTTCAAAAATGATAAAACTAATAAATTACCCAAGAGAGAGAGAAAAAAGATAAACAAGACTTTGTTGTGAGATTTCATGCTGTGTGCATCTACAGAACAGCATACGTAGGCCTCAAGTTACTTTGTTGTTTTCAAACACAGCCTATAGGAAAAATGCAGTAAAAATAGTCAAGAATATTTTTTGACTATTACTGTGCTGCTTGGTTATTCAGAAAATACATACCTAAATTACAGAGGTCAACTGGCCAGTCAATATTTATTTATTTATATTATTATTACAAGTAGGTGTTTACAGATTTTCCAGGCTATAGTTAAGTAGAGTTTTCAGTACTTAAATTGTTCTCCAACTTTTTAATCGTTAAAAAAATAAAAAATAAAAAAAATAAAAACAATCCCGCCAGCTGTAGCTTTTAAAATGTATTTCAATACTTAATTTTGCTCAATTAAATTAAACAGTCATAGTAACAAAGTTTCGGGCTTACATGTATTTTATCCTCTATCTTTAAACACACACACACACACCTACACGAATGAGGTCGCAATGAGGTGCGCTAAACACTGATTTGGTTCTTAAAATTAATTACACGCAATAAAGACTTTACTTTAAAGTTTTGATTATTATTATTCCTATTTTACGACCTGATGTTAAGGGTTAAAGTGCACGGCCCATGCAGTTTCAGCCCGAACAGATAAAGCGTCTGAACTGAAAAGTCATTGGTGTCAGGTCAAGAATCAGTTCCATGGGATTTGTTAACCAAATATTATTAAATAAATGCAAAAATAAAGATGAGGAAGTTGCAAACTCCACTAGAGTTTATTTCCTGAAAAAGGGGGGAAATTTGTCGCTTCGAAATCGATAGCCTAGCTATATAACTACAGTTACACATTGACTCTGAGAGGATTTATGAGTCTCATAAGATTTTTTTTTTCTGAATTAATGCTCGTTGTGTACATGTATTATTCTAAGAAAGGGGGTGAATGTGAACACAAAATGTATAGTTGAACTACCTACTTTTTTAATCAAATCATAATTCAATCAAGGCAGACAATGCGTCAATGCATAAATTTCGGGAGGTCATCAACTGGCCTCTGACGCCAATTAACACGCCCAATATTAGTTAGCTAATAAAAAAATAAACCTACTATTTTTATTAATTCAGTTCATGTTAGGATATT